>NW_006921779.1:4361971-4423739 GCF_000298275.1 Orycteropus afer afer | reverse complement strand
CGTAGTGCCTAAGGCACTTGACTGCTAACCAGAAGGCTGGTGGTTCAAACCCACCAGCCACTCCTCGGAAGGAAGGTTGGGCAATCTACTTCCATGGTGATACTGCCTTGGAAACCCAAGGAGGGGTTGCTATGAGCTGGATCTGACTCGACGGCAGTGAGATTGTTTTGGTTTGGTTTTCGATTATGTTAATGCTTACAAATAGATAGTGTTCACCTACGTGCCGAGTCTGGATTTCTCTAGTGTCTTTGAACCCTTAGCAGCACGTAGGAAAATAACTTAGACCCAAATAATCCAGTTCTAAAAGAAAGAAAATCCCAAGGTGATTGTCAGCACTCTGGCACAGAAAAACAAAATGAAGCCTTTCCCCCTAGGAAGTAAATAAGCTACATGCCATCACAGTTCCTTGTATAAGAATGTTCAGAAAGCTCACTTGTAGGCGAAAACAGTTGGGACAGAACAGGGAACAGAACTGCCCCCAAAGAGGAAATGGCAGTTTTACCTTGGGCCTTGGCAGCCAGGCTCCCACCTCCCACTTAATTCTTTGGAAAGAATATGGGGGTACAAAT
Organism: Orycteropus afer afer; assembly: GCF_000298275.1. Lineage (NCBI taxonomy): Eukaryota > Metazoa > Chordata > Mammalia > Tubulidentata > Orycteropodidae > Orycteropus > Orycteropus afer. The sequence continues at coordinate 4,423,170 of NW_006921779.1, read as the reverse complement.
TAACGTAGCTTCACCTTACAATTTACTTCACGTAGCCCCTGGTTGAAGTAGGCCTACTGCATACCACAGGTACAAAGAAGGAATTGTTATCTTTACCCTTGTAACTGGATAAAAGAGACCCCAGATTGAAACAGGTTCAACAGAGACACTTTTATTAAGCCTTAGACAGGACAAAGACAAAATAAAGACAATCATCCAGGATGAGGGAAAGCATATGCATGTACACACAGTACAGAAAGCTTAACGGGCAGCTGAGTCACGGCCATGGAGCTAATTATACATGATTGAAAACAAAGGGAATCGTCACAAAATCATGATTGGTGGCATATCGGTTCATCACTGTCACAGGCGGGACTACAGAATGGGGGAAAAGACCTGATTGGGATAAGATATAACTGAAGACAGAGAAGTGTCATAGAATTGGTTCTGGGTCTTGACTATTTGGGTAGGGGGTGGTCCAGATATGATTCAAGACCATGAGACCTGAGTCATAGCCACAAAGTGGCTACAAAATACCAGGACCCCAACGTTAATTTAAATTAGAAAAGGACACACTCAGGCAAATGGAGTTAGGGCTCCCACTGTAGACCACGGCCTTCCACAAACCCAAGTGCTTTAGAATTTAAACTCTAATGCACCCTAGAGAAGAAGCCCATGTCGTATTTAAGTAAAGCCTGAGAAATATCATGGCTTTACCCAACCCCATTAGTTGTTTTGGTGTTAAGTTTCTGGCACTCAATTGAACTTTGCATAATTATCACGAGGCAGGGATGAACTAGGGGCCAGATTTCATCTGGGAAAGACTAAAGCAGGGGAGGGAAGTGTTTTTTCATGGACTGATTAAGACGGGTTTGTAACTACTTGAGTTCTCAACACATCAGGCTACTAGTCCCGAGTTCAGATTATGAAGTCAGTTTCTGTTCATTATTTCTGTATTAGAGTTTAAATTCTAAAGCACTTGGGTTTGTGGAAGGCCGTGGTCTACAGTGGGAGCCCTAACTCCATTTGGAGCCTTGACATAACTTCAGACGCCAGCTGAGTGCTTTCTGACCTTCAATAATGTTGCTGTGCATCGACAAGTTCCAGGACAAACCTAGGGAGCAGCAGTGTGCGCTCAGGAAGAACGTGGTTGGAAGTAGACTATACTCACACAAAGAACTAAGGAACTTGCCTAAGTATTGTTTTGTAGCCACCTTGTTGCTGTGACTCAGGCTGCATGATCTTAAATCATAGCCGGACCATCACCTAGCCAGTCCAGACCCAGAATCAATCCTCCAACCCTTTTCTGTCTTCAATTATGTTCGTATCCCAATCAGGTCCTTTCCCCCATATTCTGTAGTCCTGCCTGCGAAAGTGATGAATCGATGTGCCACCAATCATGATTTTGTGATGATTCCCTTTTTTTTCAATCATGTATAATTAGCCCCATGGCTGTGATTCAGCAAACTCCATTCAGCTTTCTGTACATGCAGATGCTTTCCCTCATCCTGGATGATTGTCTTTGTCCTGTCTAAGGCTCAATAAAAGTGTCTCTATTGAACCTGTTTGAATCTGGGGTCTCTTTTCTCCTATTACATTTCTAAATGCTGAAGTTAAAAATAAATTCCAGCAATTCAAATACATACACACAAAAACAAACAAAAAAAACAAAATTCCAAACTCATTGACGTTGAGTCGGATCTGACTCCTAGTGACCCCTCCTTGGGTTTCTGAGGCGGTATCACTACGGAAGCAGATTGCCCAATCTTCCTTCCGAGGAGTGGCTTGGTGGGTTTGAACTGTTAGCCATCTGGTTAGCAGTCAAATGCCTTAGGCACTACACCACCAGCGTTCCATACTTCATGCCTGAAATTGTGCCATGAGTCAGAAGGGTAGGCCAAAAATTGCTCAAAAGTTCATTGCGAAATACCATAAGCACTTTGGGTTTTTCTTTGAGCCTGGACTGATCATCTCAATGAAAGCAACTTTATTTTTACAATTATCTCTCCTTTAAATTTTTACAATTATCTCTCCTTTAAATTTTTACAATTATCTCTCCTTTAAATTCACTTACTAATGAGATAATGCCTTTTGGAGCCAAGACTGAAAGAGAAAAGCTAGGAAAACTCTCCTGGATAGTTACCATGGTTTGAATTCCTACTCTGTTCCAGGCACTGGGCTCAGAACCTTACATACATTATTTCATTTAAACTCCACAACAACTCTGAATTACCAGCTTCATTTTAGGAGGAGGAAATCTGAGCCTTAGCAAAGTTTAAGTCCAAGGTCATACAGCTGGTGGTGGAACAGAAATGAGAAGGTTGTTTGATTCTAATGCCAGTGCTCTTAAATATTACATATGTTATCTCCCTAGCATACTTGACATGGGGAGGGCATGTAAAATACATGCATAAACCACACCTAAATGGCAAAGGATGGAAGGTATTTGTGACATTTAAAGGCTGAAAAAGACAAAGGTTTTATTCTGATGAGGTAGCAACTTTTTCAGGTTTGCTGTTAGCTTTCAGGCCAGACACGTGACTAGTTGAGATGTATGTGAGGAGGAAACTAAAGATTTGGCATGATAAGGCCATACTGCATGCATGATATCATGCCTTCTGCCCACAGTACTGGCAGCCATGCAGCCACATGCTTCCATTTCTCTCAGCTGCTCAACAGATATCTCTGAGTGCTAAGGAGAATGGCTCAGGGAGGGTCCCTCGTGTTGAAGTGTAATTTTTTGGTTACATGATACTTCAGATTACCAAATGGGACAACCTATCCAGAAGTGTCAATTGCCCCAGCTGTTGCTGCAAAGCTTGGAACTGATAAAAGAAGGCAGATCCTTCAGATGCAGTGTGGTCTGCTTGCCAAAGTTGGCTTGGTTTTCATCTTCTACGTTGTATTTCCTTCTTTTAGGTAACAGACTCAACTGTATAACCAGTGTCTCAAATGAAGACAAATTCATGTCTATATTCTTACTTTAAAATATCTGGAGCGGTCACACTTTAAGCCCCACTGATAAAAGACTGAGTGAACTTGTGGATGCAGACTGAATACATGCAGCTAAAAGAGAGCATACCTCGTTTTCTGTCCACCTCTGTCCATGCATCTACATGAAGCATATAAAAAGAAAACACCAGTTCATGAAGCAAGAACATTACTTATAGGAGGCTTTAAAAAATACCAATTCCAATTATCTGGTCTATGAAGCTTTATTTTTCAGGTTTGCATTTAATATCTAACGCAAACCATCTTGCCCTCCATTTGAAACTTTAAAAGGATAACAGATAAACAACAAGCTCCAAAAAATGCACTGGAGAGGCTGTGTCTTATTGAGAGTGGCCTGGGAAGAGAGGAAACTCAGGAGGGCCAGCTACATTGGGTCCATCTTGAAAGGCTTAACAGGTCATGTTCTAATGCTAGGAGAATACACAGCATTCAAAATAAGGCTTGTGAAAACACTCACCTCCATGAATAATTCAAAGAACAGGCAGAGAGAAGTTTCTGATTTTGAGGACAAAGGGAGTCCAGAAGATGCTAGAGAAGACCAAATAACAAAAAATGCACTTGGCCAGAGAAATCTGTGAGAATGGTGACCTTTTATGGGTTGAGGCCTGGCTCTACCATTTACTAGCTACAAAGCTTTGAATAACTTTCTTAACCTCTTTAAGGTCTCCATTTCTTTATTTGTAAAATAAGGATCATAATAGAACTCACAGCACTGGATTATTATGGGGATGAAATGAACGATGCACATCAAGGTCTTAGCTGGCTACTCTTCTGGTTCCACTTTCTGTACTGAAGTATGTTGGCCATCAGTCATAATGGATGAGAGATGACTTTGTTTTGGCCAATTTTTTGGAAGTACATTGTCAGGCCTTTTTTTCCTAGTCTATCTTAGTCTGGAAGCTCTGCTGAAACCTATTCAGCATAATGAACTAAAAAAAAAAAAAAAAAACTCTCTGCCATTGAGTTGATTCCGACTCATAGCGACGCCCTTTGGTTTTCCAAGGTGGTGAATCTTTACAGAAGTAGATTGCCCAGTCTTTCTTCCATGGAATGGCTGGGGGTTTGAACCACCAACCTTCTGGTTAACAGTCAAATGCCTTAGGCACTATACCACCAGAGCTCAAGTCTCCACTGACAGATGGGTGGTAGCTGTGCACTAGGGGTATTAGGCCAGGAATTGAACCCAGGTTTCTTGTATGGGAGGCAAGAATTCTACCACTGAACCATCACTGTCATCTCTCCCACAAAGGGTCACAGGATTTTGGAAAGAAAATATTTGGAAAGCAGAAACAAGAGTCTGGTCTTCTCAAAGCAGATACAGGTTCTGTATCTTCTATCCTTCTGAGACAGTTATTTAGTAGGCAGACTTAGTCTAGTAGTCTGGTAGGAATTCAGAGGTGGAGTTTCCACTTCGACTTTCTTGAAGGTGTATTTGGGAACAGTGCTACTGCAAGGGGCTCATCTCTGAGGGGCACTGAATGACCTGCTGTTGACAGAAAGTAGCTGGCCATGCATGCCTGGGGCATTGAGTCACTCCTGCGGGCAATGACACTCAGCTCCAGCAGATGTCTCTGCAATGCTGTGTGTTCCCTGCCTCTCCCTCCAGAGGGGAGGTAAATGATGCTCTGTTTTTCTATTATTTCTCCAGATGATTTGTTTGTGACAATTCTACTTCAGTTATATTTTGAATGGGGTCAAGCCCAAGGGTATTCAGAGATGGCTGTTAATTGGAACCAGAGAAATAAAAATAGAACCTAACCGTCATTTGGTTGCTCAGCACGACGCTGTGATCTGAAGGTCTTGGGGGAAAAAAAAAATCACTTAGTGGCTCCATGCCTTAGTTTCCCCTTCTGTAAAATGAATAATTTAAACAAAATGTAACAGGGAAATTACGAGTATTTTAAAGATGATGGAAGTGAGGCAAAGGCAGTTTTTATTATTCTTGCGATTGCTTAAAATGTAGGACAAAATTCAATATGCAACACTCAAAAGTTGCCCCATAGAGAGAGCACTTCCTTTCTGTTGAGTGCTAAACTATAGGCTGCTTTGTGGGGGAAAACTGCAACATCTGCATTAGCCTTCTGGGAATGAGCATGGCCTCCAGGAGACCAATTACTTGTATAAGATAATGAAAACATCTAGAAGAAATATGATTTCCATTCTAAGCTTCAACAAAGGAATAGTTTACTGTGCTTTGTGTTTTATAGGCCTTTGTGTATAGGCATCTGTCACAGTGGCTCCTACTCCTGCAGCCACACCAACTCTAAATGCTGGAAGAGACAAGTGTCTCTCAAGTTTTTGAACCCACGCTCTCTACCACGCTTTCTCATGCAAAAATCTTCATCAGCTAACTAATTTCATTTATTTTGTAAAACAAATAGCTATACTGGATTTTTTTTTTTTTTTTCAAATCCCTCCTACTTCTGATCTACCAACTCCCACAAACCTAAAGATTCTGTTACAGTCCCCAGGCAAGGCAGTATGTGCAGTGGTTAAGAGCAGTGTGCAAGAGTATGGGCTCTGGAGCCCAACTGCCTGGGTTCATATCCTTTACTCCTCCTACCAGATAGGTTGTTGTTGTTAGGTACCATTGAGTTGGTTCTGACTCACTGTGACCCTATGTACAACAGCACGAAACACTGCCTGGTCCTGTGCCAGCCTCACAATCACTGCTGTGTTTGAGCGCATTGTTGCAGCCACTATATAATCAGCTATGTAACCTTGTGCAGATTAACCTTAGCTTTCCCATCTGTAAAATGGGGATTTTTACACTCCTCGGAAGAAAGATTGGGCAATCTACTTCCATAGTGATACTGCCTCAGAAACCCAAGGAGGGGTCTCTATGAGTCTGATCTAACTTGACAGCAGTGAGTTTTTTGGGAGCTCTGGTAGCACAGTGCCTAAGGCACTTGACTGCTAACCAGAAGGCTGGCGGTTCAAACCCACCAGCCACTCCTCGGAAGGAAGATGGGGCAATCTACTTCCGTAGTGATGCTGCCTCGGAAACCCAAGGAGGGGTCGCTATGAGTCGGGTCCAACTCGATGGCAAACAACAACAACAACAAAATGGGGATAGTAACATTACCTACCTGGTTGGATAGTTGGGATTAAAATGTTTAGGAGTCCTTGGCATAATAAATGCTTGTCTTTAGGAAGATATGACAGGTTTAGTCAGTTACTGGACTAGACTGATTTGAAGCCCCACCTCCAGGGAATGAATACTCAGAAGGGCATCTCACATGGTATCTAACACTTAATCCAAAACTACAGAATGATGAGTGTATGAATATGAGTTCACACTAAAGATGAATGAAAATCCCTAAAGCTGAATCTAGCAAAACCAGAAGAAAGCCTATAGTTATTAAAGGCAGAGGAAGCTGGTCCCCTAGTGCTCATAGGGCCTTGCCCAGATCTCTCTAAAGATAACATCCACTACTCATTGTGCTAAACTGGTGCACCCATTATTGGATTCAATTCGTGTAACTTCATTTTAAGGTATGTTTTATTATCTCCATTTTATGTCGAAAGAGACAGGCTTATAGAGTTTATACCAACTAGTTAATTGGCAAGGCTGGAATTGGGACCCCGATCTCTGGAACGACTCCAGAGACCATTCTCTTACCCGCTAACTGATACTGCCTTCCAAGATGCAGGCTACTGTCTGAGAACACTGGCCTTGTCAGCTCACTGGTGGCATTAGCCAGAATGAAACCAGGTAACAAAAGCACCAAGGAAAATAGACATTCTTGAGGAAGAAATGGTAATATCATGTGAAACAGCCAATTTAGATCATCAATTCGACAAACATTTACTGAGCACGATTTACTCTGAATCAAGGCACTATGCTAGGTGTTAGAGCACAAAGAGGAGGAGTATAAAGTAGGGGAGCAGACACATACACAGATGGCTTCAGTCTAATATGGCCAGTGGTAAGGTAGAGAGAGGCTGCTATGGGAGTACAAGCAGGCCACTTTGCCTATGTGGAGAGGCCTGCTGAAGTAGATGATTCTTAAGCTGTAAACTACAGGATGGAAGGGGAAGGATGGTAGAATGGGGACTGTTAGCACGGGGGCATGTATGAACATGTTTTAAGTGGGGACCTAGAGGCAGTTTGGCATTATTAAACACAAAGCAGGAGGCAAGCAGTGGTGGGAAATGGGACTGCAGAATGGGACAGCGAACAGATCAGGAAGGGGCCCTGAAATGTCATGCATAGGGACCTGGCCTTGATCCAGACAGCAGTGGAAGGCAGATGAAGGGCTTTAAGCAGGGAGCAGTATGGATAGATTTGTATTTTAGAAAGCTCAGTGCATACAGTGAATGGAGGTGATGCTATAGGGAGTTCTTTTTATCTCTCCAAGGATTGGATTCAGTCATACCAACGCAATCGTCAATATCTGATTATGTACATTTAACATCAACTAAGCATACAGAGCTCTGGTAGCATAGTGCCTAAGAACCTTGACTGCTAACCAGAAGGCTGGCGGTTCAAATCCACCAGCCACTCCTCGGAAGGAAGATGGGGCAATCTACTTCCGTAGTGATACTGCCTTGGAAACCCAAGGAGGGGTCGCTATGAGTCCGGTCCGACTCCACGGCACATAACAACAACAAGCATATAGAAGGAACTCTGGTGGCGTAGTGCCTAAGGCATTTGATTGCTAACCAGAATGCTGGCGGTTCAAATCTACCAGCCACTCCTCCGAAGGAAGGTTGGGCAATCTACTTCCGTAGTGATACCGCCTCGGAAACCCAAGGGGGTCGCTATGAGTCGCGTCTGACTTGACAGTAAAAAACAATCATACAGAGTGTGATGGAGAAAATAAATGTTTTCAACAGTGGCCATATCAGTTACCTTTATCTCAACTTTTCCTTTTCTATCTTGAAATATTTCTTTCATACTTAATCTCAGGAAGCTTGGTGAAAGCAATTGTTGGATCCAGATGGGAGGAAGCAAGGAAGAAAGAGGGGAGAGGAAAAGGCTTGCAGAGGGTCTGGGTGGTCATATCTCCGGGAATTAGATGTGGTCTATGGGAGCAGAGGCGCTCATTTGATTACTTCCATGACTCCATTCTCCTCCAACACTTGGGACAGGAAATACTTAGGATTTTCTTATTTACCCACATTATTTCAGAACCCCATGTTTCTTGAAATAGTTTCTGAAATGCAAGTCTGGTCTCCAGAGGATGCAACAGAGAGGAACAGAGGATCAGAATCTGTTCCCTGGGGTAAGGAGGATGTTTCCATTGGCAAAGGGTATGTTGCAGCTGGGACTCCTAACATTTGGTAGGGACCAGCTGTCAAGAGAGATTGGGAAATTACCTCTCCTATTTGAGGGTATGGGGCAATTAGGGGATCAGGTCCCTTATTATATGCAATGAGGGTATTAAGTGCCTTTGCTGTGAAGGGATGTTTTGGGGAACTTGACTTCATAGGTGCTCCAGTTGTTGGGAATTACGGCGTCTGAGAAAGGTCACTGGCTGTAAAAGCGCAGTATGCAGGGGTACTGTATTGGTGAGGCTGTAAAGACGCCAGGCTGTGGCGGTGGCTGTGGGTGCTGGGGCGACAGTGAGGAGCCTGGGCTGTGGGGTACTGGTTTGGCTGTGCGGGCCGAGCGCCTCTCACCTTTGCGGGCCTTGTCTCCTGGGATGTTCTGGGCCCGCAGCCGCTGGTCTAGGATGTAAAGCATCTCGCCGCCCAAGTTCAAGAAGAGCAGAGGTAGGGTTCGCAGGGGCATGGTGCTGGAAACGAACAATGATCGTAGAGAACCCCAGGGCCTGATAGCTGGTGGCCTGGAGATCCGGGCGCCGCGTCCCAATAGCTTGGTTGCCAGGGCAACGCCGCGGAAAAGAAAAGTAAACCAATCAGAAGGCCGTTTGGTGGGAGGTGCCCCGAAGGCGGATGCTCATTGGTCTGGGTGGAGAAACAGAATAGGGTGCATTAGTGTGAGACGGGTGGGAGACGGGTGCGAGAGGCTTGTTGGTTTTGGCTCTCTACTAGGGAGGGTGATTTTAAGTCATCTAAGCCTGTCGGCAGCGTGAGGTCCTGGCCCGACTTACGGGAAAAACTGGCGGTCAGAGCCTCCCAGCCCTGGCGAAGCAAACCGAAGTTCTGGGCTCAGGCAGGGAGGAAGGGGGCGGGCTCCACGGTTCCGCCGTCTCTATTCACACGGCGGCGCGCCACCCCAGCCTCGCGGCTGGCTTGGGTCTCACCGGCCCATAAGCGAGGGAAACCCGAGCAAAATTTCTTTGAAACAGACTCTGGTCAAACAGATCTGAGTTTGAAATATGACTCTGCTATTTTCTGGTTGTGTGATGGGCAAGTTTTTTTTTTTTTTTTTTAATTGTTGAGAATATACAGAGGAGAACATACCAATTCAACAATCTATACATGTACAATTAGGTGACGTTGATTACTTTCTTCGAGTTGTGCAACCATTCTCACCCATCATGCTTGGTAAAGTAGAGGGTCAGAGAAAAAGGGGAAGATCCTCAAGGAGATGTATTGACACAGTGGCTGCAGTGATGGGCTCAAGCATAGCAAGGATTGTGAGGATGGTGAAGGACCGAGCAGTGCTTCGTTCTGTTGTACATACTTAGGGTCGCTGTGAGTCGCACCTAACAATAACAACAACGTTAACATAAACTCACTGCTCCTTAAATTTCCTGTCTAATCTTTCAAGTTGCTGTTGCCAATTTGATCCCATATCTCACTACTGTGAAGTTGATTTTGACTCATAGTGACCCCTCGGGTTTCCCAGGAGGTATTTCTATGGAAGAAGATTGCCCAATCTTCCTTCCAAGGAGTGGCTGGTGGGTTTGAACCACCAGCCTTCTGGTGAGCAGTCAAATGATGCCTTAGGCACTATGCCAACAGAGCTCTTATAATGTGCACATGCATAATTCCAGGCGGTAGCATGGGTTGAAAAACATAACAAGCTTTATTTCCATTGTATTTTCAATCACCTCATATGCATGTGACAGCTGGACAATGAATAAGGAAGACCAAAGAAGAGTTGATGCTTTTGAATTATGTTGGTGAAGAACAAATATGGTAGTTCTTAAAAGAGCACAATGCCCAAGGCATTCTTTACTGTTGTAGGATGTGACTCATAGAGACCCTATAGCGCAGAGTAGACCTGCCCCATAGGGTTTCCTAGGCTGTAATCTTAACTAGAGAAGCCAGTGCTTAACCAGGGTTAGCAGCCATTGCATCACCAGGGTACTTAAATTCTTTATTAGTTAAGTTAAACTATTGTGTAAAGAAGCTGTCAGAGGATATTTTTGTTTTAAGGTTTAAAGATTATCTCAGTGCAATAGTTTTGGGGGTTCATCCTGCCTCCATGGCTCCAGAAAGTCTGGAGTCCATAACAATTTAAAATTCTGTTCTGCTTTATCTTCCTTTTGATCAGGATTCTTCTGTAGAACTTTGATTTAAAAAAGAAAAAAAAATTGTAATAGTAGCTGGGCACCATCCAATTCTTCTGGTCTCATGGCAAAGGAAGCAGTTGTACATGGAGGCAATTAGCCACACATTCCATATCCTCCTCCTATTCCTGACTCTTTCTTTCTGCTGCTCCAGGTGAATAAAGACCAATTGTTATACCTTGGATGGCTATTGCAAGCTTTAAGACAGTGAGCAATATGAAATGAACTAGGAGATGGAACTGAAGCACACAACACAATATTAGGCCAGTTTGCTGGGATGTCCCGTGAAACCATGACCCTCAACCTCCAATCCAAGAAGCCAAATCCCAGAGATACTTGGTTATACTTAAGTAGGTTGTATCTAATCAGACAGGGTGTGTGCATCAGGGTAGTATCCTTTCACCACATTTACTCAATCTGTATCCTGAGCAAATAATCCAAGAAGATGGACTATATGAAGAAGAACACAGCAACGGGATTGGATGAAGACTCATCAACAACCTGTGATATGCAGATGACACATCCTTGCTTGCTGAAAGTGAAGATGACTTGAAGCACTACTGATGAAGATCAAAGAGTAAAGTCTTCGATATGGATTATACCTCAACATAAAGAAAACAAAAGTCCTCACAACTGGACCAATAAGCAACATCACAATAGAGGGAGAAAAGATTGAAGTTGTCAAGGATTTCATTTCACTTGGATCCATACTCAACAGTCATGGAAGCAACAGTCATGGAAGCAGCAGTCAAGAAATCAGATGTCACACTGTGCTGGGCAAATATGCAAAAGATCTTTTTAAAGTATTAAGAACCAAAGATGTCACTTTGAAGACTAAGGTGTCCTTAACCCAAGCCATTGTATTTTCAATCGCCTCATGTGCATGTGAGCGCTGGACAATGAATAAGGAAGACCAAAGAAGAGTTGCTGCCTTTGTGGTGCATTGTAGTGTTGGTGAAGAATACTGAAAATACCATGAAGAGCAAACAAATCTGTCCTGGAAGAAGTGCAGACGGAATGCTCCATGGAAATGAGAATGACCAGACATCATCTCTTCTACTTTGGTCATGTTGTCAGAAGGGACTATTCCTGGGAGAAGGATATGCTTGGTAAAGTAGAGGGTCAGCAAAAAAGGGTGAGACTCTCAAGGAGATGAATTGACAGACAGTGGCTGCAATGATGGGCTCAAGTGTAGCAAAGATTGTGAGGCTGATGCAGGACCAGACAGTGTTTCATTCTGTTGTACGTAGAGTCACTATATGTCAGAACCAAGTCAATGGCACCTAACAACAACACAAGCAGTCTCAGCAGCTACTTTTTTTTTTTTAAAGGAATTGTTGTATGTTGTATATTGTAAATATATCTATCAGACAATTTTTGCCAATTCAACTTTTTACAGGTGTACAACTTATTCACAGCAATTACATTCTTGGGCAAGGTTTTTGAACCTTGACTTCCTCATGTGTAAAATGGAGTTAACACCTTCTGTAGTCTGTTTGCCCTCCCTTCACAGCCAAACGCTTGGAAAGAATAATCTTCGCAACCTGCAATTCCTTAACATCTCACTCCCCACCTTATTGCGGCTGGGATTCATTTCCCTCCACCCCTCTGAAACTGCTTCACCTGGAATATTTTGGTCCTGCCTTAACGTGTCAATATCAGATATCATACAATAGCTGAAAGCTGGCTGCCCAAGGCTTTCTTCATTTGGTGTTTTTGCCTGGTCTGTGCACCATTTTACAAGGGAATTTAACTCTGATAGGAATGTAATAAAAAGTTCAGCATCATTGCCTTTTGCTGCTGTTAGCTGCTGTTGAGTTGGCTCCTGACTCTTAGTCTGGAAGCTCTGCTGAAAACTGTTCAGTATCATAGCCACACACAAGCTTCTACTGACAGATGGATGGTGGCTGTGCATGAGGTGAATTGGCCAGAATTGAACCCAGGTCTCCCTCATGGAAGGCAAGAATTCTTTTCCTAGCTCACCACTGCCTCCATGTTTCACACCCAGCTTTCATGATTTCATGTTACCTGCCTAGGTCCTAAAGACATAGGAGTTTTCTGTCCTGTAGACTCCTTTAGTTTCTCAGACTTTTTTTTTTTTTTTTCTCCCCCTAGGCAGTGTGTGTAGAAATGAGAACATGGGTTTTGGAATCAAGTCAGATCTGGCCTGGCTCTTACCAGCTATGTGAACTTGGCTGAGTTTTCTAACCTCTCTGAGACTCAGCTCTCACTATAAAATGAGGATAATCATGTCAATCAATGTAGGGGGTGAGAGTGATTTTGAAGAACAGCTGAAAGAATATGTCTAAAACAGCACCTAAAACAATGCCTTTCCTGCAGGGCCTGCCCGTACATTTGTTCTTTTCTCTATTTAGCAACTCTTTTTGTCTCCTTCCCTTCTGCTAGCCCCTGAAATGTTGGCACCTAGCCCTGCAGCACAGCACCTCTAAGTCCTGCCCCATAAAAAGCCTTCCCGACTATTTGTGGAGGTGATAATATAGAATAGTTGGATTCTGAGCCTCTCAACTCCTGATTCTGCAGGATCCCAGGCTCTCTGCTTACCTTCCCCTCAAATCCAGCAGTTCCTCCTGGCTATGGCTCAGCTTCTCCATTCAGGTTGTGTATGACCTCAGAGATCACCCTTCCTATCCTGACCCAAGGGAGCTCTGGTGGCTCAGTGGTTAAAGCATTAGGCTGCTAACCAAAAGGTCAGTGATTCAAACCCACCACCTTCTCTGCAGGAGAAAGATGAAGCAATCTGCTTCTGTAAAGATTTACAGTTAGTTCCACTCTGTCCTAAAGGGTTGCTATGAGTCGGAATTGACTCCATGGCAGTGGGTATCCTGAACCAGACACAGACAAGTTGCAAGGACTGCGAGGCTACAAGCTGCACTACAAAAGAGGCAAGGAAGGCAAACCCCACCTTTATCACTAACTGCATAGCAAGGATCAACATGAATCCAATTCCCAGCTGCAAGGAAATCAAGGCATCACCTTCTCACTCCTCATTGCCAGTCCCTAATGACCCAGTTGTATGTCAGACCTCATCCCAGGCTATCCTGAGCTAGGTCAAAACATCCTTGGCCACCTGAGGCAGGATGTCAGGGAACAGCCATAGGATCTGCAGGCTGCACAACTCCCTGCACTTCGGACCAGCTGGCCCCTCCACTCCCTCATCCTCTGGGACTAGGTTATAAACTAGGGTTCTATTTTTCTTCTTCATCGACTGCCCATGCAGCCTTTTCCTATCACTCAGCTGCCCAGAGCTGGATCTGCACAAATCAACTCTACTGCCTGACCCCGCTGGCTCATTGCCCCTGTGGGCTCACTAATTTTCTAGAATGGCTCACAGAATTCAGACTATTACTTATTCTTAAGGAGCCCTGGTAGCACAGTGGTTAAATGCTCAGCTGCTGACTGAAAGGTCAGCAGTTCAAACCCATCAGCTGCTTTGCAGGAGAAAGATGTGTCAGTGCGCTTCCATAAAGATTTATATCCTTGGAAACCCAACGGGGCAGTTCTACTTTGTCTCATAGAATCGCTATGAGTCAGAATTGACTTGCAGACAATGGATTGAATTTTTTATTATTTATACTTACAGTTACCCATTTATTATAATCAGAAAGGATACATGCCAAGACACTTCAGGCAAGGTTTGGAGGGTTCCTGGCACGGGGCCTCCATTGTCCCCAGGGCTGTGCTGCTCCCTCTTCTGTGAATGGATATTCTCAGCAATCCTGGAAGCTCCAGAGAGCTCCAACGTCCTGGGTCCTCTAGTCATTGGGATGTCCACGACTATGTGTGACTCAGGCCTTAACAAGGAGCCATAGTGGTACAAATGGTTAAAAGCGCTTGGCTGCTGTGCTAGTTAAGGTTGTGTGTCAATTTCGCTGGGCCTGGTTTTGACTAGCTGGGCAGCTGGATGTAGTTATTCCTCATGATGAGACTGGTAATCAACTCCATGGTGGAATCTACAGGAACAGCTGAGTAGTTGCTTTAGGGATGTGGTCTGCTTCCTGTATATAAGGAGAAGCGTTGAGAAGGGAAGGGCTGCAGCTTTTGGCATGCTCGAATCCTGCGTGTAGCTGTCGTCATTCAGCAGCATGCTATGTTGTCTGCCGATGTTGGCACTGTTAATGGACTTGAAGCAGTGGTCTGCCATGTGGTTTGGTAATATTGGGACTGTGCCTTTTTACATGTAGACCTTAGGTTTGTCAGCTTCAGCAGTCAGCAGCTGCCTGAGTGAAAAAAGCCTCCAGCTTCAGTGGGCCAGGAACAAGAGGCAGAGCTGAAGCCCAAGGTTTAGGGGTTTTCACTGAGATCCTAGAGCCTGGTGCTTTAAACTTGGACTTCTAGCCCAACTGTAAGAGAATAAATTCCTGTTTGTTAAAGTCACCCAATTTGTGGTATTTTCTGTTTGAGTGGCTCAAAGTAACCAAAACAGCTGCTAATCAAAAAGGTGTGGTTTGAATCCACCAGCCACTCAGGGAGAACGAAGAGGCAGTCTACCTGTGTAAAGATTTACAGCCTGTGAAACCCTATGAGACAGTTCTACAGGGTTGCTATGGATCAGAATATGAGTTGGCCAGACTTTGTCTCTTATACTTTGGTCATGTTGTCAGAAGGGACCAGTTCCTGGAGGATATCGTGTTTGTTAAAATAGACGGTCAGCAAAGAAAGGCAAGCCCCTCAATGAGATGGACTGACATAGTGGCTGTGACAGTGGGCTCAAGTGTGGCAATGATTGGGAGGATGGCACAGGACCAGGCTGCTCCATTGTTGTGCATGAGGTCGCTATGAGCTGGAGCCTAATCAATGGTATCTAACGAGTCGGAATTAATTCCACGGCAGTGGGTTTGGTTTTGGGGCCTTAATGCATAGTTATAATCAATCCAGTCAATGAATATGCATGACTGCCTTAGGTGACCTCCCTCCCTTCCCCTCCTGCATAGCCCCTACTTGCCTATTTTAGAGAAACAGAGCACTTTAATTACTTGGTTATTTTCAGAAAGCAGCGTCAAAGGCCCAAAACAAGTTATCTCATATTTGCCCTTGGCCTTTTTCTTCTACACTCCCTTCCTGGGCAATTTCACTAACCCTTGGGGCTTTAATTACCATCTAAACATAACGACTCCTAGCCCAGAGCTCTCTACCGAGTCCTGGACCTAAATTTCCAACTACTCTTTGGACATCATTTTTTTCTCTTTGTCTTTAATGGCTTCCTTCTGAGAATGAAGTCAAAAGTCTTTTCTCCAGAACATGCTGTATCATCTGGTGTCTGCCTACCCCTTATCTCATCTCTTCCCACCCTCCTCTTTGCTCACTCAGTTCTGGATACAGTTCTTGTGTTCTTCAAACATGTCAAGGATGTTCAAGCTTCAAGCCCTGGTGTTTAACTTGGTGTAAATGGGTGGGCTTTATGGGGGAACGGGTGCCCCTAAACCAAAAACCACCACTCATTGCTGTGGGGTCAATTCCGACTCATGGTGACTCCATGTGCTAGAGCTGCTCCATATGGTTTTCTTGGCTATAATCTTTACAGAAGCAGTTTACTAGGCCTTTCTTCTATGGAGCTGCTGGTGGGTTTGAATCAAATTTAGCAGCTGGATTGATAAGCAGTGTTTTGTTTACGTGTGTAGTTTCCTGGGGACAGGACTTGTAGCTTTTATCAGATTCTCAGTCTGAATATGATACTCCCAACCCTAACCAACAAACTGCTTGCTCTCCCCCCTTCCCATCTACCCTCCACATCGCTGCTGCCTAACTATCTAAAACACAGACCTATTGCTATTGTTACTTCTTCAGCTTTAAACCTTAGCTTTCTCTCTACAGTGTAGTCTCCTCAGCCTAGTAATGTGAAGCTTTTGACAGCCCAGATGTAGCTCACCTTTCCAGCTTTATTTCTGAGTCCCTGCTCTTTGGGTACAGAATACACCGGTACACTTTGCCTTTGTACTTGTACTTCTGCCTGGTGACGTCCTTCTCATCCTTTAGGGCCCAGTCCGGCTCTACAGCCAGCCACCACTGCTGTGGGCTCAGTCTCAGTTCCACTGAAATGCATGCTACATGGACGACAGGCAGTTTACCTGAGTATGTGAGGTGTGTAAGGTGAGTGTGTCCTCTAGTGTGTGAGGACAAGGATTCAGCCTCAGATAACCCTGGGATTCCAGAGCTGAAGGAAGGAATGAACTTCTCCTCTTCCTCCCCCTACCCTGCCTGCTTAAGGCAAAAGAAGCCCCTTCTCTCATCAATGTTCAATGCAGAGGGAAATAACTGTAACAGAATTTATTTATTTTCTTTGAGTGTCTCTGGTCTAGCTTCGGAAGGCCCCTCTGGGCTCTTCTGGCCTTGTTTCCGGGCTGCTGCTGCTGCAGCTTTTAAGGCTCTTTTTTGCTTCTTCAGCTTTTGAGCCTCTTGGAAAACCTAGGGGTAGAAAGGCGCAGGAAAAACTTTGTAATCCTATGCAAAACTTCAGACATGGAGCAGGTGGGGTGGGCACTGTCTCCCCAGATGGTTAACTCTAGCCTTTCCCCACAGGGTTGGTGACCTGTGACTTCCCCGGCCCATGCCAATCCCTGGGTCGGTTCCATGCCTCTACCAGAAAGAGACAACCCCTCCCTCCTGCTCCCATCCTGCTCCCATCCTAGCCCCAGAGTACGCCAACAGCACCAAAGCAGCCCCTCTGACTCGTACCCGAATGCACAGTGCCTTCTTGGTCACCCAGCGGCGGTGGGCCCTTCGGTAGTAGAGTGGAGGGAAGGTGTACTCAATCCCCAGCTCCTTGCATGTCTTCTCAAAGACATCATAGTTGGTCTTACGGAGGTTTTTCAGCATTTTCTTCCTCTGGTCGATACTCATGAGCAGAAAGCGCTTATGGGCTTTGTCCTGTAAAAGAGTCTGTGTTTATTAATAACAAATAACAATAATAGAGTCTTTAGTATTTTGTAAATGGGCGGTATGCCACTTCATAGTTACAAAGGATGGTCATTTCATTACTGCACTGGGACTTCTTAACCATCTTATATGATATCAGTACACTCTGAGATAGCTATTGTCAACGTTACTCCCATTTCAGATTAGGAAACAAAGATCCAAAGACATTAACTGATTGACAAAAGGTCCTAGGTGGGTGCTGAAACTGGGACTTAAATCCGGGTCTACTGATCTGACTCCGAATCTCATGTTCTTTTCCCTGTGCTACCCACCCTCAGCTTCTCCACCTGTCAGCAAACTGTCAGCTGGGTGGAGGGGAAGGAAGACTTGGTGCTCTTCTTAGAGACACCTCCCTCCCCTCCCCCTCCAGCCCAGCACTGCTCTGTGAGGAATCTCTGCATTGGGGTTGGTATTTCATGGCCCAAAGGAACAAAACTGATCTCCAAGGAGCAGGCTTAGCCAGCTCCAAGGGAATGTAGGGGCCAGGTATGATGCTGGAATCACCAGCCACAACCATGTTTTTATTAAAAATAACACCAACTGCCTAATTATAGCATCTCTGCTACACACTGGGCTGAGCTGTGGCCTAAGGGTTAAGAATGTGGGCTTTAAACAAAGTACAGGCATGTGAGTTAAACATTTACCTCAAGTAGACACACGCCCTGGAGAGAACAATCATGGGAGAAGGAAGGGCTGCTTATGCACAGGGAGAAAGCTCAGGGGGCAGGAGAGTATGGAGGGATGGACACTGGGAAGTGGTAACTATGGGGAGGAAGTGGGAGGGGAGCTGTTGCATTGTGGTAAACTGTGGTCAATGACATGAGACAAAGTGTATGTGAACTGCTGTATGGAAAGTGAATTTGCTCTGTAAATCTTCACCCAAATCACAATTTAAAAAAAAAAAAATGTGGGTTTTGAAGCAAGACTGCTTGATTTCAAGCCCCAGCATATCACTTACTAGCAGAATGTCTTAAGGTATAACTCTATGTTTAGATTATTCCTCTGTAAAATGGGATAAAAAGATGGTTACAAGGGTTAAATGAAATGACATGTAAGGTATTTAGCATAGGGCCTCCAAACCAAAAGAAACCAAACTCACTGCCATTGAGTTGATTCTGACTCATAGTAACCCCTGTAGAATTTCCAAGGCTGGCTGTAAATCTTTATGGAAGCAGCCTGCCTCATCTTTTTCCTGCAGAACAACTGGTGGGTTTGAACCACTGACCTTTTGGTTAGCAGTCAAATGCCTTAACCACTGCACCACCAGAGTTTCTTTAGCACAGGGCTTTATATGTAGCATGTTATGTTGGCTGCTATTATTATTTTACATAGTCCTTGCAATCCCGTAAGCAGGTACTATTATTATCCCCACTTTATAGGTAAGAGAACAGGGGCTCTGTTGTGTAAACTAACTTCTCCACACGCACACAGCAAATCAAATGGCAGTGCTGGGATTTGAACCCAAGGCCACCTGACTGCACTCATGCATTTAACAAATCTTTACTGAACACCCACCATGTGCCAGACACTGACCATGCTGTAACGTTTATGCTCTTAGCCACTGGTGGTGCTCAGCACAGCCCTGTAAGGCTCCCATTTCTCCACTGGAGGCAGGAGGGCTATGTGCTCCACTGCAGTGAAGAGGTGAGCACTCTGTTGTTGCATCCATCTGACTTCTCAAGCTGCTTCTCTAGACCCAAAGCCCTTTATCCTCCAGACTCCTCTTTGCCAGGCTGATGTTTAGCTGTGAGGGATGCCCAAGATTTACCTTTCGATGTTTCTGCATATGTTTTTCATAATTGTGGATCTTGACGGTCAAGGCGACAACTGAAACCACAAACCACAGAGGATGAGAGCTGGGCACAGATGGAAGGAAAGCACAAGGCCTGGATTATGTTATAAGAGCTCAAGGATAAACAATCACCACTGCTCTTGGTTAGCTCTCTAGAATTCCCAAAGTGCTCTCAATGTCAAGTTCTCAAAAGACTTTGGATTATTTTTCATTTAAAAATCAAGTTTAAGAACGGGCACTTAACCTGATAAATGTTATCTTCCCCAAACCAGTGCAAATATCATTCTTAATGGCAAAACTCTAGAGCATTCCCGTTAAATTCAGGAACTAGACCAGAATGCATACTATCCTGGTTAGCTCTTGACACCGTCCTAGCCAGTGCAGTGAGAGAAGATTTTGCAACTGTCAAGGCTCTAATGTAACACAACCACTGCCATGGAGTCAGATCCGATTCACAGCGACCCCTCCTTGGATTTCTGAGGTGGTATCACTACGGAACTAGATTGCCCAACCTTCCTTCCAAGGAGTGGCTGGTGGGTTTGAACCGCCAGCCTTCTGGTTAGCAGTCAAATGCCTTAGGCACTACGCCACCAGAGCTCCTCTCTGTTTCTTTTATTTTGGTTTCAGAATTATCAGCTCCCATTCACCTCCCAAGGCCCTGGAGTATCTTTTCTTCAGGTATTATTTTGTTTGAGTCCACCTGCATCGCAAAGGGAAAAGCAGAAAGTGGCTCCAAGGAGAGGCTGTTACTACAGCAGACCCTTCTCAGATCACACACTGGGTTCGGGGAGCACTGCAGAGTGCAGTATGAACCTGGGCTCTGACCACATGGCCCCTTCACACCACCTTAGTTGAAGAATGGAGAGGGAGATGGGCTTTGCTTCCTGAATTCTCTAGAGCACGTACTATGCTAGAGGCAACAGGCCTTCAGAAAGCTGGGTATTAATGAAAAGAGAAGCACCGATACTTGTGGTTAAAGAGGACTGTAGTTATCACCTTGCTGGTGTCTTGGCCAACCAGACATCTATTCCTGCTATCCTGAGAGTTTGCGTGTGATAATGGAGAACCAGATGAGGTGAGGTAAGCAGCTCTTCACAGCTAAGGTGACCCCAAGCCTAGGGTTTCTGGAAGCCAAGGGAAGCTGCAACTCATCTCAAAGGGGCTATGGAGGATCCAGAAGATAGGCCTCCAGACCTTCTCTATGGGGATCTAGTACCCAGGGTGGGCTCACCAGACCTTAATCCCTAGCACAGGGGGAAGGAAAGAATGAAGGCAGTGGGGAGAAAACATGCTGACCTCATGTGGGCCCACTAGTCTACCCCACATGTTCCCAGTGGTCAGTGAAAATAAACTGTACCCAGAGCAAGGGGGGAGGGGAGGAGAGGAGGCAAGTTGGGGAAGGGAGGGAAGGGGAGAAGGGAGAGGAAGGGAAGGGGGAGGGAGGGGAGGGGGTGTAGGGGAAGGTGGGGCTTTCCCTTACAGCTAATCAGGACTACTGTCAATTCCAGTTTGAAAGTAAAGAAGGAACATTACCCCCTTGGGAATATGCCCAGAAGCCATGGCTCAGGAGCCAGTCTGCCTGGGCTTGAATCCTGGCTTTTCCATTTTTAAGCTACATGTTCTTGGGCAAGCTACTTAACTCTGCCTCAGTTTCTCTCTCTGTACAATGAAAGTACAACAGTATATATCACATAGCATTGTGGGGATTAAAGGAGATAACACACATAAGACTCTTAGCACTGTGTCTGGCACACCTTGGAAAATGTTAGCTCTTGAAATTAATATAATAGAACTTATCTATAATGAAAAGAGCTTTCCAGTTTCCAAAGTGTGCTAACAGTCCCTAGTTTCTCACAATCCCACATGAGGTGGATGAAATGATCTCTGCTGTGCCCTCATAGTTCTCTGTTTCCAGACTGGGAAGCAGAGGCTCAGAGAGGGCTGGTGCCTTGCCTAAGATCACACATAAGGTGTAGAACAAAGCAGGACCTGTACACAGAGCTGTGATACTGAGTCTAGTTTTCATTATTTTTGGTCCTTCATGTCTCCTTTTCTAGGCACATCTAGCCCCTAGTGTGCTTGTAGGATCAACTACCAGCTAGCAGAGTCCCTTCACACCCTCATTCCCCATGGGCCCCTTGACTAACTTCGAGCCTCCAGGGAGCTGGTGTCCTCAGGGTTTGCCACGACCTTATTCATCAACCTCTCTTGCTTGATTTTTAGCTTCTCCTTCTGTTGACAAGAGAATAACAGAGGCAGAATTGGTGAGGTCTGCCACCCAGGAATTGGCCCTCATTCCCCCAAGGTCAGTCATGGCTGCAGTTACCACAGCAACTAGGCCCTCAGGACACAGGGCCTGACTTCACTCTGCTCATGGGGCTAGGCACATCCAGGTAAGCCCAAAGCCAATGCCACTGACAAGAGAAATGTCTTGTTGGATGAATGACCCTGAAGCTTGTTCATTCATTCATATATCAGATATTTATTGAGTGCCTACTGTTTGTCAGGTGCTAAGGGTACAATGAAGAATAAAACTCTTCTCCCTCAAGATGCTTTGGGGGTACTGACATGTGGACAGTGAATGACAGTGGACTAAATGTGATCTGAGAACCGCAGGAAGGGAATGCGCATGGGGAAGGTGTTAACCAGGTATCAGGGTAGGAGGGGATCTCAGCAGAGAGGACCAAGAGAGGCCAATGTTGATAGCAGGACACTCACCTGGTTAGCCATTTCCAAAGACAAGAGTCTTTTCACGACATCATCAACCCTGTAGAGACATTTGGGGGGCGGGAGGGGAAGGCAATGCTCTTTCATTTTAGTTTGAAATGCAAGGTGATTGACAATTTCTTCTACAACAAATTAGTCTATCTGGAGGTGGGGAGCCATTTCCCAGGGATTAAAGTCAGCATGGATTTGGCTTGCTGGGCTAAGAACATGGAACAATGTGACAACTGAAGGAAACTGAGGGTATTATGTTGAGCATTCCAGTCTCGTCACAGGGGTAAAGGGAGGATTTTCATTTTAGCTAGAACATGGTTCAATGTCTTGAGACACTTCAGTTGTATAATCACTACTTCTTTTCCAATCACACTGCACAGTGGGGAGATAGAGGGACTGCCCAGCCCCCACTGCACAGGAGCTGAGCAGGACCTTGGCCTTGGTATCAGTCAGCTCTGGATTCAAACCCCAGTTCTACCCCTTAGTAGATGTGTGACACTGGGCAGCTTGATACTCTATAAAATAGGGACACTAGACACTATTTCCTCCCTCATAGCACTGCTGTGAGCATCAGGACATCAGATGTTTCTAGAAAGACCCACTAGGCATGTTAAGTTTTTGGTATCAGGTGGTTGGTATGGGGTCCTCACCCAGAGTACAGTTGAGCTCCATGTGTCCCTGCTGCCCACTCACCCTCACCATGCTCTCTATCCCTTTCTATAAACAAGCTTCAGATACAGCAGCCCAGGCCTGAAGCCTCTCTGTTCCCCTACCTCTTCCCCATCTTGGCAATCCTCCCAGGGTCCCCTGCCACCTCAAAGAGGTTTCTTCCTGCTTACTTGTCAATCCCAGGGATGTTCTGGTAGTCTTTAAGCAATGTGGAAGGAGGCGGGTCATCTTCTTGGCTGGGCTGGACTGTGACTTGAGAAGAAACAATGATTATAGAATTGAAGCATCTCGAGACAGTCTGGACTCTTGGCAGTGCAGGGACAGAAGACACCTGGAGTCAGCTCTCACTGGCTGTCCTCCCAGACATGGAGCATCTCATCGTTCCTCCCACTATGAGATATCCAGGGTCTCAAGCAAGGCACCAGATGTCTCTGGGCTGTTTTCTCCTCTGCAAACCCCGTGGGCACCTGTCTTCATATTTCACGGTAGAGTGGAAGGCCTTTCCATGCCATCTATGCCTGCTCCTCTCACCCATCTGTTTGGCCCTACAGTTATTGGGTTCCCCACTAGGATTGGTCTTCCTGGGGACAGGAATGAATATGATTCCTCTGAATCCCCTGCAACTTGCCTGGTCCATGGCACACATTAGAGTAGGCACTCAACAAATACTTGTTGGCAGACTGCATGAATGAAATAATGGGGTTGAGGAAGGAACCCCTAGTTTTAACCAGTTGCTAACAAGTCAACTTTGACTCATGGCGAGCCCATGTGCATCAGTAGAACTGTGCTCCATAAGGTTTTCAATGGCTGAGTCTTCGGAAGTAGATTACCAGAGGCTTTTCTTCCTTTTCTGGGTGGACTTGATCTCCAGCCTGTAGGTTAGCAGATGAATGCCTTAACCCTTTCACCACCTGGGGACTCCCCACTAACTTTAGGATGTCTGAAATGTAAGCATCACATAGAGATCATAGTGAATGAACCCTGCCACTCCTTACAGGTGATGGGAAGGAAGGGGAAATAAATTTCTCCTTGCTCTGTCATAAGCAAATAATATTAATAGCAAAAGATACTTTTCATGTATTATCACTGAATCCCAATAATAATAATCTTCTCAGATACTTTTACACTCATAAACAAGGCGGGCGGGCGGGAGGGAGGAAGGGAGAGAGACAGAGAGAGAGAGAGAGAGAGAAAGTAGCTTGTAAGAGGAATCTTAACCACTATGCTTTATACTGCCTTGGGGATGCGAAACCACATCCTCCACCTCAGAAGGGTAGACACAAAGGGAGGCCTGCCAGCCTTGCACTCCTTCTCTCTCTTGCTCTCGCAATCTTCACTCTCGCCACCTCCCAAGCAGGTTTCAGGGCCAGGGCTTTGTGACAAAGTTGGCATGGGTGACTTCTGCCCACCCCCATCTTGTGGCTCTACCGTCGCCTCCGTTCCTTTGGCCACTCCAAGTCCCACCCCAAGACCTCCTACCTGGTTTCTGGATGGCAAATCCGCGGGTGAACTGGAGGACGAGACCTACGCAGAAGGGAGAGCGGATCTCCTTAAGTAGTCTAGCCTTTCTACACTACACACCACCACCCACTGCCATCGAGTTGGATCCGACTCATAGCGACCCCTTCTTGGGTTTCCGAGGCAGTATCACTATGGAAGTAGATAGCCCAACCTTTCTTCCGAGGAGTGGCTGGTGGGTCTGAACCGCCAGCCTTCTGGTTAGCAGTCAAATGCCTTAGGCACTACGACACCAGAGCTCCTACAGTTCCTGCATACTCTTCCTCTGTGCTGTTCGCGTCTCCGCCCCTAACCCCATTTTTTTCCCCACCCGGCTGAACCAGTCTCTCCCTCTTTGTCTTACTTCTTCCCCTATTCACTACCCTTTCTCTCTTACTCTGCCCCTGCACTTCTTCCCTATTCTCGCCTTCCGTGTTCTCCATCTCCTCCGAACCCTATTTCCCTCTTCCTGCTGCCTATTTTGCAGCCGCTCACCTCGAGGCTGCAGGCTCCACTGGTCGGAGGGAAGACTGGCTCTCCCTCTGTCTGACAACCTAAGGACTTGGGCCGGGGTCACTGTCTGGGTCCGAACAGAACTCAGTGCCCTCCACGCTGCTCTCAGCATGGTAAATTCTGACTCCAGCCAGGCCCACGCCTCAGCAGCGGTCTCCTTCTCATTACGGACTAGGTTACACGGGTGCCGCCATGTTGGCTCAGGCGCGACCAATCGAATACAGTCGCGAGACCGGAGCTGAAAACCGAGAAAATTGATTGGACAGGCAGGCCTAAATGATGACGCAAAGCATTGGGTGGAGCTGAGAGATCTGATTAGCTGTTGGGCGAGATTGGGGTGTGGTCATTGTCTAGCTCTCTAGTTGTTACTGTTGCGGAAAAACAAACAAACAAAAAAACCCAAACTCATCGCCATCTAGTGTATTCCCACTCATAGTGACGCCTTTGGGTTTGTTGTTGTTATGTGCCGTCAAGTCGGACTCGACTCATAGCGACCCCTCCTTGGGTTTCCGAGGCAGTATCACTACAGAAGTTTGTTATTGTTATGTGCCATCGAGTCAGCCCTGACTCATAGTGACCCCTCCTTGGGTTTCCGAGGCAGTATCACTACGGAAGTAGGATTGCCCAACCTTCCTTCCGAGGAGTGGCTGGTGGGTTTGAACCGCCAGCCTTCTGGTTAGCAGTCAAGTGCCTTAGCCACTATGCTACCAGAGCTCCAGGAGGCAGTAAATCATTACGGAAGTAGATTGCCCATTCTTCCTATTGGGGAGTGGTTTGTGGGTTTGAACTGTCAACCTCTGGTCAGCCAAACCAAACCAAACAAAACTTACTGATGTCCAGTCGAATCCAACTCATAGGGACCCCTTCTTGGGTTTTCAAGGCGGTATCTCTATGGGAGTAGATTGCCCAACCTTCCTTCTGAGGAGTGGCTGGTGGGTTTGAACCGCCAGCCTGCTGGTTAGCAGTCAAATGCCTTAGGCACTATGCCACCAGAGCTCCCTTCTGCTCAGCAGTGATGCGTAATACTAAAAAGCTGCTTTTTTTTTGGGTATGTATCCCATCTTTAATCCCTCCTTGCGATCCTCGCCTCTCAAACAACAACAACAACAACAAAAACCCCAAAACCTCTCTGCTGTCTAGTTGATTCCGACTCGTAGTGACTCCCTTTGGATTTCTGAGGCAGTAAACCATTACAGAAGTAGATTGCCCAATCTTCTTTCTGTGGAATGGCTGGTGGATCTGAACTGCCAGCTTTCTGGTTAGCAGTCACATGTCTTAGGGACTAGGCTACTATGCCACCAGAACGCCTGGCCTCTAGTCCTGGTTATTTAAGAAGCTTCTATTGGCCTGTCCCAACTTTCTTCTCTCCCCAACCTGGTATTTTTTTCCCCCCTCACCAGCAAAGCCCAGGATGGGGCTCTGTAAGAACTACTGGGTTTCAGCCTTCATTTCTGGCAGACTTGTAGGTTGGTGATTAAGGTCTCTGACTTTGGAATCGCAGCCCTGGCCTGGAATTCAGAGTTTAGCCATTTATTCACTGTGTGACCATGTCGCAAGTCAGGCAACCTTTCTAGGTTTCAGTGTACTTATCCATCAGTTAGAGGTGGGGATAATAGTATTGATCTTTTAGGCTGTTGAGAGGATTACATGAGGTAGTTGCATGCAAAGTACCAGTATATAGTAAACATTTAATAAATATTAGCTGTAATTATTAATATTTGTGGAATGAGGGTTGATCTTTTCAAAGGTCAACCACCATGTCCCACTGCACTGATACCCTCCATGAACCCCTACCACTGCTCTAATTATCAGTATTTCAGTCTCTGCCATTAGAATGGGTACCCACTGAGGGTGCACTGAACTGGGCCATTTCTTAATCTTTGCTGCCAGCACAGGGCCTAGTTGCTAGGTGAGGTTTCATTGAATGAATGACTAAAGAAATAAATAAACAAATGAACAAATTTGAGAAGTACTTTGACTGCTCCACCACTCACCTGTCAGTTTGTTGTTCTGTGGTGGCTTGCGTGTTACTATGATACTGGAAGCTATGCCATCAGTTTTTCAAATACCAGGAGGGTCACCCACGGTGGACAGATTTCAGTGGAGCTTCCAGACTAAGATCAGGAAGAAGGACAGGGCCATCTACTTCTGAAAATATTGGCCACTGAAAACCTCACGAATAGCAGTGAAATAACTGCCGATATATTACTGGAAAACTTTATGAATAGTAGTGAAACATTGTCTGATATAGTGCTGAAAGATGAGTAGTATATCAGACAATGTTTAGGTTGGAAGGCACTCAAAATATGACTAGGGAGAGCTGCCTCCTCAACACAGCATTGACATTAATTATGTGCATGGAGTAAATCTTTCTGACCTTCATTTGCTGATGTGGCATAACTTAAAATGAGAAGAAACAGCTGCAAACATCCATTAATAATTGGAACATGGAATGTACAAAGTATGAATCTAGGAAAATCAGAAGTTGTCAAAAATAAAATGGAATGGATAAAGATCAATATTCTAGGTGTTAGTGAGCTAAAATGGACTGTTATTGGCCATTTTGAATCTGACAATTATATGGTGTATTATATTGGGAATAACAAATTGAAGAAAGTGTTGCATTCATTGTCAAAAAGAACATTTCAAGATCTATCCTGAAGTATATTGCTGTCAGTGATAGGGTAATATCCATATACCTATAAGGAAGACCAAGGAGCTCTGGTGGCACAGTGCCTAAGGGATTTGACTGCTAACCAGAAGGTTGGTAGTTCAAACCCACCTGCTGTTCCATGGAAGGAAGATGAGGTAATCTACTTCTGTAAAGATTTACCACCTTGGAAACCCAATGGGGGTTGTTATGAACTAGAATTGACTTGACGGCAGTGGCTTTTTTTTTTTTAATAAGAAAGACCAGTTAATACTACTATTATGCACATGTATGCACCAACTACTAAAGCCAGAGATGAAGAAATTGAAGATTTTTACCAACTTCTGCAGTCTGAAATTGACCAAACTTTCAACAAGATTGTGATAGTTAAGTTGTGTCTCAGCTTGTCTGGGCCTGGTTTTGAGTGGTTGGGCAGCCAGTTATTCCCTATGATGAGACTGGTCATCAACTCCATGGTGGAATCTACTGGTGCAGGTGAATAGCTAGCTGCCTTAGGAATGTAGTCTGCTTCCAGCATATAAGAAGAAGCATTGAGAAAGGTCTCTCTAGCTTTTGGCACACTCTCTAGCTTTTGAATCCTGCATGTAGCTGAGTTGTCATTCAGCAGCTTGCCATATTGTCTGCTGATCTTGGGACTGTTAATGGACTTGAATTAGTGACCTGCCATCTGCTTGATAATTTTGGGACTGTGTCATTTTACTTGCCGACCTTGGGTTTGTCAGCCTCAGCACTCAGCAGCTGCCTGACTAAAAGGATGCCTCCAGCTCTGGTGGGCCAGGAGCAAGAAGCAGAGCTGAAGCCCAAGGTTGAGGGGCTTTCACCCAGCTCCTAGAGTTGGCATTTGAACTTGGACTTCTAGCCTCCAAAACTGTAAGAGAATGAATGCCTGTTTGTTCAAAGCACCCATTTGTGGTTTTCTGTTAGAGCAGCATAAGAGGTAACCAAAACAAAAATGTATTGATAATTACTGGTGATTGGAATGTGAAAGTTGGAAACAAAGAAGCATCAGTAATTGGAAAATATAGCCTTGGACACCACGTGATAGAATTTTGCAAGACCAACAACCCAATGACTTATTCATTGCAAATAAGTTTTTTTTCAACAAGATAAATGCCAACTATACATGTGGACCTAGCCAGATGGAATATTGTATTAGAGCTTAAATTCTGAAGCACTTGGTTTGTGGGAGGCTGCAGTGGGAGCCCTAACTTCATTTTGAGTCTTGACATAAATTCAGACCCCATTTGAGTTCTTTCTGATGTTTAAACCAGCGTTGTGGCTGTGCATAGACAAGTGCTGGAACACACGTACAGAGGGGCAGTTAACTCTCAGGAAGAGTGTGGTTGAAAGCAGATTATGTTTGCACAAAGAACTAAGGAACTGAGTTGCCTGAGTGTGTCCGTTACTAATTTAAATTAAAATTGGTGTCCTGGTGTTTTGTAGCCATCTTGTAGCTTTAACTCAGGCTGCATGGCCATGAATCATATGCAGACCACCACGTAGCCAGGTGGTCAAGCCCCAGAACCAATCCTGTAACCCTTTTCAAATCTTCAATTATGTATATATCTTAATCATGGAACTTTCCCTGCTTCTATAGTCCCACCTGTCACAGTGATGAATTGATTTGCCACCAATAATGATTTCCTTTGTTTTCAATCATATAATTAGCTCAATGGCTGTGACTCAGTGGACTCCATTCAGCTCCATTTAGTATTGTACACATGCTGATGGTTTCCCTTATCCTGGATGATTATCTTTGTTTTGTCTTTGTTCCATCTAAGGCTTAATAAAAGAGTGTCTATTGAGTGGGAAGAAAAACGTGAAACAAAATTCAAAAACACAATAACGACTAGAATTACTGGTCAGATGGAGTCTGATGGGACCCTCAAGACTATGGCCCTAGGATACACTTTGGGCCTGGGATAAAACTCCCAACAGTAAGTAGAAAGACTTACATGCAGAACACCCAACCCAGGGTGAAGCACCCACCTACTCTATGGAGATACATCCCTTGGAGCAACCAGCCATGGAGCATTAGAGGGGTAACATTTACATGGAGGAAAAGCTGGACAGACAGGAGTGCAAAGCTAAGGCACAGGGATGGGGGGGGGGACACTGGGAAGGGAGAGGAGAAGAGTGGGTTAGGGTTAGGGATGGTAATTGGGGAGTGAAACCAAATGTACACAAACTGTTGAATGTAAAATGTATTCTGCTCTGTAAATTTGCACCCAAAACACCATTTAAAAAAAAAAAAAAAGACATCAGACGTTTGCACTGGGAAAGTCTGCTGCAAAAGACCTCTTTAAAGTGTTAAAGAGCAAAGATACCACTTCTAAGACTAAGGTGTGCCTGACTCAAGCTGTGGTATTTACAATCACTTCATATGCATGTGAAAGCTGGACAATGAATAAGGAAGACTGAAGAAGAATTGATGGATTTGAATTGCGCTGTTGAGGAAGAATAATGAAAATACCAAGGACTGCCAGAAGAATGGGAGCTCTGGTGGCCTAGTGCCTAAGGCATTTTGACTGCTAACCAGAAGGCTGGCGGTTCAAACCCACCAGCCAGTCCTTGGAAGGAAGGTTGGGCAATCTACTTCCGTAGTGATACTGCCTCGGAAACCCAAGGAGGGGTTGCTATGAGTCAGGGCCGGCTCAAAGGCACATAACAACAACAACAACAACAACAGAAGAATGAACAAATCTGTCTTGGAAGTAGTACAGTGGAATGCTCCTTGGAAGTGAGAATGGTCAGACTTCATCTCACCTACTTTGGTCATGTTGTCAGGAGGGACCAGTCCCTGGAGAAGGATATCATGCTTCGTAAAATAGAGGGTCAATGAAAAAGGGGGAGACCCTCAAGGAGATGGATCGACACAATGGCTGCGATGATGGGCTCAAGTATGGCCAATATTGTGAAGATGTGCAGGACCAGGTGGTGTTTCATTCTGTTGTACGTGGGGTCGTTATGAGTTGGAGCCAACTTGATGGTACCTAACAACAACAACAACAACAACATCTCTATCAGCTGCCATGGAGTCACCTTCTAACTCAGGTGACTTCATGCGTAGTGGAACAAAACCCTGCCTGGACCTGTGCCATCCCCCTGGTTGGTTGTGTATTAGATCATTGTGATCCATAGGGTTTCATTGGCCAATTTTTGAAGTAGATCACCAGGCCTTTCTTCCTAGTCTGTCTTAGTCTGGAAGCTCTGCTGAAACCTATTTAGCATCACAGCAACACAAACTGTAGGCCTTCATTGACAGGTGGGTAGTGGCTGCACATGAGGTATACTGTCTTGGAATCAAATCCATGTCTCCCATGTGGCAGGTGAGAATTCTACCACTGAACCACTGCTGCCCCACCCTGACTGCTAGGGCCCTGAAAAGAAAAGAACAGAGACTCAGGCACACTCAAAAGTTTCTCAAAAAAGAAGAAAAAAAACACTTTAAGAGACCAAAATTACGTAAAACAAGTACAAAATGTTAGTGGGTAGGGCTGGATGATGCATTCTTAAAGTGTGCAGATTGCCTGGGAAGCTCAGCCCACTGGGACAGGACATGGGGGGAGGGGTGCTGGGGATCAGGGATAGGGGAGACTGAAAGGAGCCTCTGGCTTTTCTGGGGTTGGAGTAACCTAACCTTCTCCTCTGGGCAGCCCAGGATCCTTAGGGGCAGACCCAGAAGGAGCAGTCCCAGGAAGCCCTAGAAGCCTCCTATCCCCTCCATCCCATGGACCCTGAGTCCCTGCAGCAGAGGGAAATCCAGTGGCCCAAAGACACAGTCATCCTCCTGGCTTGGGGATGGGGGAACAGGAGCCCCCAGAGGGCTGGTATGGAACCAGAGATTCTCATAGGACTTGGGACTGGGGGTGAGACCTTCCAAGAGGGGCTGGGTGGAGTCACAACGGAGGTAGTGTCCTGGCCCTGGGCCTGTGGGGCTGCCCAGCACCTGCCCGTAAAAGACCTGGTCATTGGTGTTAGGCTGGGGCTGGGGCTGGGGCTGGGTGGAAGCTTCTTTTGGTACCCCCTGGAGCACATAGGCCTGAACCAGGGTGGGAAGGCCACAGGTCCCCGAGCTGTTACTGGATTCCCAGGGCCCAGGCTTCTTCTCTTCCTCCTCCAGCACCGTAATCTTGGCAATAGGGGGCATGCCAGGGTCCCGAAGGCTGGGCAGCTGGAAGGTCTCCTGGACACAAGAACATGAGGCAAGACGATAGTGCATTTCATGATGTCTGCCCTAGCCACTGCCCTTTCCCAAGTTGGGCCAGTGGTGGGGTCGTTCCTGCTGTTTTCCTGGAACTCAAAGTGTTACATTTGCAACACCCCTCTGAAGTGCCTGACACATGCTGGCTGCTCTACAGACTCACCACAGTGACTCTTCCTAACAATTCTGTGATTAGTTCCGGTTCACAAGGAGGAGACTAGGGCTCGAACTGGCGGAGCTGTGATTCAAACTCAGTTCTGTTTCACTCCAGAGGATCTTGGTAGTAATTGATGAGAGGACCTGAGTTCTTGTCCTCCCTTCACTTTGGGGTTGTGCCAACACCTCCACCCCACTCCCTGCTCCCTTCAGGCTTCTCACCTCTGCCATGATGGTGGGCACCCAGGCGCTTAGGCTGCTGTGGGCTGGGTCTGGAACACTTGGCCAGAGGTGATTCTTCCTGCTGGAGGAGGAAGCAGGTAAGGGCTGGGCTCAGGGTGCCCTCTCGTCTTCCTATCCTTCCTCCCACTTACTCCCTTAGTGCAAAGAGGAGAAGGTGGAGGGTTGGGACTTCCAGACAGATCCCTAAGGCCTGGAGGGCTGGGAGGGACTTAGACTAGTTTGCAGTTCCCTCTGGGTGTTGTTGTTATGTGTCATCAAGTCAGACCCGACTCATATAGTGACCGTCTTTGGGTTTTTGAGGCAGTATCACTACAGAAGTAGATTATCGAACCTTCCCTCTGAGGAGTGGCTGGCGGGTTTGAACCGCCAGCCTTCTGGTTAGCAGTCAAGTGCTTTAGGCACTACGCTTCCAGAGCTCCTAAAGAGATGGCCCACTCTACCTGGCAGGGAGTTACTGGTGGGTTTGAACTGCCAGCCTTGCGCTTGGCAGGCAACTGCCTTAGGCCTGAGGCCATCCTCTAGGGCCTCCGTGTGGGTAGTGGAAGCCACAGATCAAATCTCTGAAAGGGACTTACCTGGGACTACAGCAGAGCCAGGCAGCCCCACAGAGGGAGATGAGCGAGAGCAGAAGGCCAAACAGGCCCAGGAGCATGTGCAGCTCAGACTCGTCTGGGGTGAGGGGAAAGCCAGAAGAGGTTAGAGCGCATGCCTGTAAGGTCTCCTCCCTTAGGCTGGGATCCCAGGGCAGATCTACAGTAATGGGGAGTCTTTGGGTGGGGCACCTGGGGCACCCTCCCGGCACCCCTTTGTGCCTAGCCCCTACCTCTCCTTACCCAGAGCCAAGGTCATCAGAGTGAGGCCTGTATTGTTGGTGGCCCCGGCCTGGCTGGTGGCCATGAGGTGGACATGATACAAGCTGCCAGGTTCCAAGCCGTGGAGAACAAAGCCCCAGGAGGAGGCATTCAGGACGGTGGCTGGGGATTGGGAAGCATGGTCAGCCTGGGCCTAGATGCTGAGGCTCGGGCTCCCTCCATGGTTCTTGAGCACCATGCCCCTGGGCTTTCTGGGATAGACTCACAGAAGGACTTGTTCTGAGCGTTGGTCCAGAAGATGGTATAGTGGAGAAGGGGGCTCTTCCCTAGCTCAGGGACCTCAGGCACCCACTCCAGCTGGGCCCAGGTCTTGCCTATGTGCTTTAGTTGCAGCTCTGGGACACGGGGTGGGTCTGCAGAAAGACAGGTGCAGGGGCTGTCAGGAGCAGGGCAGGGTGGAGAGCCCCATTAAACTCCTGAAGTTCCAACCAGACACTAGGACTGCACTGCAGAGGGGTGAGGAAAGAGAGTCCAGTTTCTATCTTCTCAATGGTCTCATTTTTCCAGGAACTTTGAATTCCATCTACCACTATGGCTGAGTCAAGATTTGAACCTGGTTCTGTTTGACTGCATAGCTTCTACTTGATTTCTGCCAGGCCTGATTTTGTCTGACTCAGAACCACTCACCCTCTTGTTTTTTTTTAAATAATGGAACAAGTCATGAATGAGCATGTCATCCTTGCTCAGGAGCCATGCTAATCTTCTCTGTAGCATTCCAACTTTAGTATATGTGTTGCCAAAGTGAGCACTGCCACTTACCCTCTGAATTTATGCCAGAACCTCTGATTTCTGTCAGATGTGACACCTGATTGATTTGTGCTAGGCTTGATTGGATTCTGCCAAGCCCACTGTACCCAATTTCTGTCACCCCACCACTTGATTTCTATCCAGCTGCTTTTCCAGGGAACATATGTAAGCTAGGGGTCATTTTAGGATTGAGGGGAAATCCCCTTGCCAGGGCCAGAGGTAGGGGAGGAAAGAAATGCTCCCTTATAGTCCTGATTGTTGGAGTCCATACTGGGCTTGAAGAGAAGAGGATTCTGGGAAGGGGCCTGGTGGCTGACAAACCCTTTTCTTGGGAGTAGGCATAGATGTGCTGGGAAGGTCCCATGACTTCCTGGTACAGAGGAGTCACAGCGATCTCATAGAGCTCAAAGGGCCTGATGTTCTCTGTGAAAAGAAAATCAGGGAAGTGCTTTGGTTAGGGGCTAACTTCTGCTGATGTTGTTGTTGTTGTTATGTGCCGTCGAGTCGGCCCCGACTCATAGCGACCCCTCCTTGGGTTTCCGAGGCAGTATCACTACGGAAGTAGGATTGCCCAACCTTCCTTCCGAGGAGTGGCTGGTGGGTTTGAACCGCCAGCTGTCTGGTTAGCAGGCAAAACCTCTGCTGATAGTCAGGAGCTAACCTCAGATCTCTCGTCAGGGCTAACCTGGACCACATGATGCTGGCCTAATCTCTTCAATCTCTTCTTCAGACAAATCAGGGAAGAAAAGTATAAGCAAGAGTTAGAGAGGGGGCAGGGTTAGGGCTTCAGAAAGAGAGGATCAAGTTAGACTGTAGGAAGAACTTCCTGATTCAGAGAAAAGGGAAGGATCCAGACAAAATAGATCAATGAGATGTCATAAAAATGAAATACTTTTATTCATCAAAGAACTTTATCAACAAAATGAAGAGACAATCCGTACACTAGGAGAAAAATTTTCAGGAACCAGATACCTGATAAGGGTCTAATATCCAAAATATGCAAAAATTTCTACAACTGAACAACAAAAAGACAACCTAATCAAAAATGGGCAAAGGGTCTGAACAGACATTCACCAAAGAGGATATTCACATGGCCAGTAAGTACATGAAAAGATGCTCAAGGGAACTAGCCATTAGGGAGATGCAAATCAAAATCACAATGAGGTACAATCTTACCTCATTAGAACAGCAATGATAAACAAAACAAAACAAAAAACAGGAAAAACAAGTGTTGGAAATTAGCAGCCTCATCCATTGGTGGGAATGCAAAATTATACAAACACTGTGGAAAAGGTTGGCAGTTTCTCAAAAAGTTGAACATAGAACTACCACATGACCCAACAGTCTCAATCCTAGGTATATACCCAGAAGAACTGAAAGCAGTAACGCAACCAGAAATGTGTACACCAGTCTTTACTATAGCACTATTCACAATAGCCAAAAGGTGGAAACAGCCAAAATGTCCATCAACAGATGAGTGGATAAACAAAATGTGGTTTATACACACAATGGGATATTAAAACCAAACCAAAAACCAAACTCACTGCCGTTGAGTCAATTCGATTCATAGCGACCCCTTCTTGAGTTTCTGAGGCAGTATCTGTACAGAAGTAGATTGCCCAATCTTCCTTCCGAGGAGTGGCTGGTGGGTTTGAACTGCCAGCCTTCTGGTTAACAGTCAAATGCCTTAGGCACTACACCACCAGTTGGGGACTGTTCTTCACTAGGGTGGTTCAGACTGCCCTTTGCCTACTGTCAGACAATCAGTGACCCCCTCATTCTTTCCTCCTGCCCCTGCCCTTCACCCACCTGCCCACACCCACCTCTGCCTACCTTGTAGCAAAGTCCCTGTAATGCTCCCATTGTGCTCCATCCTCCAGGTCTTATTGCTGCCGCTGGGGCTGGGGGGACCCAGGCCCCACTCAATCACATAGCCTTGAGGCTGGGGGTTGGGGGGCTCCCAGCCCACCCAGAGGCTGTGAGGATCTCGGGCCACAGCATGGAGTCTGGTCAGTGGTGGCCCTGGAGAGAGTGGGAGACAGTGAAACGAAGGTAAAAGAAGTGCAGGCCCTAGAGTCAGAAGCCTGGGTTCAATCCTGGCTTTGCTACTTACAAGCTGGGGGACCTTGGGTAATTGAACATCTGAGCCTCAGTTTCCTCATCTGTAAAATGGAAATGATGATAAAAGTTCCTGATTCACAGGATCATGGTGTGGTTTAAATAAGATGATGTGTGTAACAAGCTTAGCATGGTGCCTTGGGTAAAGTAGTACTTGATAATAATAATAATAGTCAAACCCAACTAAACCCGTTGCTGATGAATTGATTCCAATTCATGACAACCTCATGTGTTACAGACTAGAACTACTCCATAGGGTTTTCTTGGCTGTGATCTTTGAGGAATCAGATTGCCAGGTCTTTGCTCCACAGGTTCTGTGGAGTAGCTAGGTGATTTGAACTACCAACCTTTAGGCTAGTAGTCAAGTGAAAACAATTTGTGCCACCCAGGGACCTGTTGTAATAACAACAGCTAAAGTATATGTTGTTGTTAGGTGCTGTCGAGTTGGCTCCACTCATAGTGGCCTTACATATAATGAATGAAATGTTGTCCAGGGGCATCCTCACAGTCGCTCTGTTTGAGCCCACTGTTAAGCTATCTCATTGAGGTTCTCCCTCTTTTTTCTGATCCTCTACTTAACCAAGCATGATGTCTTTCTCCAGGGATTGGTCTCTCCTGCTAACATGTCCAAAATAAGCAAGACAAAATCTTGCCATCCTCGCTTCTAAGGAGCATCCTGACTCTACTTCTCCTAGATAGATTTGCTTGTTCTGGCAGTCCATGGTATATTCAATATTCTTTCCCAACACCACAATTGAAATGCATCAATTCTTCAGTCAATATAGACTTTGGTATGTGGCGGGCACAGTTCTTGATAAATGTTAATTCACTGAGTCTTCTAACAGTCCCATGATGGAGGTACTATTTTTGATCTCGTTTTATCCATGAGAAAACGGAGAGACTGAGAGGTTAAGTAGCTTGTATACAGTCATCCAGATAGTAAGTAGGAATATTTGCTATTATAACTGCTTATGATCATTACTGTTAATATTAGTTTCACCTTGGGTTCAAGAGAGCCTGGGGGTAGTGGTGGCTGATCCCCTGATAATGAGCAATTAACTCAGGAACCATGTTCCAGGTGGAAAAGCTTAGAGCTTTCTCTCCCAGCTTCCTTGGCAGAATTGACTGTGTGTGTTTACGTGTGTGGGCATGTGAGTGTGAGTGCCTGTGTGTGTGTGTAGAAATCACTAGCTTAACCTGATTCTGGTTAATGATAATAACAGTAGCTAACACATATTGAGCAATTACTTTATGCCAGGCACATGTCTTAGTTCATTTGAATCCTCACAATAACACTTTGCTGTAGGCACTGTTATCATCCCCATTTGCTAGATGAGTAAACAGAGGCCCAGGGAGGTTAGAAACTTGCCCAGGTCACACTGTTAGCAAAGGACTAGCTTTGAAGCCAGGCCCTAGCCTCAGAACTCACGTGCTCAGAACTCATGGTGCTGCACTGCCTGCTAGCCCCCTTTACCTGAGCTCTCCATGAAGACCACCGGTGTGGGGTGAGAGGTCCCGCCAGTGTTGTAGGCTACAAGGGCCACCTCCCGGGCTTCTGAAGGCAGCTGAAAGGTGCAGCTTAACTCTGTGGTGTTGCAGAGGAATAGGATTTCCCCAACCTGGCCCGAGGGTCTCCAGGAGACCAGGTACCCTTGGATCCGCCCGCTGTCTTCCTCCAGGGGCATTGGCTGTGGTAGGAATAGGAGGGAAAAAATAAAGGAAATGTACATATTGTCTTGAGTGAGGGAGAGCTTCTAGGTGGGGGTGGATGGATCACAGGACCTGAGCTCCCTCCTTCCCTATGTTCCCCTGTGTCGAGTCCTAGGAGGGAAGCAAGGAAGAAGCAAGTTGGTGCTCACAGCAGGCACTTAATTATCCATTGAACCAAACTTTGGGGACACAGCCAAGTCCTGCTTTGTAGTCTCTTCAAAAAGGATGTTCTCCAGCTTAATAGGCAAAGCGCATGCAAATCACATACAAATATATCAAGGTCCTCCCAGACCTGTGGGATTCCTGAGCCCTGGCTCAAAGCCTCTGTCTGGGATGGAGGAAGTCTCAGGGGTGAAAGGATGGCCTTCAGAGGGGAGTCACCTTCCAGAACAGCTGCACATCCACAGTCCTGAGGTCCAGCTGCTTCTGTTGCCACCTCGTGTCCAGTCTGACGATGGGGGCTGTGGTCAAAGTGAGAGGAGAGGGTGTCCATCAGGGAGGGTCCTGGAGGCTGGATGGGGCATGAAAAGCCTCTCTCAGCTCTCACCACCCCCTTACCCCGTTCGGTGGTATTCAGCACCAGGCTGGGGCTCCAATCACTCCAGTAGCCTGGCAGGGGTGAGCGGATGCAACGCATCTGCAGGGTGTAGGCTGTGGCTGGGAGGAGGCCACAGAGCTCGTGG
This sequence comes from Orycteropus afer afer, assembly GCF_000298275.1. Classification (NCBI taxonomy): domain Eukaryota; kingdom Metazoa; phylum Chordata; class Mammalia; order Tubulidentata; family Orycteropodidae; genus Orycteropus; species Orycteropus afer. Next base: position 4,385,226 of record NW_006921779.1, on the reverse strand, counting down.
TGGTGGGTCTTGGAGGGCACGGAGGCCACCTGGCAGGAGGTTTGGCTCTGAGCCTGGATGCCTGGATGCATCCAGGGCCAGCTTGAGCCTATACATACCCTTCCTTCAGTCACCCCCACCCCTGGCTCTTGAGGTTACACTCTGCCTCACCAGGGCCCAGCTGGCTTCTCCAAGCTGTGGCTGGTAGCGCAGCTCACACTTTTGTGTGATGAACAGGCCTGGTTTCCATGGCTCCCAGTGCAACCACAGGCAGCCTGGCTGGGCTGGGGCCTCCACAGGGCTGGGGTTCAGGGCCTCCAGTGTAGGGGGCTCCAGTTTCACTGCAAGGAAGTTGGTTGTCAGAACTGCTTCCTGCTCCACCCTGTAGGTCTCTTAGCTCCCTCTTGTGTCTCTGTGGCTCCATTTCCCTCCCTGAGTCTCCATCCAGGGGTTCTCTGTGTCTTTCTCTCTCTGTAGATGTCTCTGCATCTCTATTGACCCATGTCTCCATGTTGTTTGGGTCTGTCATTAGATATATGTGTCTCTGTTTCTCACTAGGTCTTTGTTTCATGCTTGCCCCAGGGCCTTTGCACCAGCTGCCTGGAACACTTTCTTCCTGGATAACCACATGGCTTGCTCCCTCATCTCCTTCAAAGATCTGCTCAAATGTCATGTCCTCAGAGAGCCCTTCTCTGACCATCCTATTAAAATAGCAACTGTCCCCATCCTGCTGTCCCTAGGCCCCTTCCCTGTTTTAATTTTCCCCTCACACTTACCCCCATCTGATGTTATATTTTATTTATTTTGCCCGCTAAAATGTAAAGCTCTGAGAGCAAGATTTTGGATGTTTTGTTCACTGCTGTATCCGCAGCGCCAGTTATAGTGCCTAGTACATAGTGGGCACTTCAAGAAATTAATTATTTGTTGAAAGAATGTGTGAATATGTATCTTTGCCTCTGGATCTCTCCCATGTCTCTGTGTTTGTCTCCATTTCTTTACCTCCAACTGCTGTTGGAGACAACTCCCCTGTTGTCTCTGTCTCCACCTCTAAGTCTTCTAGTATCTCTTTGTCACTGGGTCCCTGTTTCCCTCTCTGTGCCTCTCTGGTTCTACCCATTTGGGGGGGCCTCTCCCTGCCCCCACACTCAGAGTCACCCACCGAGGTCCATGGGATCAAAGCATAGCTTCTGGGACAGTGTGGTCCCCAGAGCATTCTCTGCCTGTACCCAGATGCCCATACTCTGGTATAACTGCAGGTGTTTGCGTGGGATGGAGCAGTGACTCTTCCCAGCCTCAGGTACACAGTCCAGAATGGGCTCTTCTTGGGTCTGGCATTTGCCCCGGTTCCTGCCAAAAGGATCAGGCTTGAGTGGCAAGCAGAGAAAAAAGGCAAAACCCTACTCATGTCCCATCCCAGGACCCAAGGGAGAGAGGTTGAGGCAGGAGCCCCTACTCACTTGAAGCTCTTTAGGGTGAAGTTAGTGGGCAGGTAGGGGTCTGGTCCTGGCTCCCACTGGCAGATGAGGCTGTTGGTTGTGAGGTTCATGAAACAGGACAGGTTGTATGGCACTGGGGGAGGATCTGTGTGGGGTGGGGAGAGGGTGAGAGCTTTGATTGGGGCCGGTCAGAAAGCTCTGGCCAGGACCAATTTGCCTCATTTTTCTGCCCTGAGTCAGTCCCTCTGGGGTCACCTTGTCCATCCCTCTGCCTCCATACAAACTGAGCCTGAAGGGACAGGCTAGGGGAAGTCAAGTTACAGACATGTCTAGGGACAAGCATCACAGGACCCCAGCATCCTGGTGGCCTCCTACCTCCAATCTTTGCAACTCTAGACCCCCTTTGTCGTGACATCGTAATGCCTGGGTTTTCATCCTGATTCTGTCATTCGTTAGTCATGTGATCTTGAAGTTTATGAACTGTTCTGTGCCTCAAATTCCTCATCTATAAAATGGGAGTAATAGTAATATACCTACTACCCCCAGAGTTATTGTGGGGCCTAAATGATTCATTGAATGTAAAGTACTTAGAACAGTGCCTGGCACATAGTAAGTGCTGCATAAGCGTTAGCTGCTAATATTATTGATTCTTAAACAAGAAACTTGGTCTTCCTCCCTCCCTCCCTCACTCCTTTCCTTCCTTCCTCCCTCCCTTCCTTCCATATGCCTCACATTTGCACAAATGCTATCCTGTTCAATTTGAACAGAGGGCTGACACTGGGGAGGCAGAGAAGCTGGGAGCAAGCCCAGCTAGCAGAGAATGTCTCCCTGGATGTGCCCTTCTATGGTCAAGGAGCTGGGCTTGCTCAGCAGCCATATAAAGTAGTGGTTATGGCACTGGCTTTAGAGCCACACTGACTAATAGAAATCTTGGCTCCATCCTTATTAGTATGTGACCTTGGGCAAGTCACTTACCCTCCCTGAGCCTCAGTTTTCTTATCTGCAAAATGGGGTAAAAATAGTACCCATTGGTAGGAAAGATTGCCCGGTAGAATGCATATTAATACAGACTGAGAAAATACTGACAAGTATCTTCTTAGTATTGACAGCAGGACATTGGAGGCAGAGTGGGTGGATGGCTGGAGGGACTTACAGCCTGCCTGCAGCTCAACTTGGTCCAGGATCTGCAAGCTGTTGCCCCAGTATAGGCAGCAGGAGAGATGCGCCTGAGTGTAGTTGAGGTGGGGCACGGTAATGGTGGATTCCTGGCTCCCATCAGGTAGGCGCTTCTGTCTCCCCCCAGGGTGAAGCTCTGATTCCAGTTTCCACAGAATCTCTGACTCCAGGTCCAGGTGGCTACAGTTCCGGCCGATGATGCAAGAGGCCGTGACGGAATCCCCCAGGCGGATGATGGGGTCTGAGAGGCGGATGCGCCCGCATTCTGTTAGGCCTGAGATAGAAGAGAGTAGCCCATGGATGCCTCCTCTGCCTGACAGAATTGGGCTATCAGGCAAGCTGTGCACTCCTGGACTCAGGGTCAAGGTTCCTGCCTCACTCCCTAGGCATGGACTGGAGTGGAAGGATGTGTGTAGGGACTAGGAGAGGTTGTCAGATATGAAATAGAGTGATGTACTTGTAAATGTTTAACAACCAGCTATTCAGGGGAAAACAGACTCTGTTTGTAGTGTATACCACCGTCCATAGTGTAAATACTCCCACCATGTATGGCTGATTTCAAGCTATCAATCTGAAATTACTGAATGTAGAGTTGTGAAGAGATGTGAGCCAGCTCTAGCACACTATCAAATAGACTAGTTCCTTCCCCAAGGATGGTGAAAGCAATAATTAGAATGATAAGCATCCCACAGCCACAGTAAGCTTTTCAAAATTCAGATCTGATTGTGTTACCCAATCTTGACCAGAACTCTTCAATGGCATGCTACTGCTCTGGAAGGCAGAATGAGGTTTGTTTCTAAGTGGACATGGATAAGAACATGGATGTTGGAGCTAGACTGCCTGGCATAAGGCCCGATTCTATCTATCATTCATTATGTGACCCTGGCATGTTGTGGAGACTTTCTGTGCCTCAGTTTTCTCATCTGTAAGATGAAGATAAAAATAGTCCCTACTTTAGTGTTGCTAGGAGGATTAGATTTGTTAATATGCTTAAGAACAGTGCCTGACATGTAAGTATTAACTGTGATGATTAGGATAAAACTAAATCTTTACATGGCTCTTGTGGCCTGGCCCCTGCCTAATCCAGTCCCAGCTCAGACTATCTTTTCTCAGATCTGGCTGCTCTGGCCTTCTTGCTGTCCCTTCAAAATGGCATGATCTCCCCAATCTTGGGATCTCCTCCCTCTCTCCTTCTACCCTCCTTCACCTGGTTAACATTTAGCTGTCCCGAGAGAAGCAGACTAGGCCCTTACTAACCAGACCAGGCCAAGATTCCTGTATTTTCCCAAAGCTGTTATTATCCTTTATATTTGTAGAGTCATGTGATTATTTGCTTGTCTGTTTCCCTAGCTGGACCATCCTTTTGGCATGGCCAAAGATCTTGTCTGTTTTGCTCATTACTGTATTCCCAGTGGCTAGCGCAGAGTAGCCCTTGGGGAGTACTTATTAAATATATAACTCAGTAAGCACTGCACTCTGACTCCACTGCTCTCTAAGAGGGGAAGCAACTTGCCCAAGGTCATAGAGCAAGTTATTGACTCTCAACATGGGTGTCCTACTGCTTCACAGACTCAGAATTTCATGCTGAAAGGAAACTTGCAAAGCTGTTTTCTTCAAAACTCTACCTAAGGCTGTGTTCTCTGTAGCAGAGCTTGGCTGGCCTGCTTTTCTATGGTCTGCGAGCTAAGAATGGAAGTTAAGGGGTTAAAAACACACAAAAGAACACTCAACAGAGACTGTATGTGGCCTGCAATGTTACTATCAGACAAAGTTTGCCAATACCACCTCCACTGCATTCCCTGTCAGTCCTGGCCTCAGCTTTCATACCTCTGAAAATGGGAAGCTCATCACCTCTCAAAACAGAATTCTCATTGTTGGAGAGCTCTGCCTGTGCTTCCTTATTTCAGGGTGAAACTTGCCTACTGTGACTTCCACTCCAATCTCCTCACTGCCTGCCAAGGCTGCACAGAACCCAGAGGTTCCTCTGACAACCAGGTAGAGATTTGCAGACAGGGCTTGCATCCACCCCAAGTCTTTTCCAGGCTGACCAGCCTGGGTCCTCTCATCATTCCTGATGGGTGAGTGTTTGCCTGATGGATGGGGACTCAGCTGCTCCACATTGGTGGCCCAGTCTTTGGTTTCTTAGTATTCTCTAGGAATCCCAGGAGCAATAAGATGGACAAAGTAGGGAATGATTTCATCCCTCCTTCTCCCAAATAGCTCCTCATATAACTCCCTCTCCCCACCATATCCCTGCCCCTACCACACTCACTTCCTGGGAGCAGAAGGAGGATCAGAGCAGCTCTGGTCAGGCTCCAGGTCCCCAACCCCATAGCGCCAACTTCACTTCTCACCTGGAGGCAGAAGGGATTGGTTGAGAGTATGGGCTTTGGATTCAGAACTGACCTTACTCCTTGCTCTGTCACAGTGTGGTTTTGGCTTGGTTACTTGACCTCTCTGAGTCTCAGTTTCTTTTTGTCTACAGTGGAAGTAACAACAGTGCATACTGCACAGAGCTTTGGGAGGAAGACATGAAATGATACACGTCAAGGGCTTAGCACAGAACCTGGCACATAGGAAGTGACTCTGAGTGACAGTGCCTGTTATCATCATACCTGCCTTCCAGGAGAGAAGGGGAAGGGAGCAGCAAGGAACAAAATTCTATCTTCTTCCCTGATGTTAACCAGGTCCCCTCCAGAAAGCAGAACCTGAGGCAAGGGCTTTCATGCAAGTAGTTTATTTTGGAAGATCCCAGGAACAGAGTAAGGGGGTGGGAAGAATGAACCAGGGGAAAAGGGAATGTCAACACAAGGCTACGTTATCAAGTTTGTCACCTCTGAGGGCAACTGGGGCTCGATCCTGTTGGGACCTTGTGAGTAGCCATGTAGAGCACACCTCAGGATGTCTACCCAAGAAACAATTTATCTTTTGGGTGGGAGGGATGATGGGAACATTTACTCACTGACTCCTGGCTCCCACTGGTAAAGGGATGCCCCCTGGGGAGGCATTAACACTCTTATACTTCCTGATGATGCATGCATGAGTCTCAAGGGGGTTCTCCTAGGTGACCCATGCCAAGGTCTTGGAGTGACAACCCCATGGAGCAGGGGTGTCAGGAAGCTGGCTGTGACAGTGATGACTGGAGGGAAAAGTGAGCTGCGAGAATGTGAGGTGAGGCACACATAGGGTCTAATTTACCTCCATTCTGGGCAGAGGCCCCCGGAGGCCCTCTGGGGCCAGATGTATGGTCTTGGATGGAGGAAGGATTCACTCCAGTCTTAGGAAGTGTGCAAAGAGTGGCCACTGGGGTGAGCACTTCCACCCCGGTGCCACTTTCCCCTCTATTGCTTCTAGTCTAACCCCCTATCCTGCTTCCATTGGCCCAACTTCAGGCCCAGCTTATGTCCACTGAGGTACCATCTCCACCCTCTCCAATGACTCCTATCCAGAGTGGGCATGGAAACCCCAAGAGCCTGGGCATCCTCCCCATGGTACGCTGGGTGTTGGCATGTTTGGCATCAGCCCCTGGTCCCTTTTGGCAGCGTTAGGTCTCCCTGACCCCAGCTGAGTAGGAGTTGGGGCCTGTTAGAGCATAGCCACACTCTCAGGGGATGTGATGCAGAGAAGCTGGGAGTTCAGCTCTGAGATAGAACTGGTCTGAAGCCCAGCTCCTCCACTTACCTGCTCTGTGACCTTGGACAAGTTACTTCACATTTCTGAGTCTCAGTTTCCCCATCTGTGAAAAAGGGATAACAACAGCACCCACCTCAGGGATTGATGTGAGGATGAAAGGAGACAAGCTGTGACAAAAGCATGCATCCTATGCCTGGCATGGTGTAAGCACTCAAAACTCAAAACTTCTGGCTCATATCGACCCTATAGGATAGAGTAGAATTGCCTCATTGTGTTTCCAAGGCTATAAATCTTTTTTTTTTTTTTTTGGTTATTCTCCACAATTTATTCGTGGTCCCATTTCCTTTTCTTTTGAACCTCTTCATATTGTTAGTAAGTCATTAGGCAAATAAAAAATTGAAATAACAAACATAACCAAAATGCACAGGCAGTGGAAGAGAAACTAGATGATCGGGACCTTTTAAAAATTAAATTCTTATGCACATTGAAAGACTTCTCCAAGACGATAAAATATTTGGCTATGACATATCTGGCAAGGGACTTATCTCCAATATTTATAAAAAACGTCAACACCTCAACACCAAAAACACAAACAACCTAATTCAAGAATGGGCAAGAGACATGAACAGACACTTCACTAAAGAAGATATACAGGCAGCCAACAAACACATGAGGAAGTGCTCATGATCATTAGCCATTAGAGAGATGCAAATCAAAACAATTATGAGATATCGTCTCACCCCAGCAATAATAGCAAAGTTCAACAGAACAGAAAATAACAAAAATGCTGGCAAGGTTGCAGAGAGATTGGAACTCTCATACACTGCTGATGGGACTGCAAAATAGTACAACCATTAAGAAAAATGATATGACATTTCCTTAAAAAACTGAAAAGAGAAATACTATTTGATCCAGCAATTCCATTACTAGGAATATATCCTAAAGAGGTGAGAGACAGGACACAAACAGACATATGCACACCCATGTTCATCCCTGCACAATTGACTATAGCAAAGAGATGGAAACAACCTAAATGCCCATCAACAGATGAATGGATAACCAAACTATGGTATGTTCACATGATGGAATATTATGCTACATTAAAGATAGGTAGACATAAGTATTGATTTGGGTGAAGAGAAGGGCATTGTACCAAATGTGACTGATCAACATGATGGCATTGAGGAAGAGGAAGACAGAGAGAGGTACATGGGAGATATAGACAACAAAGATGAACCCTTTTGCACATACAGTACTGTGTTGTCAGTGAAGGCAAACATGGGTATACGGGTGGGTAGATGGGTGGACAGGCTGAACTATTGTGTATGTCTATGTAGCAGGTAGTGTACCCAAGACCATGTATAGGGTTGGCAGACAATGGTTCTACAAGAGTATGTGTATGTTCTTTAAGAACTCCCAGGGGTATAGCAGAGTAGACAAGGGACAAGGTTGTAGTCACTTCTTGGTCACAGCCAGCTACCCAGAGGGACTGAGTCGTTGAACTTGTGGGCTTGGGACCATAGTCACAGGGGGCATCAAGCTCAACTGACATAACATACTACACAAAACATTGTTCCACCTCCTACTTTGGCAAATAGCAACTGGGATCTTAAAAGCTCATAAGCAGCCATCTAGATGCAACGATTGTTCTCTCCTTGTCTAGAGCAAAGAAGAATGAAGAAAACCAAAGATTCATGGAAACAATTAGTCCTCATGACTGGTACACCATGTGATTCTCAGCCTATATGACTATAAGAGCAGAAGAACTAGATGGTGCCTGGCTACCAGTGTCAACCACTCAGAGCGGGATCTATGGTGGAGATCCTGGATAGAGAGGGAGAACAATGTGGAACAAAAATCAAAATCATTTGGAAAAAAAAAGGGAGACCAGGTTTGCTGGTCTGATAGAGCCTGGTGGAACCACTGAGATTATGGTCTCTAGCTGCCCTTCAGGTCTGGAATTGACCCCACACCTCTGGCTTCCAGCCAAGTAAAAGACAGACATAAAAGTTGAACATGTACCTGAGGTAGATACATTCCTTGGAGAGAACAATCATGGGAGAAAGAAGGGCTGTTTATGCACAGGGAGACAGTTAGGGGGGCAGGAGTGGATGGAGGGATGGACACAGGGAAGAGGTAACTATTGGGAGGAAATGGGAGGGAGGTGTTGCATTGGGGTAAACTGTCAATGTCATCAGACAACATATATATGAACTGCTGTATGGAAAGTGAATTTGCTCTGTAAACTTTCACCCAAATCACAACTAACTAATTAACTAACTAAATAAAAGAATAATGCAGAACACACAACGCATCTCACAACATGGATGAATTTGGAGGACATTATGCTGAGTGAAATAAGTCAATTGCAGAGGACAAATATTGTATGAGCCCATTATTGTAAAAAGTCAAGGAAAGGTTTACCTAGGGAAGGAAACTCACTTTGTAGGTTACTGGGGATGGGAGAAAAGGGGAGGGAGAATTTTGGACTAGTTGGGGGTCACATGTTGATTTGGGTGAGGGGAGGGACAGTATGGAAAGAGTCTGTGACCAGCATGATGACATTGGGGAAAGGAAGGACACTGACTTGCACGTAAGATATAAACCACAGAGACTAGTACATACACATGCACAATACCGCATTACCACTAACACCAAACACCAGGCTACAGATAAATGCATAGACAGGTGAAAAGATCAGGTGAGGATAGGTGAACAGGAATATACCCTAGACCAAGGATACATTTGGCTGAAGATAATTTTACATATGCACTTGTGCTACAAAATTAGCCACATAAATTACAGAAGCAACAGAGACAACCAAACACCTCAAGAGAGAGAATCACTGGGCCTGTAGACTTGGGATCATAGTCTCATCATCCTCAATGGGCACAACATAGTACATAAAAATCTTGTTCTACAACCTACTTTGGTGAGTAGTGACTGGGGTTTTAAAAGCTTTCAAGCAGCTATCTAAGATGCAACTATTGGTCTTCTCTCATCTGAATTTAAGAAGAGTGAAGAAAATCAAAGGCATCTGGACATCTCGGACTAATTGTGTCCAAGGATAAGATGGACCATGAGGACCTCAGCCTTCATGACCCTGAGACTGGAAGAATTAGATGGCACAACCACTCAGAAAAGGATCAAAACTGGAGATCCTGGATAGAGTGGCAGGAAAAATGTGGGATAAAATTCAAAAACACAAAAATGGTCAGAATTACTGGTTGGACAGAGACTGGTGGAACTCCCAAGACTATAGCCCTGGGTTACCCTTTGGGCCTAGAAATGGACTCTCCCATGGCTTGGCTCTCAGCCCAACAATGGAAAGACCTACATGCAGAACACCTATCCTAGGGTGATGCACCCACCACTCTAGGGAGATGCACCTCTTAGAGTGATCAGCCATGAGACACCAGAGGGGCAGAGAAAAAAAAACAAAAAAGAAGTAAAATTCTACTACACATCTGAGGTAACTAGTCTCTGTTTTTTTTTTTTTTTTCCCCTCTTTTCTCCTGCCTAGTCATACCTGATCATTCAGCCTGTCCACCTATCTATCCACCCATAGATCAAGGCTTGCCATCACTGACAATGCAGTACTGTACATGCAAAAGGGTTCATATTTGTTGTCTGTACCTCCCGTGTACCTCTCTATGTCTTCCTCTTCCTCAACTCCACCATGTTGATCACTCACTCAAGGCTGTAAATCTTTATGGCAGCAGACTGCCTCATCTTTGTCCCACAGAGTGGCTGGTGGGTTTAAGCCACTGATCTTTGGGTTAGTAGCTCAAAGTTTTAACCACACTGCCACCAGAGTTCCTTGAGCACTCAGTAGCTGTTAATTATTTTTTCATGAACTGTAAAGTAGGATACTGCCTTGTGGAGTCCAGCATGGTTTAACATCCCCCGCCCTCCTCAGCTTCCTGGGCCTGACACCTTGTTTTTGTCTTTGTCACACTGAGTAGTTTCAAAATCCATTCTGGGCCCCCTCCTTCTAGCCCCTTGGTCCCCCCAGGACCATTGTATTTCACTCTCTCCCCTTTGATCTGGCCACCTCCCCTGGGCTTCCCAGGTGCTCCTGACCCTTTGTCCCAGCTCACTGGCTGCTCTCAACTCTTTCTGTCCCGACTCATTGGGTGCTCTCTATAGTCATCCTCATCCACTCCCCTCTCTTTGCTTTCCTCTCCTTCACTCCCGTCATTCTCCCCTCCTCTCTTCCATCTCACATTCCTCCCCCGTCCCCCGGATTTTTCTACTCTCTGGGAGGAGAGTGGGAGGGAGGAGCTGGGAATAAACAGAGAAAGAGCCTTTCTAGATGTGGTTCAAACAGAGAGATAGAGGAAAGAGAGAGAGAGAGAGAGAGACACGAAACAGAGAAAGATAGAGAGACAGAGAGAGGCAGAAAGAGTAACAAAGTGAGGCAGAGATGATACACACACAGGCTGGCATCACAGAGATAGACTGAGACCAAAGAGACACTGGGGACTGAGAAGAGAGATACTGACTGAGAGAGACTAAGGCACTCAGAGGCCGAGAAGCAGTCTGATACTCGAAAGAGTTTAAGATTCGAGAGATAAAAGGCAAATGGGAAGACAAAGAAAGAGGTACATAGAGGCTCCAGGAGGGACACACAGAGAAACTCAGAGAAAGTAAGCTAGAGAGAGGCTGAGGGAAAAAGGCAGAAAGCAATAGTAGACTAGAGAGATGGAGACAAAGAGAGGTAGAGAGACTGGGGCTCTCAGACACCCAGGTTCTGAGAGACAGACACAGAGGGAGGGCGATTATGCTCATCCCTGTGCATAGCTCCGTGGCTCCACAATAGATATTCGGCTTCTTGGGATTTCCCTAATGCATTCCTCCTGCCCTAAAAAAAGGTTGGCGCACCTTGGAAAAGGAGATGCAACATCCAAGGCTTCTGACTCTAAGGCACAAACCTTGACCACAGGCCCAGGCCCCCTGGACATAAGCAGTTGGCAGAGCTGGGGGGAGGGGACCTGCGACTTCAGGTCTCCATCAAGCCCAGGACACAGTCCCTCCCTGTGGATTCCCTACTCACACTAGTGCTGCCGGCCATGGACCTGCCAGACCTCCCTGGTCTCTCTTGTTCTCTTGAGAGCAAGTTCCTGAAAACAACAGCGGTCCTGCTCTTTCCACCAGTCCTGTCGTTAATGGCTCAGCCTCTGACAGGCCAGGGGCTGGAGATTGCAACACCTGCCCAGCCTCTCTCCTTCCCTCCCTTGCTCCAAGGGCACAGGCAGCCCCTTCCTCCCAGGAAGGAGCCTGGGAGGGAAGCTGGTGAGGCCCAGGCAGCCTTCCTGCCCTGAGGGGTCTTACAGGGGGTTGGGAGATGTGGCAACGATGTCCCCCTCCCCTGCCTCCGGATTTCCTGAGCTCAGAGCTTTGAGGCTGGGCAGGGCCTGGGCTCCAAACTGGCTGGTTGCCACCCCCGTGTCCCCTCCCTGGGGGAGCGTCATTTGGAGACAGACCCTGGGCTAGAAGGCTCTAGCTCCTTCTCAGCACCAACCTGGGCCGTAATGCCCACAGTACTCAAGAAGGCATGTGCCAGGTGACAGGAGTGTTTATAACTCAGTCCCTTCGCACTCTCTCCTGAGTCACTACATTCTGTTCTCCATTGCTCAGAGGCCAACGCAGATGATGAAATGGGGACTTTGGGGACAAGGCAAGGTGGTGTCCTGCTAAGGCACAGAGTTTTCATATACTCACTAAAAATTAGCGTAACATTTCCTCCAATGATTTTGCTACATGGAATTTTCAAAAATTGAGTGTAGACTACATTTTATGCCTTTCATCGTTTGACTCCATGAATCCTCTGTGATTGTTGGCAAATAATTTTGTGTGCATTTTTCTGAAGAAGGTTCATGGTGTTCATAGTTTATTGGCTCTGTGACTGGATTTGTGGAGTGTCCATAATACATGATCCTTTTTAGAAAAAGTGGGCTTCCAGGCCTGGTGTTCTGGGGAGATTTGGGCTGAAGTTCTGGTTCCAGGTTGAAATATCAACTGCCTGCTTCACCTTCCTGATATGTCTCACAGGCTCTGCACAGGCATTCATCCCTGCCCTCAACTCATCCTTGTAACATACCTCATTGATTCTGCTTTCAAACATAACCAGAATTGAGGGTACACAGATATTCCCTGTACAATTCTTTCAACTTGGTTTCATGACAAAATATTGGAAAAAATATGTATCACTTAGAACAGTACCAACCAACCAACCAACCAACAACAAACAAATCAGACTTACTGCCATTGAGTCAATTCCACTCATAGTGATCCCTCCTTGGGTTTCTGAAGCGGTATCTCTATGGAAGTAGTTTGCTCAATCTTCCTTCCGAGGAGTGGCTGGCGGGTTTGAACCTCCAGCCTTCTGGTTAGCAGTCAAATGCCTTAGACACTATGCCACTAGAACAACCAGCCAGGTCTAAGTCACTCTTATCTCTTGTCTAGATCATTGACGCAGCCCTCTCTCTGATCTGCTTGCATTCATCCTTGCCCCCCCCCCCACTGTCTATTGTTCTTTCAGCAGCCATTGTCAAACTGATCAAACAAGTCACATCATATCACCCTCTGCCCTGAAGCCTGCTGTACAATAGTCTCTCGGAACATGCTGTAAACCCTTAATGGCTCCCATCTCACTCAGAGTCAAAATCAAAGCTCTTTGATTGATTTACAAGGCCCTCTATGACATAGTGCCTTGTTACCTCCCTGACTCCTCTCCTATTACACCCCTTCTTGCAGCTGTGCTCCAGTTACTCTATTTTCCTTGCTGTTCTTTGAGTTTGTTGGGCTTCCTCCTGCCTCAGGGCCTTTGCACTTGCTGTTTCTTATGCCTGGACTCTCTTCTCCCAAACAGCTACATGGTTTATTCCTTCTCCTTCTTCAATTCTTTACTCAAATGTCACCTTCTCATTGAGGCTTTCCTTGACCAGCCTTTAAGAAAAATTGAACACTCACACCCTATTTTTCTTCCTGCCTTTTCCTGCAACATCTCTTCATCATCCGGCATTGGTTTCCTCTCTGCACTAGAATGGAAAGTCCATGAAAGCAAGAGTGTTTGTCTGTTTTGTTCAATGCTTTATCCTTAGTGCCTACAATCCTACAACATAGTGGGCCCTCAATACATATTTGTGGAATGAATGATTGAATGAATGAACTTTCTCCCTACTTCACAAAATCTCCCCCTCTTCCCATGTCTTATCTTGGTAAATTATACTATCTCCCCTCCACCACCACTCACCCAACCCCTGAAGTCATTCCTTACAACCCCTTTGCCACACTCCCACATCCGATCAGTTGTTTTTATTTTATTTATTTTTATTTTAAATTGTAATTAAAATTTTTAAATTGTAATGTACATATGGGCGATCTGGTAGCATAGTGCCTAAAGCATTTGATTGCTAACCAGAAGCTGGTTAAACCACCAGCCAGTCCTCAGAAGGAAGATGGGGCAATCCACTTCCGTAGTGATACTGCCTTGGAAACCCAAGGAGAGGTCGCTATGAGTCGAGTCCAACTTGGCACATAACAACAACAACAACAACAATGTACATATAGCACCACATAAAGCTTTTCATTAATTTTGATATGTACATTTCATGACATTGATTAATCAGTTCTTAATGAAGGAGAATGGACTTTTTGCTCATCCTTCAAAACATTTTCTAAGAGCCTATTGTATAGCAGGCAGGGGGATACATGGTGAGCAGCAGCAGTTTTAGTTCCTGTCTTTGTGGAGCTCTCAGTCTTGTCAACAACTCTGAGATTCATCTCCTTGCCTTGCTTTTTTTTTTTCTCCCTATTTTTTATTGTGGTTTGAGTAAAATTTTACACAGCAAATCAATTTTCCTTTCAACAATTTATACACATTTTGTCTCATGACATTGGTTGCAATTCCCTCAATGTAACAGCACTCTTCCCACTTCCTCCCTGGATTCCTCCTTTTCCATTCCTGCCTTCTGAGCTTTGTTTTTGGGCTCATGCTGCCCTTTCGATCTCATATGGTTGATTATTCTAAAGACTGTGTACCTCTCTAGTGTTATTGTTCACCTTACAGACCCGTCTGTTGTTTGTCTGAAAGTTGAGCTACTAGGGTAAGTTCAGTTCCAGGCTTGAAGGGTGTCTAAGGGCCATAGTCTCAGAGATTCCACCAGTCTCTATCAGACCAGCAAGCCTGATCTTTTTTTATGATTTTGAGTTTTGTTGCACATTTTTCTCCCACTCTATCCAAGACCTCCTATTATGATCCCTGTCAGTATGGTTGGTAGTGGTAGTTGGGCACCATCTAGTTCTTCTGGTCTCAGGGTTGTGAAGGCTGAGGTTTGCATTCTCTCTGCCTTTTTCAGGTCTCCCCTTCTCTCACCTGGATGCCAGTGTGAGCTTTCCCACATGCACTGCTGACCATGCTGCTCCCTTACCTCAGAGCCCCTTCATTGCATCCCAACACCTTAAGGGGCTAATCAAGATACTCTATATGATGTAGTCCCCCTTCCTCTCCTGCCTTCTGTGCCTCTCTTTCCCCAGATGCATCACTTTGTGCTCTGGTTGTGCAAATTTGCTCAAGGTTTCCTAGCTGCCTCAGGCTCTGGGACCTCTTGCTAAGTTTGCTTTTATTGATCCCTCTGCCTGCTATGCCCTCCCTATCATCTCTGTCTGGCTGAGACCTGCTTCCTGACTTGCTTAGGCATCCAGCCCACGCTGGGCATCTCTCCTGGCTTTGGCACTGTGGCCAAGCTGCCTCAGGTGCCCTATCTCCTCTGTGACCCTGCCGTACTGGGCAGGGCTGCTGGATGATTGTGTTCTCCATTGGACAGGGAACTTCTGAGGGCAGAAAGCAGGCTTTCGTTCGTGCCTTCCCAGCCTCCCCGTGGTAGAGGGCACATAGAGGATCGTTGTCAGTTACTGGCAAGTTGGCTCCAACTTGTGGGGACCTCATGTACAATGGAATGAAATGCTGCCCATCCTGCACCATCTTCATGGTCGTTCGTGTGCTTGAGTCCACTGTTGCAGCCACTGTGCATTATGAGTGCCTTCCAACCCAGAGGGATCATCCTCCAGCACTATCTTGGGTGATATTCTGCTGTGACCCATAGGTTTTTCAGTGGCTACTTTTTTGAAGCAGATCACCAGGCCTTTCTTCCTAGTCTGTCTTAGTCTGGAACTTCCACTGAAATCTGTCCACTGTGGGTGACTCTGATGGCATTTGAAATATTAATGGTATAGCTTGCAGCTTCATAGTAACAGGCAAGCTACCACAGTATGACAAGATGAAGAGAATAGTTGCAGTGCAGTGAATTGCTTAATATGGCCCTTCTAGCCATTGTCCTCTGTTTTGTGATGTATAGTAAATCCTGGTCTCTATGCCTATTTGAGAGCTCTGGTGGCATAGTGTCTAAGGCACTTGGCTGCTAACCAAAAGGCTGGTGGTTCAAACCCACCAGCCACTCCTTGGAAGGAAGATTGGGCAATCTACTTCCATAGTGATATCACCTCGAAAACCCAAGGAGGGGTCGTTATGAGTCAGGTCTGATTTGACAGCACATAACAACAACAACAGCAGGGGCTGTGTGAGGATTAAATGAGCTATTGGAAGTACAGCACCTAGCATGATGCTATTCAGTAGCAATTCGATAAAATTCCCTTTCCTTTTCCCCTTCTGCACAATTCAATATTCCAGAGCAAGATCTTACTATCTCATTAGGGCACTACCGTCTACCACTGAGGCCTGCACCAGAGAATGAAGCTACTGTGGCTGAAATGAAAGTTCAGTGCTTAGAGGAGAGGCATTAGAGTGCAGGGAGTCCATGGGTGGCACAAATGGTTAAGTGTCCGGCTACAAACTGAAATGTTAGTGCTTGAATCCATCCAGAGGCACCTTGAAAGAAAGTCTTAGAGATCTTCTTCTGAAAGATTATAGCCATTGAAAACCCTACGGAGTTCTACTCTAAAACATGAGTTGGAGTGGCTCAAGGGCAACTGTTTTTTCTTTAAATTAAAATATATATATATTAGATTATAGAGAAAGAAGTTAAGAGCATGGGCGGAGGAGTCAGGCTGCTTGGGTTGGAATCCTAGTTTTGCTCCTTGCTAACTGTGTGACTGTGAACACGTTTAACCTCTCTGAGCCTCAGTTTCATCGTCTTTAAAATGGGAACATAATACTATGTGCTTCATAGGAAATCAGTGAAGTGATTCATGGGAAGCTCACGGAACTGAGCCAGGGGTACTGTAAGCGCTCAATAGATGTTTACCGTGGGGAACTGACAAGCACGAGACAGATGTGGAGTCATCCCCTCGACTCACGCCCAGTGTCTGTTTTGTGAATACTTCCTCCTCCAGTACTCCTGTCCCCCAGGCTCCTCCTCCATCAGAGGGTGGACTCTGGGGTTTGGAAACCCCAGTCATAAAGCCCTGGGAATCCCATTCTTGGCAGCCCAACCACTGAAGGCCCGATTGTTTTTCTTTCTGTTATTGCTGTGACATGTGGGGCTGCTGGGTGGGTCAAGGAGCAACCCGTTCCTGTGAGGGGGCAGGGTAGGGGATGAGGGGGCCAGCCAGGGTGCGTGTCCGGAAGCGGAGGCTGTGCTCGTTTGTCAGGGCTGCTTTGGCTGGAATACAGCAGTCGGCTGAGATTGTGCAAACAGGTCATTGTGCAAACGTGCCCCTGTATATGACCTCGATTATGCAAACAGGTGTTTACTGGAGGCTGCCGGGCTTGGGCAGCTTGCTTACAAAAAGCAGCTGAGCTGTTGACTCAGAAAGAAACCCGAATCTGGACACTCATTCTTCTCTGAATACACCCTGCACCTTCTGCGTCCCAGCCTTTCCTTAAGCCGTTTCCTCTGCCAATAGTGTCCACCTCCACCTCCATTTCTACTTACAGAAATCTTAGCCACTCTTAAAGGCTCAGAGAAAATGCCATTAAGTCTTTCTCCATGTATAAACTTTTTCCTCATTTGTGTACTCAAGACATTTGGTACATAGTTAATGCCACACTGGTTACTACTAAGGGCTCTTTCTAGACTGTGAGAAACCTGAAGTCAAAGTCCCTCCTTTTTTCACCTCTGGATGGTTAGGAAATGGAGGCCCAGAGAGGGAAAGTGGCCCTCCCTAGGTCACATAGTTAGCTCACAGCATAGCTGGGCTCTAAAGCAGGCCTCTGCACTCTCTACCACACTCACCATCTCTCTTTCAGACCTCACCCATCTCTGACCTTAGATCTTTGCTTCAGCTTCTGAGTTGAGGTGGGGTTCTAGCTGGAACTTGAAGGATGGATTGAATTTGTACAGAGGAGCCAAAGGGAATAGCAAATGCAAAGACATGGTAGCTGGAATGAGAAGGGTATGTTTGGGGCCATATGGACAATTAGAAGTAGGAGAAGATAGCACTGGCTTGGATTGAATGGGAGTAGGAGGCAGCATTGTAGACCTAGAGATGACCTTGACTCCTTGTGACCTTGGGCAGCAGTGCTCTCAAATTCCCATCTTTCCCTTGATACTCTAATCCAGTTGCCAGAGTTGAGTCAACTCTGACTCATGGTGATTCCGTATGTGTCAGAGTAGAATTATGTTCCATAGGGTTTTCAGTGGTTGACTTTACTTAAATAGATCATCCAGCTTTTCTTCTGAGGTGCCTATTGGTGGACTTGAACCACCAACCTTTGTGTTATCAGCCATTAACTGTGTCACTCAGGGATTCCCCTTGATACCTGATACTCTACAGATCCCCAAACTAAACATGGCCCCAACTGAACCCCTCCACATTTTTTCCCCACAAACCTTCTTTTCTGTCTTGGTGACTGGCATCCAGAACCTCGACTCCTCCCTGTTCTCATCTCTCGCATCAGACCAGTCCTCCTTCCTGTCGGTTTTGACCATTCTCTCTACTTCACTGCCACTGCAAGGGTCCAGGCTGCTATTGTCTCTTGTTGACAAGGGCCACAGCCTTCTCCTGGTCTCCCTGCCTCATTCCTGGAACACTACCCCTGCTCACACTCAGTTGGAGGGCTTTTTCCAAAACACAGATCTGAGCATGTCACTCTTCAACTGTTGTTGTTAAGTGCCGTCACGTCTGTTCCAACTCATAGTGACCCCATGTATCACAGAACAAAACACTCTCCAACTGTAATCCATTTATTGAATCCTTACTGTCCATAGGATAAAGTCCTAAGTCCTCCTCATGGCCTTTGAGGCCCTTCAAAACTAGGTCCCCTAATCCTCTCTTCATGGTGCAAAGATTAACACCCTCAGCTGCTAATCAAAAAGTTGGAGATTCAAGTCCACTTAGAGGTCTGGGAATCTACATTGAAAATCCATGGTGCACAGTTCTACTCTGACACACATGAGGTTGCCATGAGCCAGAATCAACTTAATGGTAACTGGAAAAGAAAATTTCCCCGAGTCTGATCTCTTGATACACGTTTTCAAATCTCCTTTCCTCCCATGAGCCTATTCCATCACTATCTGTTCAAGTATTGCATTTTTCCATCTCCAGGCCTTTTTCCATGCTGTTTCCTTTGCTTGGAATACTCTGCCACTTATTTCTGTGTCTGAAGAAATCCCTTTCATCTTTCAAACCCTAGCTGATATGTCACCTCCCCTGTGAAGGCTCCTCAGGTTTCCCAGGTTCTGTTAAATGTTGTTCACCTGAATTTCCAGGTGCTCAATGAAGGCATGGCCTAGCATGCAGGAGATGTCTGTGAAAGTTTGCTGTCCAGTTTGGATGTTGGACCTGGGCCTTCAGGCACAAGGGGTCCTCAGCAGCCATCAGACATCTCCAAGATGAGGTTACCTGACAAGAGGTCTGAAGGAGTCTCATAGGCCCAGTGGCAGCTAGCACTGCATGCCCCTGCTGCCTTACTGCTCAGATTGGCAGAGTTTTCTGCCTTTGATTGGTGCCACCAAATGAGAAATGAATTAATTAAGACATAATCAATGCTGAACGCTGGCAGGCAAAATGCAGGGCTCCTGGCTGAGCAGAAGCTGTGACAGCTGCCCAGATACTCTCATGGGGGCTGCCTCTGGGGAAGGAAGTCAAATTCTGGCTTTGGGTGGGCCAGAGGGAAGCTCCCCTCATCCCTCACTTGTGGTCTGCTGGCCAGGAGAGCCTTATCTCTGCTGGCCTGCCCTGTTGTGGCTGGGAAGGGTGTGTGGCCATGGTGGTGGGGGGATACGGAGAGATTCAGAGGTTGAGGTGAGATAAAAGCTCAGATGCTTATCATGGCTGAGAGAGAACCTAAGTTCTCCATGACTCTGTGTCTGGCAGACAAGATTGAGAGCAGCCAGACAAAGGAAACAGACCCCAGGCCAGAGCAACTTCCATCTTAAACATGAGTTTTTGGGTCTTTGGGCAGGGGAGCTAGATCCATTTGTCTCATGGGTCTGAGACCATCTTCTCCACCAGGCAACTAGTTTATGTCCCCACAGCTCTGAGGGGGGCAGGTGGAAGGGAGAAGATAGTATTTTTCCCCCTGAAAATCTGACCAAGAACCATGGCCAGGAGAAGGCAAATAACCTATTTGAGGCTAGAGAGGAGTAGAGGCAGGTCTAGAGCTTCTGTGATGAGAATCTGGGGTCTACTCTGCTTGCTAGGATGCCCTACCAAGATCCTGAGAGGAAGAGGGGTCCCCAGAGGTAGCAAATCTTTCTCTTTCATCCCATGTCCTGGACAGCTTGGATACAGGGGCTGCACAGGGAGTGAGGGCTTCCACTCGTAGGTAAGCCTTTGGGTTGGAGGGCATAAGTGAGCATAGTGATTTTTTTTTTTTTTTTTTTTGTAATCTTGTGGTTATAACTGTTCTAATGAGTATCCCAGACTGTGGGACAAGGCCTGATGTATCATCTCTATCATCTTTATGACCTCCTAGGCTGTTCTCATATGTTTTCTGGAGGGCTCAATTGATTTAACTCATTCATACATTTGTTTCAGCACCCCCATGCCCCACCTTCCCACTCTTCTTTCCATTCATTCTCTCACCTACCCATACCATCCACCCACTTCCTCATTGTCCACCCATTCATCTATTTGTCTATCATGCCCATCCACTCATCATCCATCCACTACCCATGTACTCACTCATTCATCCACTCAAGGACTCTCCCTGTTGATGTTGTTAGGTGCCTTTAAATCAGTTCCAACCCATAGTGATACTGCACACAACTAAACGATACACTACCCAGTCCTGCACATCTTCACTATCATTGCCATGCTTGAAGCCATTGTCACAGCCACTGCGTCAGTCCATTTCATTGAGGGTTTTCCTCTTTTTTGCTGACCCTCTACTTTGCCAAGCATGATGTCTTTCTCCAGGGACTGGTCCCTCATGATAACACATCCAAAGTACATGAGACAAAGTCTCATCATTCTCGCTTCTAAGGAGAATTCTGGATATACCTTCTCCAAGACAGATTTGTTCATTCTAGAAGTCCATGATACATTCAATATTATTCCCTAACACCACAATTCAAATGCAGCAATTCTTCTGGGTCTTCTGTATTCATTGTGCAGCTTTTATACACATATGAGGCTAATGAAAATACCATGGCTTGGGTTAGGTGCATCTGTCTTCAAAGTGACATCTTTGCTCTTTAACACTTTAAAGTGATCTTTTGCAGCAGATCTGTCCAATGTAATACATCATTGTTTGGTTTCTTCACTGCTCTCCCATGGAATTAACAGAATACTCATTGAGATATTTCAACAAACAGATGTAGCGCTGGAGGTGTTCACTCATTTATGCCAAGAAATTTGGATGAGAGCTACTTGGTCTACTGACTGGAAGAGATCCATACTTGTGCCCTTTCAAAGAAAGGATCCAACAAAATGTGGAAATTAGCAAATAACATTATTTATGTCATACACAAGTAACATTTTGCTGAATATTGTCCAAAAATGACTGCATTAGTATATTGACAGAAATCTGCTAAATTATTTATTTATTTATTTATTTTTTATTGTGATTCGGGTGAAGATTTACAGAGCAAATTCACTTTCCATACAGCAATTCACATATACTTTGTCTCATGTCATTCATTGACCACAGTTTACCACAGTGCAACAGCTCCCTTCCCACTTCCTCCCCATAGTTACCTCTTCCCAGTGTCCATCCCTCCATACACTCCTGCCCCCTGAGCTGTCTCCATGTGCATAAGATGCCCTTCTTTCTCCCATGGAAATCTGCTAAAAATTAAAGCTGGATTCAAAAGAGGAGGTGGAATGAGGGACAGCATTCTGATGTCAGATGGATCTTGGTTGAAAGTAGAGAATACCAGAAAGATGCTTACCTGTGTTTCATTGAGTATGCAAAGGCATTTGACTGTATGGATCATGATAAATTATGGTTAACATTGAGAAGAATGGGAATTCCAGAACACTTAATTGTGCTCATGAGGAACCTGTACATAGACCATGAGGCAGCCATTCAAACAGAACAAGGGGATACTGCATGGTTTAAAATTGGGAAAGGTGTGTGTCAGGGTTGTATCCTTTCATCATACTTATTCAATCTGTATGCTGAGCAAACAATCCAAGAAGCTGGACCATATGATGAAGAATGTGGCATCAGGATCGGAGAAAGATTCATTAACAACCTGCGATATATAGATAACACAATCTTGCTAGTTGAAAGTGAAGATGACCTGAAGCACTTACTAACGAAGATCAAAGACTACAGTCTTCAGTATGGATTACATATCAACATAAAGAAAAAAAAAATCCTCACAACTGGACCAATAAGCAATATCAGGATAAATGAAGAAAATATTGCAGTTGTCAAGGATTTAGCGTAGTGCCTAAGGCACTTGACTGCTAACCAGAAGGCTGGAGGTTCAAATCCACTAGCTACTCCTCAGAAGGAAGGTTGGGCAATCTACTTCTGTAGTGATACTTCTTCAGAAACCCAAGGAGGGGTCGCTATGGGTCGGATCCGACTTGACGGCACATAACAACAACAACAATATGTATCCACAATCCACACCCATGGAAGCAGCAGTCAAGAAATAAGACAACATACTGTACTGGACTATTCTGCTGCAAATGACCTCTTTAAAGTATTAAAGAGCAAAGATGTCACTTTGAAGACTAAGGTGCGCTTGACCCATGTCATAGTATTTTAGGTCACCTCATATGCATGCAAAACATGGACAATGAATAAGGAAGACCAAAGAAGAGTTGAGGCCTTTGATTTATGGTGTTGGTGAAGAATAACATGGACTGCCATAAGAATGAATAAATATGTCTTAGAGGAAGTACAGACAGAATGCTCCTTAGATGCAAGGATGGTGATACTTTGTCTAATGTACTTTGGACATGTTATCTGGAGGGATCAGTCCCTGAAGAAGGATGTAATGCTTGGTCAGTGAAAAAGAGGAAGATCCTCAACAAGATGAATTGACACTGTGCCTGCAATAATGGGCTCAAACATAGCAATAATTGTGAGGATGGTGCAGGACTGGGCAGTGTTCTGTTCTGTTGTGCGTGAAGTTGCTATGAGCCAGAACTGACTTGAATGTATTTAACAATAAAAATAACACACACACACATATACCTATATCTATTTACCTATCTATCTATGGTGGCATAGTGCCTAAGACTGCTAACCAGAAGGCTGGTGGTTCAAACCCCCCAGCCACTCTTCAGAAGGAAGACTGGACAACCTACTTCTGTAGTGATACTTCTGTGGTGGTTATGTTTGTGTGTCAACTTGGCTGGGCCTGGTTGAGTGGCTGAACAGCTGATGGTAATTATTCCCCATGATGAAAGTAGCAATCAACTCCATAGTTGGATCTACCACAAGCAGCTGAGTAGCTGCTTTGGGTGTGTGGTCTGCTTCCCGTATATAAGCAGCAGCTTTGGGAATGGTTTCTAGCTTATGGACACTTGGACCCTGCATGTAGCCATGTCATTGTTCAGCAGCCTGCCATGCTCTGCTGACCTTGGGACTTAGAATGGACTTGAATTAATGGCCTGTGTGTGGTTTGATAACATTGGGACTGTGCCTTTTTACTTGTCAACCTT
>NW_006921779.1:4351179-4361006 GCF_000298275.1 Orycteropus afer afer | reverse complement strand
TAGGAGGTGGAACGATGTTTTGTATAGTATGTTATGCCAATTGAGCTTGATGTCCCCTGCGACTATGGTCCCAAGCCCTCAGGTTCAACTATTCAGTCCCTCTGGGTAGCTGGCTATGACTAAACAGTATGGCACATATTCTTGTCAGAGTGGCACTAGGTAACCACAACAACTGCCTTGGAAACCCAAGGAGAGGTTGCTATGAGTTGGATCCGACTCTATGACAGTGAGTTTGGTTTGTTTTGGTTTTATCTATATTCATAAGTTTATTTGGAGGAAAATTACTGGACAAGTAGAATATGCAATGTTTAGATTTACAAATGGTGCCTTGTTGTTTTCCAAATTGCTTGTACCAATTTACATTCCCATCAACTAGGTATAAAACTTCCTGTTGATCCAGATCCTCACCAATCTTTGGTGGTGTCAGACTTCTTTTTTTTACCCCCAACTTATCAGGTGGAAAATTATCTCTCATTGGTCTTAATTTGCATATTTCTGATTATGAATGAGGCTCAGCTTCTGTTCATGTCTTGATGCGTCTCTCATGTTTCTGCTTCTGAGAAATGCTTGTTCATGTTTTTTGCCCGTGTTTTCATGGGCTGTCAGTTGTGTTTATTGCAAATAACTTCTCCCAGTTGGTGACTTGTCTTTTCATCTTTTTTATGATGTCTTGATGGATAAATGTTCTTAATTTTAATGTAATTGAATTTATGAATATTTTGCTTTATGGTTGATGCTTTTTATCTGGTTGAAGAAAGCCTTATTTGTTCTGAGGTCATAAAGATATTCTTCTATGAGTTTAAAAGTTTGCTTTTCATATTTAAGTCTTTAATCCACTTGGAATTAATGTCATTTATGGTGTAGGGAAAGGATTCAATTTAATTTTTTTCTGTGTGGATATCCAATTACTCATTTATTGCCTAGTTCCCCCTTTCTCCAGTAATCTACAATGCCACTTTTATCTGTGTCATATTTCAAATTTCCATGTATTTGTGGTTTGTTTTGAGGTTCTCCATTTTCCTCCATTGGTCTATTTGACTATCTCTCCATCAATATCACACCATCTCAATTACTTTACCTTTATAATATGTCTTTTTTTTTTTTTTGCAGTGTTCTCTCCCCTCCCCTCTCACCCCTGGTAACCAACAAAGAAAGTTTCCTTCCATATATAAACCATTCCTTCACTTTTTACAATAATGAACTAATACAATATTTGTCCTTCTGTGATTGACTTACTTCAACTCAGCATAATGTCTTCCAAGTTCATCCATGTTATGTGGTGTTTTGCAGATTCTACATTATTCTTTAGTGTTGCATAGTATTCCATTGTTTATATGTATCATAGTTTGGTTATCCATTTTTCTGTTGATGGGCTCCTAGGTTGTTTCCATCCTTTTGCTATTGTACATAGTGCTGCAATGAACATATGTGTGCATATATATGTTCTTGTCCTGGCTCTCACTTCTTTAGGATATATATCTAGTAATGGTATTGCTGGATCAAATAGTATTTTTAAAGGAATCGTCATACTGCTTTCCACAGTGGTTGAATCATTTGACAGTCCCATCAGCAGTGTGTTAGAGTCCTAATCTCTCCCCATCCTTGCCAGCGTTTGTTATTTTCTGTCTTGTTGAACTTTGCTACTAGTACTGGGGCAAGATAGTATCTCATTGTTGTTTTGATTTGCATCTCTCTAATGGCTAATGTTCATGAACATTTCTTCATGTGTTTATTGGCCACCTGAATAGCCTCTTTGGTGAAGTGTCTATTCAGGTCTACTGCCCATTTTTGAATTGGATTGTTTGTCTTTTTGTTGTTGATGTGATGGAGTTTCCTATACATTTTAGAGATAAGTCCCTTGTCAGATATGTCATTGCCAAATATTTTTCCCCCCAATCTCTAGGTTCTCTTTTTACTCTTTTGGAGAAGTCTTTGGAAGCACATAAAAATTTAATTTTCAGAAGGTCCCATTCATCTACTTTATCTTCAGCTGTTTGTGCATTTTGGGTTATGCTTGACAGTCTATTTATGCCATAACTTAGGGCCCCTAAATTTGCCCCTAGTTTTTCCTTGAGGAACTATATAGTTTTAGGTTTCACATTTAAGTCTTTGATCCATCTGGAGTTAGTTTTTGTGTATGGTGTGAGGCATGAATCTTGTTTCATTTTTCTGCAAATTGATATCCAGTTTTTCCAGCACCATTTGTTAAAGATACTGTCTCTTCCCCATTTAATGGATTTCAGCCCTTTGTAAAAAATCAGCTGGCCATAGGTTGATGGATTTATTTCTGGTTTCTTAATTCTGTTCCACTGTCAATGTGTCTGTCATTGTATCAATACCAGGCTGTTTTGACTACTGTGGCTGTACAGTAGGTTCCAAGATCTGGGAGTGTGGGACCTCCTACTTTGTTCTTCTTCAATAGTGCTTTGCTTATCCGAAGTCTTTTTCCTCTCCGTATAAAATTAGTGATTGGTTTTTCCATACTTTTAAAGAATGTTGATGGGATCCGGATTGGGATTGCATTGAATGTTGGAAGGCTTTGGGTAGTATTGACGTTTTCACAATGTTCAATCTCCCTATCCATGAGCATGATATGTTCTTCTATTTATGTAGATCTCCTATAGTTTCTTGAAATAGTGTTTTGTAGTTTTCTTTGTACAGCTCTTTTGTGTCCCTAGTGAGATTTATTCCCAAGTATTTTATTTTTTTTTTGGTAGCTAATGTAGATGGTATTGATTGTCTTTTCAGCAATCTCTTTGCTGGTGTAAAAGAATCCAATTGATTTTTGTATGTTGATCTTGTATCTTGCCACTATCCTAAATCTCTCAATTAGTTCCAGTAGTTTTTTTTTTTTACAGAGTCTCTTGGACTTAACCTTTATAATATGTCTTGATATTTGGCAGGGCAAGTCCATTCACCTTATTTTTCTTAGTAGTGTCTATTCTTGGGTCTTTCCTCTTCTATGATATTTTAGAATCAGCTTGTCTAGAGCCACCAAAAATTGTCATGATTTATATTGGAGTTACATTAAATTTATAAGTGAGTTTAGAAGGTATTGGCATCTTTAAACAACAAATCTTCCCAGCTACCATGTATATATGCATATATATTTTAAGATTTTCTTTCATGACTAAGTTTGATGATTTTTTTTTCTATCTAGGTCTTATATATCTTTCATTCAATCTATTCCTGCGTACATTATGTTTCTGTTGCAATATTAAATAATACATTTTTTTTTTTTTAAGAATTATATCTCCGAAGTTCAATTATGACACTATAGTTAAACATTCGGCCACTACCTGAAAGGAGAGCAGTTCA
Source organism: Orycteropus afer afer (assembly GCF_000298275.1). Lineage (NCBI taxonomy): Eukaryota > Metazoa > Chordata > Mammalia > Tubulidentata > Orycteropodidae > Orycteropus > Orycteropus afer. The sequence goes on along the minus strand of NW_006921779.1, from coordinate 4,357,688 downwards.
AACCCACAAGAGGTCCGTTGGGGAAAAGACCTGTTGGTCTGCTCCCAAAAGATTACAGATTAGGAAACTCTATGGGTCAGTTCTACTCTGTCATATAGGGCTGCTCTGAGTTAGAATTGACTCCATGGGACATAACAACATAAATGCAACTGATTCCCCACCACCACCCACAGGAAAGTAATCTTTTCTTCCTTATATATTTGAGTTTTTTAAAAATTTAGCAACTTTCTTGAATCTCATTATAATAAATTTATTTATAGATTTTTAGTTTTTTTAATATTGACAATCATATAATCTGTGAATGATGTACATTTCTTCCATTTCAATCTTTATACATTTTATTTCTTTTTCTTGTCCTACTGCACTGGCTAGGACCACCAGAATGGCTTTGACTAGAAGCAATAATAATGAATATCTTTGTCTTATTCATTATTTTTAAGGGAATACTAATATTTCCTAATAAGAAAGAAGTTTTCTATAGGTTTTAGGTATATAACTTTTATTATTTAAGGAATTTTTCTTCTATCCTTATTTTGCTAAGAGTTTTTAAAATCAGGAATGGATATTGGATTTTATCAAATGCCTTTTCTGCATCAATTGATAGGATCATGTGGTTTTTCTCAAGTGATTTGTTAATGTGTGAATGATATTTAAAGATTTCCAACATTAAAATATCCTTGCAATTCTAGGATAGACCCAACTTGGATATAATATGTTCTTTTTGAAGCACTGCTTAATCCAGGTTGTTACTACTTTGTTTAGAATTTTTGCATCTATGCCCTTGAGTGAGATTGCCTATAATTTTCTTTTCTCAGACTCTCCTTGTCAACTTTTAGAATCAATGTTATAGTGTCCTCATTGAATGTGTTTGGGGACTGCTCCATATTACTCTATTCTCTGTAAGAATTTGTAATAGGTGGAATGATCTCTTTCTTGACATAGAGTTGTTCATAGTGTTCACTTTTTATCTTTCTAATCTCTCTGGATCTGTGAATATGTTCCTTTTTAATAAAATTTTTGATGACTTTTGTTTTATTTTTGATCAATCTTGCCCAAGGTTTGTCTTTTTATTAGTCTTTTCGAGAAACCAATTATTGGCTTTGTTGATTTTTTTTATTGCTTCTTTGCTTTGAGTTAATTAAGTTCTGTTCTTAGTTTTATTACTCACTTGCTTTGCTTTCTTTGGGTTTATTCTGTGGTTCTTCTTATGACTTTTTAAGTCAGGTGTTTAGCTTATTAATTTTCTGGCTTTTCATCTTTTCTAAGAAACTTTCAAAGCTCTACATTTCACTGGAAGTACTACTTTGGCTCTATCATAAAATTTAAATTATGATTTCTTCTCTGACTTGTTAGTTATTTAGGAGAATGCTTTAAAATTTCTTAATGTGGGGGGATCTTAAATTTGTGTTTCTCAATTAGTCCAAGTGACTGTTACACCATGTAATCCTCAGCCTATATGACTATGAGACCAGAAGAACTGGATGGTGCCTGGCTACCACTGTCAACCACTCAAAGGGAGATCTATATAGGAGACCCTGGATAGAGTGGGAGAACAATGTGCAACAAAACTCAAAATCATAAACAAAACAAAACAAAAAAACACAACAAAAGGGAACAAAACAAAAACAAACAAAAGGTTTGCTGTCTGATAGAATCTTGTGGAGCCCCTGAAACTATGGCCCCAAGCTGCCCTTCAGGTCTGGAATTGAGCCTACTCCTGTGGCATATGACCTGAACATTTATATTAGGTAGATACACTCCTTGGAGAGATCAGTCATAGGAGACTAGAAGGGCTGTGTATGCACAGGGAGATAGCTGGGGGTGGGGGTGGGGGGGTGGGCAGGAGTGCATGGGAGGGAAGGACAAAAGGAAGAGGTAACTATGGGAAGGAAGTGGGTAGGGGAGCTGTTGCATTGTGGGTAATTGCAGTCAACATCATCAGACAAAGTGTATATGAGTTGCTGTATGGAAAATGAATTTGCTCTGTAAACTTTCACCCAAATCACAATAAAAATTAAAAAAAAGAAATTTATGTTTCTAACTGAGTTCTAATTTAAACACATTATAGTCAGAGAACATGATCCAAATGTTGATGATTCTTTGGCATTGAAACTTCTTTATAATTTTGTACATGATCACCTAAAATAATTTAAAAAAATATGTGCTTGAGAAGTTAGTCTCTAATTGTTGGATGTAGAGTTTTAGAAACTTCCATTAAATCAAGCTTGTTGATTATATTGTTCAAATCCTCTTTATCTTTGACTAGTCTTTTTTTTTTCAGATAATATTTTATTGTGTTTTTGGTGAAAGTTTACACAGCAAATTTAGTTTCCATTTAACAGTTACTAGAAAAATTGTTACACTTTTCATGATGTATTGACATTCATATTTATTCCATTCTGGATACTTCATTTCCAGTAATCTGGTTTCTCTGCCCCTTGCCCTTTCATCTTTGCCTTAGAGTAATTGTTGACCATTTGGTCTCAAACAGACATGTTTTAAAAGGTATACAGTGCTGCTAATGGGTAATATTCTCCATTATATGAGCCTATCTGTGACCTTCCACCATTTGTCTGTCTGTTTGTTGTACTATGGTGGTTTGTGTGTTGTGAGGTTGGACTATGCCACTGGTATTTCAAATACCAGCAGGGTCACTCATGGTAGACAGGTTTCAGTGCAGCTTCCAGACTAAGACAGACTAAGAAGAAGGAAGAGGCCATTTACTTCCCCAAAACTTGGCCAGTGAAAACATTATGAACAGCAAAGAACCACTGTCTGATATATTACTGGAACTTTATGAATAGCCCTGAAACATTGTCTTATATAGTGCTGGAAGATGAGCCCCTCAGGTTGTAAGGCACTCAAAATATGACTGGGGAAGAGCTGCTTTCTCAAAGCAGAGTCAACCCTAATGACGTGGATGAAGTAAAGCTTTGTTGATGGGGTATAATTCAAAATGTGAAGAAACAACTGCAAACATTCATTGATAATAATCAGAACATGGAATGTATGAAAGAAAATTGGAAGTTGTCAAAAATGAAGTGGAACACATAAAGTTCAATATCCTAGGCATTAATGAGCTGAAACGGACTAGCACCGGCCATTTTGAATCAGATTCATATAATCCACTATGCTGGGAATGACAAATTGAAGATAAATGGTGTGGCATTCATTGTCAAAAAGAATGTTTCAAGATCTATTCTGAAGTAACTTGCTGTCAGTCATAGAGTAATATCAATATGCCTACAAGGAAGACCAGTTATTACTACAATTATTCAAATTTACACACCAACCACTAAAGCCAAAGATGAAGAAATTGAAGATTTTTACCATTTTCTGCAGTCTGAAATTAATCAAATATGCAATCAAGATATATTGATTGTTGTTGTTATATGCTGTCAAGTCGGACCCGACTCATAGGGACCCCTCCTTGGGTTTCCGAGGCACTCTCACTACAGAAGTAGATTGCCCAACTTCCTTCCGAGGAGTGGCTGGTGGGTTTGAACTGTCAGCCTTCTGGTTAGCAGTCAAGTGCCTTAGGCACTATGCTACCAGAGTTTATTACTGGTGATTGGAATGTGAAAATTTGAAACAAAGAAGAATCATCAGTCATTGGAAAATATGGCCTTGGTGATAGAAATGACCCAGAGATCACATGATAGAATTTTGCAAGACCAATGAGCTATTCATTGTAAATACCTTTTTCCAACAACATAAATGGTGGCTATACACATGACCTCACCAGATGGAATACACAGGAATCAGATCAACCATATCTGTAAAAAGATGCAATGGAGAAGCTCAATATCTTCTGTCAAAACAAGGACAGGAGCTGACGGTGAAAGAGACTTGCTTACACGCAAGTTTAAGCTGAAGCTGAAGACAATTAAAACAAGCTCATGAGAGCCAAAGTAAGACTTTGGTTATATCCCACCTGAATTTAGAGACCATCTGAAGAATAAATTTGATGTATTGAACACCAATGACCAAACACCAGATGAGTTGTGCGATGATATCAAGAACATCATACATAAAGAAGGCAAACAGTCATTAAAAAGGCAGGAAAGGAAGAAAAGACCAAAATGGATGTCAGAAGAGACTCTGAAACTTCCTCTTGAATGGAGAGTACTTAAAGCGAATGGAAGAAATAAGGTAAAAAAACTGAACAGAAGATTTCAAAGGGTGGCTTGAGAAGACAAAGTAAAGTATTATAATGAAATGTGCAAAGACTTGGAGTTAGAAAACAAAAAGGGAAGAGCATGCTCAGAATTTCTTAAGCTGAAAGAATTGAAGAAAAAAATTCAAGCCTTGAGTTGCAATAATGAAGGATTCTGTGGTCAAAATATTGAATGATGCAGGAAGCATCAAAAGAAGATAGAAGGGATACACAGAGTCATTGTACCAAAAAGAATTAGTTGATGTTCAACTATTTCAAGAGATAGCACACGATCAAGAACCAATGATGGTGAAGGAAGAGGTCCAAGCTGCACTGAAGGAATTGGCAAGAAACAAAGCTCCAAGAATTGATGGAATACCGTTGAGGTGTTTCAACAAATGGATGCAGTAATGGAGACAATTACTCATTTATGCAAAAAATTTGGAAGACAGTTACCTGGCCAACTGACTGGAAGAGATTGATATTTGTGCCATTCCAAAGAGAGGCGATCCAAGAGAATGTGGAAATTATAGAACAATATCATTAATGTCACACACACACACACACAAAATAAAAAATACCTCACTGCCATCACATGCAAGTAAAATTTTGCTGAAGATAATTAAAAAAGTGATTGTAGAAATATATTGACAGGGAACTTCCAGAAATTCAAGTTATATTCAGAAGAGGATGTGGAACGAGGGATATCATTGCTGATGTCAGATGGATCTTGGCTGAAAGCAAAGAATACCAGAAAGATGTTTTCCCGTGTTTCATTGACTATTCAATTGCATTTGACTGTGTGGATCATAACAAATTATGGGTAACATTGAGAAGAATGAGAATTCCAGAACACTCCACTGTGCTCATGAGGAACCTGTACATACACCAAAAGGCTGTTGTTTGAATAGAACAAATGGATACTGCATGGTTTAAAATCAGGAAGGGTTTGTGTCAGGGTTGTATCCTTTCACCATACTTACTCAATTTGTACGCTGAGCAAATAATCTCAGAAGCTGGACTATACAAAGAACAAAACTAAGAATTGGAGGAAGACTCATTAACAGCCTGTGATATGCAGATGATACAATATTTCTTCCTGAAAGTGAAGATGACTTGAAGCACTTACTGATGAAGATCAAAGACTACAGTTTCAGTATGTATTACATGCTATCATAAAGAAAACAAAAAATCCTCACAACTGGACCAATAAGTAATGTCACAATAAATGATAAAAGATTGCAGTTGTCAGGTACTTAATTTTACCTGGATCCACAATCAACACCCATGGAAGCAGCAGTCAAGAAATCAGACACTAGACAAATATATTGCAAAAGACCTCTTTAAAGTGTTGAAGAGCAAGATGTCACTTTGAAGACCAAGGTGCACCTGACCCAAGCCATGGTATTAACAGTCCCTCACATGCATGTGAAAGCTGGACAATGAGCAAGAAAGATCAAAGAAGAGTCGACGCCTTTGAATTATGGTGTTGGTGAAGAATACTGAAAATACCATGGACTGTCAGAAGAATGAACAAAACTGTCATGGAAGAAGTGCAGCTGGAATGCTTCTTGGAAGCAGGAGTGGTTAAACTTTGTCTCACCTTCTTTGGTCTGGATGTCAGAAGGCATCAAAGTAGAGGGTCAGCAAAAAAGCAAAAGACCCTCAACAATATGGATTGACACAGTGACTGCAACAATGGGCTCACATATAGCAAGGATTGTGAGGATGATGCAGGACCAGGCAGTGTTTCATTCTATTGTACATAGGGTCACTATGGGTCAGAGGCGACTCGATGGCAACTAACAACAACAACAACATTTGTGACCTTAGGGGGTAGTTTTGGTTTGAAGTTTATGGACTATCTCAGAGCAATAGTCTCAAAGAGTCCTTTAGTCTCAACTGGTTCAGTAAGCCTGGACTTTTTAAGAATTTAAGTTCAGTTCCACATATTTCTCCCCTTTTTGCAGGATTTGTCTATTGTAACTCTGATCTGAATGGTTGTTAGTGGTCTCCAGAAACCATCTAGTTCTTTTGGTCTCAGGGTAGATGAGACTGTGGTTCATGTAGACTATTAGTCCTGCAGAATATTTTCTTCTCTGAGTCTTTGATTCCTTCTTTCTTTTTTGCTCTGGAAGAGAAGAGACCAATAGTTGTATCTTTGATGAATTTCTTGTCTGCCTGCCCTACTAACAATGGAGAGGTGAATATTGAAACTTCTTCATGCCCTCATGACAGTGATTTTTCTATTTTCTCCTGAGGCTCTATCAAATTTTAAAGTCTCCCGCTATGACTGTGGAGTCATCTATTTGCCTTTTCAACTCTTTTAAAGTCTGATTTATGTATTTTGGGG
>NW_006921779.1:4304021-4350189 GCF_000298275.1 Orycteropus afer afer | reverse complement strand
AAATTCCCTTAATTTCTGCTTATCTGGAAATCTCCTAATTTCACCATCATATTTGAGGGACAATTTTGCCAGGTATATAATTCTTGGTTGGAAATTGATCTCTTTCAGGGTTTTATGTATACCATCCTATTGCCTTCTCACTTACATGGTTTCTGCTGAGAAGTCAGAGCTTATTTTTATTGGTTATCTTTGTAAGTAACTTTCCATTTTTCCCATGCTGCTTTCAGGATGTTTTCTTTGTCTTTGGTTTTGATGAGTTTGATGATAATATGCCTTGGTGATTTTCTTTTGGGGATTATCCTGTTTGGGGTTCATTGGACTTCTTGAATGGATATATTCTCATCTTTAATCATACCAGAAAAATTCTCTTCCAACAAATCTTGGACAATTTTCTCAGTGGTTTTATTTTTCTCTTCTGGTTCTGGAATTCCGATTACACATAGGTTATTCCTTTGGATGGTATCCCACATAAACCTTAGGCTTTCTTCATTTTGTTTTGATCTTTTTTTCTGATTAATCCCTTTTCAAAGAAGTATTCAGGTATTTGTCTTCAATCTCATTAAATCTGTCTTTCATTGATTCAGTTCTACTCCTTTGCCCTTTCAATGTGTTATCTGTTTCTGAGAATTTACTATTAATCTTCTGGATTTCTATGTGTAGATTTTGTATCATTTCTAATTTTTCATTTGTTTTGTCATTTTGTTCTTGTATTTTCTTCTGAAATTGTTATAGGGTTTTGTCTGTGTTTTCCTTAATTTTGTCAGTGTTTTCCTTGATCTGTCTCTCAATCCTTTAGATATACCTAAATGTAATTCTTTTGAATTCTTTATCAGGAAGTTCCAATGCTGCTTCTTCCTCAGGGGTGTGTTCTGGATCTGTATCCTGCTCCCTTGTTTCTACCACTTTATCTTGCTTCTTTGTGTGGACTGTGATGGTCTGTTGTCTCCAGGACATTGTGATGTTGTTGTATTTAGATCTCTGTTAACTCTTTGTGAAGAGCAGTTAAGGGTGAGTCAGGCTCTTCTTGGTGGTTGTTTATTGTTGGCCAGTTGGTGGAGAAGGAAGTGGTGGCTCTCACTCAGTTAGTGAAGCTGCAGGAGTGCAGGTGTAATTGTGTCATATGGGCACTATTGCTGTTTCCCACTCAGTTAGACAAAAACGACAACTGAATAAACATCAAAAAAGTAAAAGCAAGTAGACAAAAAACACACTATGTAAACACACAGGAACAATAACCAAAAAAAGAAAAAAAAATCCCACAATATCTGGGGAGAGGGTAATAAGAGAAAAGAGGTAGAGTAGGAGAATAATGAAGAAAAAAATGTGAAAAATGCAAAAAGAAAAACAAGGAATGGGGTTAACCACAAGAAAGAAAAAAATGGGAACCAGGAACAGGGAAGAGAGAAAAAGGTGAAAACTAGAACCTGGGAAGGGAGGAATAAAGAATAATAATAAAAAGGACAACAACAACAATAATTTTAAAACAGACAAAAACAAACTTAAAAAAAAAAAAAAAGGAAAGAAATCTGGGTAGGGCATGGCACCCAGGCTCCATCTGAGCACACAGACTGGGATCGAATTCCTGCCAGCCCAGAAGGTGAGTAGGAATGAGGGATGGCCACACCTCTGTTCACCATGAGGGTGTGGGGTAGAAGAGTAACAAGAGGAATATCACATCTTTCCAGTTGTTGGCATTTGGAATGTCCTTGTGGTTTCTGGCAAGTGGAGTCTATTCGTAAGTCCCTGGAATCTGGGAGAATGCAGTTGCTTTAAATATCCAAAATGGTCGAACCACTTCTAAACATCAAAATGGCTGCGCCTTCCGGACAGGCAAAAGTCCACAGCTCAGCCTGCCTTCCTCTTCGCTGTTTCCCCTTTTATTCCCCAGCCACCAACGCAGTCCTCTGTGCAGCCCCTGGCTAGCAGGGCTGATTTTTAGGTTAATTCTTAGGTCCTAACACCACTCAGCAATATCCAAGCTGTCTGTGCCATCAGGATTGCTGCCAGACTGCAGCTCTGTATGTCTCCTTTTTTGGTGTTTTCATGCAAATTCTTCTAATAGTTGAAGTTTACTCCACTTCTATATCCTTCCCTTCAAAGCTCAGGGGTCCAGGATTATCTCCTGTATCTGTGTTAAGTGGTTCCCCTTTTCTTTGTTGAAGAGAGCCTGTGCAGTCTGTCTGCCTATTCCGCCATTTTACTGGAACTCAAGAATATTGTATTAAGTACATGCATGTTTAGAACTGTATTTTCCTAGAGAATTGAACTTTTTATCTTTTTCTGTCCCTGATAATACTTTTGTCTTAAAGTCCGTTTTTTTCTTCTTCTGATTTTAATGTAACTGTCCCAGCTGCCTTTTGATTAGTGTGTGTAATCAAACCTGTCTCCCAGTGTTTTAGATATGCCACCTATAATAACTGCATTTTTTTTTTTTTTCCTAACACTTTATTGTGGTTTTGGTGAAAGTTTACAGAGAAAATTTGTTCCCCATTCAACAATTTATACACATTTTCTTTCATGACATTGGTTGCAATCCTCTCTGCACTCCTCCCACTTCCTCCCTGGGTTCCCTGTTTCCCTTCTTCCTTCTTTCCTGCTCCTTCTTGTCTTCTGAGCTTTGGTTTTGGGAAAATGCTGCCCTTTTTGGTCTCATATGGTTGACTGCACTGGAGTACATTCCTCATGGGTGTCATTGTTCACTTTACAGGCCTGTGTATTGTTTGGCTGAAAGGTGGTCACAGGGTGAGTTCAGCTCCAGTTTTCAATGGTGTCTAAGGGCCGCAGTTTCAGGGGTTCAGCAGTCTCTATCAGACCTAGCTGGATTGTTTCTAATGCAATCTAATTTTTAAATGACACATTTAGTCCATTTAAGGTTATTGTGTTTGTTTAGATTTATCTATGTGTTTATCCATTTTTTTTTGCTCCATTCTTTCTTCCGTACCAGAATTTACTTCTGGGATTATTTCCCTTCCTCCTTTAGCACATCCTTCAGAAATCGTTTAGTAAAGATTTCTTGGTGGTAAACTCTTTTCGTTGTGTTCATCTGGGAAAAAAAAAAATCTCCAGTTCACCCTCATCCTTGAAAGATAGTTGGCTAAGTATGCAGTTCTAGGCTGACAGTTATTTTCTCGCAGTGCTTTGAAGATATCCTCTTCTCTGGCTCTCATTGCGAGTTTTGAGAGATGTGTTGTCATGTAATTACCCTTCCTTTGTAGGTAATAGGTCTTGTCTATGTCGCTACTTTTAAGATCTTTGTCTTTGGTGCTATGCAGCTTCACTACACTGTGGCTAGACATGAATTTCTTTTTATCTATCCTGTTAGATGTATATTATGTGCCCAGTATCTGTGGAATTATGCCTTCCATCAGTTCTGGAAAATGCTTAGTCATTATCTCTTCAAATATCACCCTTTTTCCTTTCTTTCTCTAGTCTCTTTCTGGAACTTTCATTCTCTCTCTATAGCTTTTAATCTCTCTTCCATAGTTTCTGTTTGCTCATCTCGCTGTGCTGCAATCAGTATAGTTTCTTTGGGTCTATCTTCTAGTTCATTCTTTGTCTCTTCAGTTGTATCTAATTGCTGTTTAACTCATTTGCTGAGTTTATATTTTCTACAATGATCATTTTCATTTCTAAAAGTTCCGTTTTGTTGTTTCCCAGATCTGACTATTTATTTATTTATTTTATTGTCTTTTGTGGCTTGATCACTTTTGTGATTTCAACTTTTCTTCCTTTAAACATTTCATCATGGTTATTTCATATGCTGCAATTGTCATAGTTCCATCGACATCATTGGGGATCCAAATCTATTGTTTGTTTCTGGTCTCACCTCTTTTGTTTGTTAGTTTTTAAGAATTGTGGATTTATTTTTAGTATGACTTTGTGGAAATCCCGAGTGACTAAATTTGGGATGTTTGGGATCCATAGCTGGATGGATAGAAACTGAACCCCATAGTACATGCCCAATGGGTAGGCCAGAGACCCATCAGCCTCTGCATCCTCCACAGAGGTTTTTTTTTTTTTTTTTGCTTCTGTCAGGGGTTAAGGGATACCATTGACCTGGGATCACTTTAGCTTCTTTTGAGGGTTCTGGGCTAAGGCAGGAGTCTCAGGTGATAGCCCCTACCTTGCTTCTAGCCTTGCTTTGTTTTGCTGCCAGCAGAATTTACTTTCAGGTAAACACTCTCTTATTATTTTTTTTATAGATCCCTTCTCATCCAGATGTCAACTCTCAGTTTTCTTCACCCTCTCTGCTGGTGATTTGGATGGGCTGTGAGTTTCTCACTCCCTGTGTGAGGCCCCATACCTGTGCCAGCAATGCTTTCAAGGGTATTTCCTTTCATAATCTGGCTGATTTGTAGTGTGAGGATCCTTCAGAGTATATATCTGCAATATTGCTCAGAGAGGATCTTTTCTTTTCCTGCAACTCCCTACCCTCTCTTCCCACATTGTTCTTACAGTATGCTCTCCTTGCCTCTGGACTGCATTCTATTAAGCTACCCTTCATAATGATGCCAGAGGCACAAAGCTGAGCAAATAGCTTCCTTGGTTAAAGCCCTTCAGGGATTCTAACTGCCAGCAGGGTAATGTCCCAAACTCCTCAACTCCCGGCCCCTACTAGTCTTTCCAGTATCATCCCCATTGACACCTGATCTCAGACTCTGTGCTCTTAGTAGTATTTAATTTCTTTGTGGGATCCACCTCCCTCTCACCCCCAGACCCACTCTGAATTATTTTATTGAGTGAAATTTTTTTCCAAATCCTCCCCTCCTCCACTTTTTTCATCTGGCTAGTTCTTACGTATGGAACTCTGGTGGCGTAGTGCCTATGGCATTTGAGTGCTCACCAGAAGGCTGGCAGTTCAAATCCACCAGCCATTCTATATAAGGAAGACTGGGCAATCTATTTCCATAAAGATTTGTTGTTGTTGTTATGTGCCGTCGAGTCGGACTCGACTCATAGCGACCCCTCTTTGGGTTTCTGAGGCAGTATCACTACGGAAGTAGTTTGCCCAACCTTCCTTCCGAGGAGTGGCTGGTGGATTTGAACCACCAGCCTTCTGGTTAGCAATCAAATACCTTAGGCACTATGCTACCAGAGCTCCTCATAAAGATTTACCGCCTTGGAAACCCAAAAGGGATCCCTATCTATCCTTTAAGACTTATGTATCTTTTAAGACTCATCTCTTGTGCCACCTACCACCTTCAGGAAACCTTCCCTGATCTCCCTCCAGGCTGGATGGGAACTCCTCTGTCCTCCCAAAGTCCCCTAGGCTTATCTCTTTCCTGTTGTGTGTCATTGAGTCAATTCCAATTCACAGTGACCTCATACAACAGAGTAGAACTTCCCTATAGGGTTTCCTAGGCTGTAATCTCTATAGGAGTTGTGGTTGAGTAGTGCCTAAGGCATTTGACTGCTAACCAGAAGGCTGGTGGTTCAAACCCACCAGCCACTCCTCGGAAGAAAGATTGGGCAATCTACTTCTGTAGTGATGCTGCCTCGGAAACCCAAGGAGTCATATCCGACTCAACGGCAGTGAGTTTTTGTTTCAATCTTTATGGAAGCAGATCACCAAGCCTTTTCTCCCATGGAACCACTGGGTGGGTTCGAATTGCCAGCCTTTCAGTTAGCAGCTAAGTGCTTTACCTCTTTCCTAACAGTCATCAAATCATGTTGAAAGTTACTGTTTATGCATTTGGTTTCCCACTAAACAGAGGGCTTCTTGAGGTCAGGGATGGCTTTTGTGTGGGTATCCATGCTGCCGGGCACCAGGCCTGACACAAAAGACTATCCATAAACATTTGCTGAATTGAACAGAAAGCCCTTCTCACCCTGAAACTTCTCTTGCTGGAAATTACTTGTTGATTAGAAATGCTGTTATATATGAGAGCATCATTTGATGCTGTTGAGATGAGGTTCCCCACCTGGACCCTTTGATAGGAAAGCCCCTTCAACCAGGTGAGATCTGTTGGACACACAGAGGCTGATGGGTCTCTGGCTTCCCCTTTGGGTGTGTACTGTGGGGTTCAGTTTTTGTCCATCTGGTGCTGTGGTGAGCAATAATAACCCTTATTGTTAGAAATATTGAAAGGTGTACTATATACAGAGTACTCAGTTCAGTGCTCGCCACATAGTGGGTACTCAAAAAAAAAAAAAAAAAAAAAATCAGTGAATTATTTTCCTGCTAATGATTTTTTTGAAGTTAGGAATCCTGTGTTGTTTATTCCAATTGTCCCAAGTGCACCAAGTGCAAAACCTGGCATAAAAAGGGACACTTATTAAATATCTGATAACTGAATGCATGATGGAATCTAAACTTGCAGAACAGAGTAACTTTTCTTGGATCATCTCTGGTTTCCATAGCTAGGGGCTCCACCTGCCCCCAGTACTTTGGGACCTGTCAGAGAACCATCCACAGTTGTCTATTCCCAAAAGACAAAAGCCAACCAAGAGGTGAGACACATAGGGAAGAGGCTAGCTTTTCTGAGCTCTAGCCTACAGATGATCCACATGCTGGGGTCCCTGAGTCTGCTGTCTTTGGGTTGCCTAACACATTACCTCCTCTGCTGAAAATCCTCCATCTGCTCTTGCTGTAAAATAGTTCAGGAGATTGCCCTTTGTTATGTCACACTGTGTCCCTTACTTGAGGCCCCACATGAGAAGTTTCTTTCAGAATTAGTTCCTGGAAATATTTGTCCTTTCAGAGGAACTGATCTGCTTCCTCCTTTCTGACAATAAGAATGTTGGAACTTAGTGTTTCTTTTTTTGTCCTGGCTGCCAGGAAACTCAAAGCCAAATTTCAAGATCAATCATAGCCATTATGGCAACCCTTAAAATTGCTATTTTTTTCTTGAGCAATAAGACTCTGGTGAATGAATTAATCTTTCCTGTTGTAAAGCCACTTCATGTCTTTTTGGGAAAGAGATGAAAGATACAAAGAATTTCAAAACACCACCACCATTACCAGCAGCAGCAGCAGCAGGAGCACCAGTGGGAATAGCAACAACAAAAAGAACATCAAAAGAATGTGGGGGGGGGGCAGGGGAATAATTGGCCATCAATGAAGCCCATGTAGGATGCTGGTGAAAATCTGGGCTCTGGAGACTGATCGATTCTGTACAAATCCTAGTTCTGCCTATCACTTGCTTTGGGATATTATGCAAATTATATAATCTATCTGAGCCTCAGTTTTCTTAGCTGTAAATGGGGGCCATCATTTTATTTACTTAAAAAGCCTATAATGATAACTAATATTGTTGTTGATAGTTGCTGTCAAGTCAGCTCTGACTCACAGCAACCCTATGTACTACAGAATGAAACATTGATCCTGGGTCATCTTCACGACCGTTCATAGCTTGAGTCCATCATTGCGGCCACTGTGTATTTGAGTACTTTTCAACCCAGGGGGTCATCTTCTAGAATTACATAGGATAATACTCTATGTGATCCACAGAGTTTTCATCGGGTCATTCAGAAGTGAATTGCCAGGCCTTTCTTCCTGGTGTGCCTGAGTCTGGAAATTTCATTGAAACCTGTCCACTATGGGTGACTCTGCTGATATTTGAAATACTGGTGGCATAGCTTACAGTTTCACAGCAATGTGCAAGTCACCAAAGTACAATGAACTGACAGATGGGTGGCAGATAAACTGATACAGTTCTGTGAACTGCTTTTCATGGAGTCTACATACAAGACATATTCAACAGAGGGATGCTGTTTTGAAGCTAGCACTGGACATTTGGGCCTGGGTGACTAGACAAAGAGGAAAGAGCCAGGAAAGATGGATTTGTGATGTTGGTGGTGACTGTACACAAGTGCTTTGTCTAGAATTTCCCTAGGGGAAACTAGGAAATGTACCAATAGGGTCACACTAGTAGTCATGGCCTGTCCTGTGCTGGTTTGTATCCCTATCTGCTCACCATGGTTCCAGAAGCCTTCAGAGTCTCACTTAATGATTTCTGGGAGCCTCCAGGGCACTCACATAGAATTCATTAAAGAGCTACTGGCTTCAGTTCTCGTGGCACCCACCATGTGCTCTGACTCCTGCTCCTGCCCCCCACCCTGGATGTCCTCCATCAGTGGGGTGCCCTGAACTGCCCCACCATGGCCACAGCTTCCAGGGCCCTGTGTGAGGCCCCTGTGCCTGTGCCATGATGTTTCCCCTGGGCACTTCCAAAAGCCATAGTGGCATCCGACTTCAAGGCATCAAAACCATACTGAGTTCCTTGAAGAAGTGGGGAGATTGGCCCTTGCCCCCAGCCTGTGTCACACTTTGTTGCATGGTCACTGAAGATAAGCTGCTTCTGTCCCTCAATATCACAGAAATCTTGGGGAAAGTTGCTCCTTCAGTAATGCTTGCAGCCCCCCTCTGCCCTGCCATGGGTCCTGGGGGCAGGTAGACTCAATACTACCTTTCTGAGATCCATTCTTCCCTGCAGCACAGGCTCCTTCTAGTACATGCAGCCACCTGCCTCCTGCAGCATGAGCTCTTTCCGCTCCCTCCATGCAAGTCTCATATGAGGTGGATGCATACCCCCTACCTTTGGATACTCTCAAACATGTGTGAACCCTAATGCAGGACAGAGTTCAGACATAAGCTGGGACTGATCAGTTTTAACAATGTAGGAAAGACCCAAAATCAGGGAAAGGAAGAACTGGAGATATGTTTGGAAGCCCTTTGCCTAGGGGTAAGTGTTGAAGGGTGGAAGTAGATGAAATCTGTGGCAAAGAGTCTGTGAAGAGTGGATGAAGTCGGTGAAGAGTTGAGGGTGGGTCCGTGATCGTTGGATGAGCCCTTTAATTAGAAAACTGGAGGTGGAGTCTGTGTAGAAGACAAGGTTGGAGTAGCCAGGGAGGTGGGAGGAAATCAGCAGAGAGAGCTGAACTGCAGGAGGCAAGGAGGAGAAAATTTGAAGAATTCTCTGTTGCCATGCCAATAGAGGAAGCATGGGGGTGTGGATGTGTCCAATGGAGCCCCAACACTGCAGTGAATGGACCAGGTGACCATTGACTGGCCGCAGGCCTCTCCAGGCCTCAGTTAGTACATTTGTAAAATAAGTTCTTAGAATTCTGAAAGGAAGGAGGATAGAGACTGAGAAAACCTTTGGTGAGGAGCAGGTTTCAGGAGTGTGAGAGAAAAGAAACCAGAGGCCTCAGGTGCTGACCTGTCTGGGAGTGGAGGGAGGGGAGAGGAAGGGAAGAGAGAATCTAAGGGTCCTGCTCAGCATTGGTTTACTCAATAAGCAAGGTAAGCACGGACTTACTTGTGCTTATTTACTAAGGTATAGTGAACAATTTCACATATTTGTACCACATCAAAGATTTTGCTTCTAGATATAGCTGACAAATGTCTCTCTCCCAACCCCACAGCACCTTCCTACAGAATCAAAGCTTGTTTTCAAATTTACAGTCCCTGACAGAGATGGAGTACCCAGCACAGGCTTATTTGTGCTTACTTACTGATCTGAAGCCAAGAATTTCACATAAGTGAAAAACAATTTCAGGCGTGGTGAAATTGTTCACTACAGATTAGTAATAAGCACAAGTAAGCCCATGCTTACCTTGCTTATTGGGTAATCTGCCCCTTGTTCTGCTGGATGGGCTGGAGGGTGGGTGGGCACTTGGAGTGAGCTGTGCCTCCAGCCCTGTTCTTCAGCCCTCCTAAACTCCTGGCTGGGCTCTGTCCTAGGGGTTTACAAAGCCCATGTAGTCATCCCTCCCATCTTGTCCTGATTTTGTCTAGTGCTCTTGTGGCTGCAGCCATGGCTTGTTCAGAAGTATGGCAGAGACATGTGGAGGTGAGGGTAGAGTGGTTGAACTTGGATGACACAGACATGTAGGAAGGTAGAAGTCAGTCATTACCCTGAAGGCAACCTACAGTCTCATTCTCTGGGCAATGCAGATACTCAGTCGTGGGAGGAGCCAAGTATAGGTGCCATTGGCCTAAGTCCCTAAATGCCCAGGGGATTTGGAAGGGAGGAAGCAGTGGGCAGAGCTGGCTTTCTCAAGGAAGGCTTCCCAGAGGAGGTGATTTCAGAGGTGGGAAAGGGCTTGAGGGAGTAGAATAGAGGGGAGTGGTACATGTCAGGCTCATAGGGAATAGCAAAGCTGTGGGTGACAGACGGCTGACTTTTTTCAAGGCACAGTTTGGGGTATGTCCCCCATTTAGGCTCCCATGTGTATGTTCCAGAGTAGGTTCCCTGAAAACCTGGGTGAACTCTGAGATAGAGGACTGTGAACCCAAGGAACTCTCATTTAGAAGGATTGCTGGGATTTGAGGTGGGAGTATGGGTGAAGACTGAGGGATGATAGATAGGGCTGGGGCTACAGATTTCTGCTTCTGCTTCTACATCCCTCATCCCTCCTGTCAATGTCACAGCAGCACTGGGACGTCCAGAGATGTCCACTACTGTGCCCAAAACCTTTTAACGGCTCCCAATTGCAGCAAAGCTCTTCATGGTCTGACAGTTGAGGAAAACTAATATGGCCACTGCTCTGACTGGCAGGACAGGGACTTTGAGAAGTCAGTCATGGGGTCAAGAGTCCCTTTGGGCCCAACCCTGGTGCTTGGGAGGCAGAATTTTTCCAACAGGTGACACATGGGAATAAAACAATCAGAAAGGTCCCTGCTCGAGCAGAGATTGGGCACCTCAGGGCAGAACACATGGGAGAAGACAAAGAGCTGGGTAGCAGAGTGATCTGAACAGGAAGCCAATGTGAGCCACCACACTGCAGGAGGGGTATGAGAAGTGTGGGGAAGGATATGGAACATGCAGGAGATTTGAGCTCTGGGGACTGCACCTTCCCTGTGTGTGGGGAAGAAGTAACTAGAGCTCTCCTTTTCCTTCAGTTCTAAACTTTTCATAATAAACAGCTTTTTTTTTTTTTTTTTTTTTTTATTAGGATTTGGGTGAAGATTTACAGAGTAAATTCACTTTTCATACAACAGTTCACATATACTTTGTCTCATGTCATTGACCAAAATTTACAATGCAGCAGCTCCCCTCCCACTTCCTCCCCATAGTTACCTCCTCCCAGTGTCCATCCCTTCATACTCTTCTGCACCCTGAACTATCTCCCTGTGCATAAGCAGCCCTTCCTTCTCCCATGATTGTTCTCTCCAGGGCGTGTGTCTACTTGAGGTAAATGTTTAACTCACATGCCTGTACTTTGTTTGGCTGGAAACCACAGTTGTGGGTTCAATTCCAGACCTGAAGGGCAACTAGGGGCCATAGTCTCAGTGGTTACACCAGGCTCCATTGGACCAGCAAACCTGGTCCCCACCTTCTTTTTTTTTTTTTTGCCTCCAAACGATTTTGAGTTTTGTACCACATTGTTCTCCCTCTTTATGTAGGATCTTCTACATCCCTTCCAAGTGGATGGCAGTGGTAGCTGGGCACCATCTAGTTCTTCTGGTCTCATAGTTGTATAGGTCGCTAGGACTGATTGTTTCCATTAATTTTTGTTTTCTTCTTTCTTCTTGACGAGGAGAGACCTGTTGTTGCATCTAGATGGCAGCTTCCTAGCTTTTAAGGTCCCAGTTGCTACTCGCCAAAGTAGTAGGTGGAACAATGTTTTGTATAGTATGTTATGCCAATTGAGTTTGATGTCCCCTGCGACTATGGTCCCAAGCCCGCAGGATCAACTACTCGGTCCCTCTGGGTAGCTGGCTGTGACCAAGCAATGACCATAACCTTGCCCCTTGTCAGCTCTACTATACACCTGGGAATTCTGATCATTCACATGAACTTATAGGCCCATTGTCTGCCAACCCTATATATGATCTTGGATACACTCTCCATTTAGACATACCTAATTGTTTAGCTTGTTCACCCATCTATCCGTCCCTATACCCATGTTTGCTTTCACTGACAACTCAGTACTGTATATGCAAAAGGGTTCATATTTGTTGTCTGTACTGCCCATGTAACTCTCTATGTCTTTCTTATCCTCAATGCTGCCATATTGGTCACTCACATTTGGTACATTGCCCTTCTCTTCACCCAAATCAATATTTATCTCTATCTATCTAACAGCATTCCCTCCCCTCCCCTCCCACCCCTGGTAACCAACAAAGAAAATGTCCTCCAATATATAAACCTTTCCTTAACTTTTACAATAACGGACTAATACAATATTTGTCCTTTTGTGACTGACTTATTTCACTCAGCATAATGTCCTCCAAGTTCATCCACGTTATGTGGTGTTTTGCAGATTCTACATTATATAAAGAGCTTTTTTAAAAAACAGCACATGCAGGCTCTTTACTACAATCCCAAAACATCATTGCTGAGCCCCTAAGACATTTCATCAGCTTCCTCAGAATGTTTCTGGGCAGCTCCTTCTGGAGAATCTTGGTAGCATGTCTGCCCCTGACCGAGTTCAAGTGCCTCCTTCTCTAGACCTGGAGTAATATTTCCTGAGAAACGCTCTCTTTGGGAGACAGAAGCCCTTTGTAAGCAAAGTAGAAAACTCGGAAGCTATACAGGAAAATACTGTCAAGTTTGACCTTATAAATATAAAAAATCTTCCATAAGACAAATGACACCATAAACAAAATTAAGAGATAAGCAATAGACTGGGAGTTCAAGGAGAAAATGAAAATACTATCAACTTTTCACAAAACTTTCCTTCAGAATTAGGAGGAATGGTTTCTCTGAGGGTGAGTCTTGGTGCTGGGGTCCACCCACTGGGCTGACTCTGAATTAGTTTGACAAAACTTTCTCTATCAGCCAGACACGAGATCACCCTCTTTAAGAAGACTGCACTGATGGCACAATGTTTGTAGTATACTTTCCATGGCTTCTCATTAAACAGATTCCTGGGCAGGTTTATGGGGCAGTGGCCTGATACACCTCATATAAAGACCCAGGCTAACTTGCTAGCACATCCAGCTACCAACTGCACAAGCTCCCCATGGTTCTAGTTGAGGTTTTGAACTCCCTCTATTCTCTCAGTCCTGATCCTAACCAACAGATTCCCCACATCTCCTTCATGTTCCATATCCTTCCCCACACTCCTCCTCATACCCTTCCTGCAGTATGGTGGCTCACATTGGCTTCCTGTTCTGATCACTCTGCTACCCAGCTCTTTGTCTTCTCCCCTGTGTCCTGCCCTGAGGTGCCCAATCTCTGCTTGAGCAAAGACCTTTTTGATTGTTTTATTCCCATGTGTCACCTGTTGGAAAAACTCTGCCTCCCAAGCACCAGGGTTGGGCCCAAAGGGACTCCTGACCCCATGCTTGACTTCTCAGCAGCACGGATGAATGGTGCAATCTCTGTTCTCCATTCCAGTCTTCTGGTGACCAAAAGTTCAGCTTGAAGGAGGTGGGGAGGATGGGGGAGCTGTAACTGATTCTATGCTACAGATACTACTGGGTAGGATGAGAAGTTGCAGCAAAACTTGTAGATTTGCAGTAATTTGGATAGGTCCAGGTAACACAGGCATCCACTTAACTCTCTGCTGGCTCAGGTGCATGGACATATCCAAGCTGGGCACCAATGACAGATACAGAACCTCCTTATGATGGTTAATTCTATGGGTCAACTTAGCTAAGCTATGGTGCCCAGGTCTTTGATCAAATACTAGTCTAGATACTGTTGTGAAGTAGCTACATGTGATTAAATCGGTCAGCTTGAAGTAAAGCAGATTATCTTCCAGAATGCAGTGGACCTCATCTAATAAGTTGAAAGCCTTAAGAACAAAAAGGGAGTTTTCCTTAGGGTGTATTCTGCCTGCAGACTATAAGCAGATGTTTTGCAAGAACTTCTTACCCTTCACTCTTCCACTTGCCTGACCTACAGATTTTGGGACACAAGACTGCAGGAATTTCTAGCCTCCCTTCTGACCTACAGATTTTGGATTTGCCATCGCCCCATAATTGCATGAGCCAATTCCTTAAAATCTCTCTATCTCTCACTACATACATTCATACATACATACATATCTATCTGTCCATTCATCCATCCATCTATCCATCCATCCATCCTTCTTTCTTTCTGTTTATAGCATCTATCTTTCTCACTGGTTCTGTCTCACTAGAGAACCCTGACTAAGACACTCCTCCACAACCACCTTGCCAGGTAGCTGCTGATACCCTTAGGCTTCATGAGTGTCTGGAGAGTACTGCAGGGGGATGTCTTCTAGGTGGGCTGAGTAGCTTGACACTTACACATGTGGCAAGAAGGACTTGATACATGCAAAGTGTGAATTCCACTCAAGACAGGCAAAAGCAATGAGTGAGTGAGGTGTCAAAGCACGGAAGGGTGATGGTTTCACTCACATGATGGGCAGTTGTAAGGTCAATTCTTAAGCCTGGCAATTTCCTGGGCTTTCAAACTTGTCAGAAAAGGTTCAGGAATAAGAATACTGCTGCTCTATCTTGCTGGACTTACTCACTGGTCACTAAAATGATTCCCAGAGTAACATGGAACTATTGAAAGACTGAAAGTTTCAGAGACAGTGTGACAGCAGCTGTTTACCATGTGGCACTAGGCTCCTCACCTTCGTCTCCATTCTAAAGGGAGGATGAAGCAGTGGGCAGATTAACTCCTCTGGCTAGAATAGAGAGCAAAGGCAAGAGCAGGGGGTCTGGCTGGAAGTATTGGGACCCTCCCCAAGGGCACCACCATGTTACTGTGGGAACTGAGGTAGACAAACTCACTAAAGAGAAACTGACATAAGCAGTGGGAATAATTAAGATTGTTCCTGAATGCCACCCTTTGGTCTTATGAGTCCTCCTAGATGCCTTGGCCGTCTGAGGAAAGTCTGAACTCTAACTAATTCAGACTCAGTTTTTCAGGTCCACAATGGCAGAGGGTGTCAAGTACAAATGGGAAGCCTGACTTCAAATGGGAAAGGTCCACATGGAGACTTATCTGAAGATCCTTCTGGGCAATCAATCCTAGGAGTTGATGTATTTAAGTTTCTTGTTTGTAGGAGCCAAAACCTATTGGTTGGGACTGCTCACTTGCTTCCAATGCCCAGATTTGTTCTTCTGGGGACTAGAAAGCACCTGCAGTGCCCTCAGTGGTGTGACAGAGGCACTGTCAGCTAGTAGGTTGCTTTCTAGAATCAACTTGCACTAAACTCATTGCTGTTGAGTCGAATCCGATGCATAATGACCCCTCCTTGGGTTTCTGAGGCAGTATCACTATGGAAGTAGATTGTCCAACCTTCCTTTGAGGAGTGGCTGGTGGATTTGAACCACCAGCCTTCTGGTAAGCATTCAAATGCCTTAAGCACTAAGGAGAGAATTTTAAAGTTTGCTGACTGTAAGGTTTCTTCATCAATTGAAGTGCCTACGTCTGAGGCCTCCATTTCCACCTGCATGATTACTAGGAAAGTGTGTTAGTTTGTCTTGGGGATTAAACAAGATAGAAGTTCTTTCCTTTCTCATATAGAGTCCAGAAGGAAGCAGTCCAGGGCTGTAAGGGGCTCTGGGGTGCTCACAGCACAGGCTCCTTCGGGCACACTGCTCCTCATCTCCAGGAGGTGGTTCTTTACCTCATGGTCCAAGATGGCAGATCCACATTTTAGGAAAGAGGTTGGAGGAGGAGATGAAGAAAGGGCACAAAAGACAAGCACTAGCTTTCTTTTAAGTGAGGTCCCACACAACACTTCAGAGCAAGAGTATGGTGAGATGGCCAGACCTAGCTGCAAGGGAGGCTGGGGCATGTGGATTTTATTCAGTGGAGTGGACATGTACCAACTGGGGAAGTTTAATGGAATCTGAGTAAATATGTGGGGAACAGCTTGACCTGAATTAATTTTCTTGACTTCACAGCAGGACCAATTTGCAACAATTTTGCTTCATGTAATGCTAATATATTATTTCTTGCTCCAGTTAAGAGCTCTAGTGGCATAATGCCTGAGGAATTTGACTTCCAACCAGAAGGCTGGTGGTTCAAACCCACCAGCCACTCCTTGGAAGGAAGATTGGGCAATCTACATCCTTAGTGATACTGCCTTGGAAACCCAAGGAGGGGTCTCCATGAGCCAGACCCAACTCAATGGCAGTGAGGTTTTTTTTTTTTTTTTGCATATGCCAGTTACTATACTAAGCACTTTATATGTATTAACTCATATAATGGTTGTAATGATCTATGAGGCAGCTACTAGTAGCATCCCTATCTTATAGATGAGCAAACCACTGGGTGAAGTAATCAACCTGAGGTTATATAAGTAAGTGGCTGAGCCAAGATTAGTAGCCAGGCTGTCTAGCTTTAAATCTATGCTTGTAACTCCTAACTATTCTGTCTGTCTGACACATAGGGCTGCTGCCTGGGATTCACTTTCTTCTGCCCCTCACTGTCTACTTTGGAATTGAGCTGGCTGCTAGCATCCCTTGCTGCAACCTAACAAGACTAAGATCTGGGTGATGTCAGTTGCTGCAAGAAGCCACAAGAACTAGGGCTGCCCAGGAAGCGTAAAGAAGCCTAGTGCTGGGAGCTGCTCCTTTTTTTTTTTTTTTTTCACAGTAGAGAGATTTAGAATCTTGCCTATGTTTAAGGGGCAGATAGAGGGGACAGAGTAAGTTGGGGTGAGCCACAGAAAAAGTGACAGACTGCCCAGAGAGGATGAAAAAGTGACCTTGTGTAGCTCAAAGTGGATGAGGATCATCATGGTAGACAAGGGGTGCACTCTCAGATAGGACCTGATGACTGTGACCCCAACCTTCTCAAATGCAGGGAGGAAAGGACAGACTAACCAAGAGTCAGGGTGGGGAGGTGGGGTAGTGACTTCTCAGGAAGGAGACCTCCTACCCATGATGCAGGGTCTTGACTCCCTTCAAGTGAAATTCCCCACCAGGGGGGCCAGGAAAATGAGGGGACTCGTGTCTGGTGAGGGAGGATCTTTCAACACAGTGGAGGACCTGGGGAAAGACCTCCAGACCAGGGAGTCAAGAAAGTTGACAAGGATTCAGACTCCTTCCCTGGGGAGAATGACCATACCACAAGGTTCCCTGTTTCATGTGGCAGTGACTGTCTGGGACACTCAGCTACAAACAGGAAGCCCTGGAACCCGACTGGACAACTGTTCCTTGTCCTGCTCCTCTAGGGCCTATGGGAGAGGCAGTAAGCTTTCTTTGGGGGATGCTGAGATCTCACCCTGCAGATGGTCCAGCAGGGTGGGAGGATTTGGGCCTTCACCTGTCCTTTGCAGGAACAAGTGCATCCACAGGAACAAATGAAAATGCACATAGTCCCCAACTTACAACATATTCAAGTTACAGTGAACAGCACTCATGACTGTCCTTTTTTTTCTGTACGTCTTATTGTTAGTAACATATACTACATACAGTGCTACAGCACATAATTTACCGATGTTATCATTCTTATGCCAACCCACTGCAGACAAATAAAGATTGGGTTTATAAAGTTACTGATAATCAAAGGCAACAATAATGATCAGAAGAACTAGATAGTGCCTTCCAATGTCAACCACTGGGAAAGGGATCAAAACTGGAGATCCTGCATAGAGTGGGAGAAAAAAATGTGGAACAAAATTAAAAAAAAAAGCATAAAAAAGAAGACCAGGGTTACTGCTCAGATAAAGACTGGTGAAACCACCAAGACTATGGCCCTGAGTCACCCTTTGGGCCTGGAATTGGACTCACTGCTGTGACTCAA
Source organism: Orycteropus afer afer (assembly GCF_000298275.1). Classification (NCBI taxonomy): domain Eukaryota; kingdom Metazoa; phylum Chordata; class Mammalia; order Tubulidentata; family Orycteropodidae; genus Orycteropus; species Orycteropus afer. The sequence goes on along the minus strand of NW_006921779.1, from coordinate 4,332,562 downwards.
CTCTTAGGCAAATAATAGACATATCTATGAGCTGAATAACTGTAGCAGGGAGATGCATTCCCTTAGAACAGTCAAGCATGGGAGATGGAAAGGGCAGCATTTGCACAGAGAAAAGGCTCTGCAAGCAAGAATGCATAGATAAGAAGTATAAAGGGAAGGAGTAACCACAGGCAGGAGGTAGAAGGAGAGATGTTACGTTGTGGGTATTGTAATCAGTGTCATGAAACAAAATGTGTATGAACTGTTGAATGGAAAACGAATCTGCTTTGTAAAATTGCACCCAGATCACAATAATTTTTTTTTTTTTTTTTTGGGGGGAAGCAATAATAATGAAAGCTTAAAAAAAAAAAAAAAACGTATTTGACTTACATCAGAACTGATTTACGATGGCGTCACGGAAACCTCGGTCTGTGTTAAGTCGGGGACTACCTGTATATTGCTTCTCCTCCATGAGGAATACTCACTCCTTTTGGGTTTCCAAGGCTTCTCTTTGCTGTTAAGGAAGTGCGTGTGTATGTTGTGAGTATAGGTGTGTGTGTTTGATGTATTTGTGTATGTGTGTGTGGGTATGTTTATATGTGTATGTGTGTGCATATGTGTGTATAGTTTGTGAACTTGTGTATGTGTGCATGTGCGTGTACATGTGTATATGTGTATGTTAGGAGGGGTGGGGGTTTTTGGTGATCCTTCAAGTTCTCTGTTTCAAGTATGACTGTGAGAGAAAATAAGCAGAACCAGGGCTTTGTGTATAGGAGGAGCCCTACAGGGGCAGGGCCAACCAGGAAAGTGGAAACCATTCAGACAGTTTAAATAAAGGGAACCAAATTCAGGAAATTGGCTACCTGGGTAATAGAAGGGGCTGAGAAGCCAACCAGTGCACAATGAGGCAAATCTACAAACTAGTAACAGCTGGAAGTCCTGGACCTACTCTGAGTGAGCCAGGAGAGCCAAAGGGAGGAGGCAGGGCTCCTGGAACCCAGGGCAGGGGCAGCCTCTTGGGGGACCTGTCAGCCAGTAGCTGGCACCATAGGAGGAGGTGCAGCTGTTGCAGAGATGCTGCCCTAGGGGGTGGGTAGAGGGGCTGAGAAATGCCTTGGCTTCTTCCTTGACCCTCCAATATCCCACCATTGTCTCTTTTTGTCAAATCCAGCCAGAAGCAGCAGACAACCATCAGGGTCAGCCCCTCACTGCATAGAATATGGGAAGGGCAAGGAATGGCTATGAGGGCAGACAGATCGGGGACCGGCATAGGGAGAAACTGGAGAAGAAGCTGGTGGTGCTGAGGGTCTGGGGGCTGGATCCTGGGTCTGGGATTCTTGGGGACTCCTGACTAGTTTGACAGCTGGCCTTGGGAGAAGGACTGCTTTGGGGATACCCTCCCAGCACTGTGCCTAGAGTGCTTTGTTGGGGTGCTCTGTCTCTTGAGTTCTCATGTGCCATGAAGGTGTGACTTTCCAAGAGGCCCTAAGTTTAGGAGCTCCTGGAGTTGTACTCTGTGGCCAGAGAGCAGCACATCAGTGGAAGATACCAATGGAGGGAGTGGAGGGAGGAGAGGAAAGCTGTGATGGGGCTGCTGTAGGTCATGGGGATGCGAGAGAAGCACGGATCTGAAAGATTTCCAGGACAGAGAACCAGTGAGTGTTGCAAATTGATTGGATGTGAAGAGAGAGAAGAGGAAATAATGATGATCCTATGGTCCAAGTCTGATTCTGGTGGTCACACCCTATGGGGGCTTTCTAAGGGCAAATCCCTCAACTACAGACCATGGTTCAGAGAAACAGGGCTGTGGAGGCAGCTTCCTGCCCTCTTCCAGCCTGGAGATCTCTGGAGTCAAAGTGTCCTGAGGAATTTCACACCAGGTAAGTTACTGGAGCTCTAGGCTCAAGCCTGATAAGAGTGAGACCTCCCATTAGAGTCCTGGTCTGAGGACAAAGGTCTCTGCTGGCAACAGGTCTATCCTTCAACTGGCCCTGGATACACTGCAGAGTCCTGGGACATGCTGATCCTCACTCTTCAGTTACAGGCACTGGAGTCCAGGCTGGCCTGAGTCTTTGCTTCCTGACCTGAGGAAGGTCAGGCCTTCCCCACTCCTGCCCAAGCCCTGGCCTAGATGGACACCAGTGTCCCTATCTCTTATGGCTTCTGGCCATTCCCAAATGTACCTCATTCCCTGCCCAGACTCTGAGCTCACCTGGCTGGGCTCACTGGCCATTACTGGGAAAGAGGAATTACCGATAGTTCTTAGAACAATATGGCTTCCTCCTGGACATGAGAAAGCAGAAGTCAGAGGTGGTAGCATTGGGTTAGAAGCCTTGGCATTTGCGAGTTCTGGACATTGACCTGGTCCTCCTACCCCCACCTGTACCATCACACCCATTTCACAGATGGGGAAACACAGAGGCCCAGATTGAGAAAGACATTTACAGTCACTGGACAGAACTGGGAATGACCCATCCTCATACCTGGCCCCAGAGGTACTGAGTCTCAGAGTTAATGCCTGCTAAGTTTTGGCAGTTACTATGGGAGTCCTTGGGAGCTCTGGTAGCATAGTGGCTAAGACACTTGCCTGCTAACCAGACGGCTGGTGGTTCAAACCCACCAGCCACTCCTCGGAAGGAAGGTTGGGCAATCCTACTTCCGTAGTGATATTGCCTCGGAAACCCAAGGAGGGGTCGCTATGAGTCGGGGCCGACTCGACGGCACATAACAACAACAACAACAATGGGAGTCCTTATACTTCTGGCCTTACCTCTGCCATATGCTCTCTTTCCCTCAGACCTTTGCTATGTGCCCCTTCATAAAGCCCCCTCATAAAATAGATTCTCTTTCAGCCTCTTCACTCCAACTAGACTGTGGATCCCCCAAGCCAGGAACTGGATCCCCTCGTCTCTGAGACCCTCAAAGGTTGTCCAGACTTGAATGGAAGAAGATAATCCCTGTCTCAGATCTGAGTGGCCCCTGGGGTGTTGAGGCCCTGTTTTTCTTCCTTCCCATGGTGGATATATTAGGAGCTCTGGTAGTATAGTGGCTAAGGCCCTTGACTGCTAACCAGAAAGCTGGCAGTTCAAGCCCATCAGCCACTCCTTGGAAGGAAGGTTGGGCAATCTACTTCTGTAGTGATACTGCCTCGGAAACCCAAGGAGGAGTTGCTATGAGTTGGGTCCGATTCGATGGCACATAACAACAACAACAACAACATGGAGGATATATGCCAGATTAGATTATGGAACCACCATCACTGGGATCCCCCAACTTGGAGAGCTGTGACCTGCACTATCAGTCTGGTACCATCTCCTTCTGGGCCTGACCAGGAGACATGAGTGGGCCTTGTGGCAGGGAGAAGGACCCAGGGACCCAATCTGGTTCCTTGTTGGGCAGAGTTCTCCAAGTTGGTCCCACTGAAGGCTGAGGAGCCTCCCTTCCCTACCTGGAGCTCTCTTGGCTCTTTCCCTTAGAGATCAGCAGGTGGCGCTGTGTCTCCATCTTTGAAGGCCCCAGGTCTTGGCTCAGCAGTTCTCCTCCACCCACACTGGGGCAGGCAGTAATCCTGGAGGGTCTCATGAACTCTTTTAAGGCTCCTTAATGTCCCTCTCCTTGTCTCTACTGGTAATTCCTGGTGAGGTTGTATATACCCCAGGGCTGGCAGAGCCAGGCCTTGAGAAGTCTGAACACAAGCCCCTGACCATGTGAAAGGCCCCTTTGTTGCCCAGGCTGTCTGTTCTCTGTAATATGGGCATTGTAGTTGCCACTTGCACTGTACAGCACTCTGTTCTGGGTGCTGTAAACACGGCAGCTCATGTATGCATCCCATAGCAGGGTGGAATAAGTACCCATTGCCCAGATGAGGACACCGAGGTCAAAGAAGGCCTGCAAGGTCACTCAGCTAGCAAGTGGCAGAGCTGGACCTGAGTGACACCTTGTATCTGTCTGACTCACACCTTGTATCTTAACTCCTGCTCTCGATTGTACCCTCGTCCTGGGTGTCTGGAGGAATTGTTGCTTAGGAAAAGGAGCCTGAATCCAGGACTCTCTTCCCCTCCTCCCCCATCCGAACATTGGGGCACATGATGTGGTAGGGGGTCTCAATCTGACAGTCCATACTTTCTGTTGGTGTGGGAGTGGAGCCAAAAAGAGGGAGCAATGGTAGGAGCCACTGGGAAGAAGGGGTGCCAAGGTCCTCTCTCTGTGTCCCCCAGTCTTGATGCTGTTCTCCCATCTGCTGCTTCCTCACCTGGCTGCTCCTTTGCTCTCCGTCTTCCTCTTCCTAATTGTATTTCCTCTTTCTCAACTGTCTCCTTCCCTCTCTGTCTCTGTTGCTGCCTCTTCCTTTCACTCTCTCGTTCTCTGCAGCTCCATCAGCCTGTCTTTCTCTCTTTCTGTGTCTCTGTCTCTCTCAACAGAGTCGGAGTTAAGTGGCAAAAGAAAAATGATCCCCTCCTGCCGGGGTTATTAAAATCATGTTCTACAATTGAGCCGCCAGAGCAGCTCCGGCTAATGACGGATGATAAGGCCACAGCTTCCCCACAGCTGGGAGTGAGGCGATAGGCCAGGTGGCAGGATTACCACCAATTACTCTGGGTGGAGAGTGAGCAGTTCTTTTCCTATCCTGCACGTCACCTCCCTCCGGCTCTGCGAAGATAAAGTCTCACCTTTGGAGGAGAGGCTGGGGCTGAGGAGGGTGCTGGAGCAGCCAGGTAGCTCCAGGCTGGGGACAGGTCTCCAGGAGTCAGGCATCTCTCACATCTGCAGAGATGACGTCAGTTTACCCAGGGCTTCCACATCTCCTCCCAGCAGGCTTGGAGGCAGGCAAAGCATGATTCTGGGTCCTATAGGAAAAGGGCTCAGAGCATTTCGGTAACTTACCCAAGACTACACTGCCAGTAAGTGTCAGAGCTGGTACTTGGACTCCAAATTCCAATGTCTTTTTTGTTCATGAGCCAGTCTCCTCTCCAGGGAGAATTGGAAAAGAAAGGTTTTGTTTGGCAGAAAATGATAGTTCTTAGACAAGCAGTATTGATCCTACTGGGACCACAACAAGAGTAAGCAAGTGTGTTGTAGCAAAGAGGATTTGAGTTAGACATCGAGAAGGACTTCACAATGGAGCAGGCTTTAACATAGGTGCCTGAGAGTCTGTGGTTTTCCCTTCTTGGTGGTAGTCCAGAACAAGAGGCAGCATCTTGTCACTCTCTCTAAGCTAGAGACAGGAGTCTAACAACAACAACAACAACAAACCCAAAACTCACTGCCATTGAGTCAATTCCCACTCATAGCCACCCCCATGGTTTCCAAGGCTATAAATCATTATGGAAATAGATTGCCTCATCTTCCTCCAGTTTGAAACACTGACCTTCCGGTTAGCAGCCAAATGCCTTAACCACTACACCACCAGAGCTCCTTAGAGACAGGAGTCTAGAGCTATGGAAACCTACCCAGTAGAAAAGCATGGAAACCCATCTGGTGTAATCTAAGGATACTGGGGATGGGATATGCCAAGGTCTGGGAGACTTGACGGGGTAAATTGCAGAAGAGAAAAGGACATCCATTCCTAAGACTCAGCCGTGGGGCCCAGAGCCCTGGGAGTGTGGGTGGATAGAGCCACAGCTCAAGTTCCCTAACTTGGCCAGGTTACAGATGCTGCCTTGTATACCTAAAGCCTTCCCATGCCCAGCTTGCTGGCCTCTCCAATGCACCTTTTCTTTTTTTATATAATTTTTTAAACAGTAATTTGGGTGAAAGTTTACAGAGCAAACTCACTTTCCACACAGCAGCTCACATACCATACACTTTGTCTCATGACATTGACTACAATTTCTCACAATGCAGCAGCTCTTCTCCCACTTCCTCCCCATAGTTACCTCTTCCCTGTGTCCTCTCCTCCCATGTCCTCCTACCCCCTGAGCTGTCTCCCTTTGCATACCCAACCCTCCTATTCTCCCATGATTGATCTCTCCAAGGAGTGTATCTACTTAATGTACATGTTCAGCTCATATACCTGTCTTTTGTTTGGCTGGAAGTCACAGGAGTGGGTTCAACTCCAGACCTGAAGGGCAGCTAGGGACCACAGTCTCAGTGGTTCCATCAAGCTCTATAAGATCAGCAAATCTAGTCTTCCTCTGCCTCCCCCTTTTTTTTTAAAAATGACTTTGAGTTTTATTCCACATTGTTCTCCCATTCTATCTCCTACATAGATCCCTCTCCGAGTGGTTGACAGTGGTAGCTGGGCACCATCTAGTTCTTCTGGTCTTGTAGTTGAGGATCACTCCCATGCACCTTTTAAAGTAGACAACTGAGGAATTGTTGCCTCCATTTTGCAGGTGATGAAAATAAGTCTCAAAGAGAGAAGTTAAGGTCACACAGACAAGATGAGAACCCGGGTGTCTGGGCTCTTTCTGTGTTTCCAGGCTGTAGGAAGCCAATGGTGTAGGGTGTCCTAGGGGCTGCAAGCCCAGCTGGATTCCCCCCATGTTGCTCCTGCCTGACCATCCATTCTCTAATGCATCCCCACTCACACCAGGGAGGCTGGCTGGCATTGCAATCTGTGCAGGACGAATGAGTATCTCTTTCCCATCTGGATTCTATTATTTTTCAGTTTATCCTGGTCAAAAAGCACAAGATGAATGTCTGGAGGAAAAAAAAATATAATCTTTGAGAAAATTGAAAATATATATCATTGTTTGGGGCTGGGGGCTTGGAGGGCAGTGGAGGCTGGCTCTCCTGGGCTTATTGCCGAGGCCTGGCTCAGCCCATCTCTGCGCACATCAGTTCTATGGCTGATTGCCAACCTCATGGGATCCCAGGGGATCTCCTTGTAGGACCTGGCTATCAGGGTGTGTGTGTGTGTGTGTCTGAGACAGAGAGAGAGAGAGAGAGAGAGAGAGAGAGAGAGAGAGAGATAATGCATTGGGGCTGGAGGGTACAGAGAGATCCAACCACAGGTCCTCAGAATCCTGGGGACATGGGTTTTTATTGGATATTTCTGGGGCCTCCAGATTGTTGCTTGTGGGAGAAATATCCACTTCAGCAATTACAGATGATGTTTATTGAGCCTTTACTAGTGCTTGGTACTCTTCCATAGAGAGTGGTGCAGTGCCTAAGGCATTTGACTGCTAACCAGAGGTTGGTGGTTCAAACCTAAGGAAGATGAGGCAACCTACATCCATAAAGATTTACTGCCTTGGAAACCCAATGGAGGTCACTGTGAGTTGGAATCGACTGGATGGTACTCTTCCAAGCACTTTTCATGAGTTCTAAGGACCTTTCATTTCCTTTATTCCTCCTGCCAACTCTATGTGCTGGGTACCATCATCTCCATTTTATAGATGAAGAAATTGAGGCACAGGGAGCTGAAGAAACTTGTGTAAGATCACATGGCTAGAAAATGGCAGAGGCATTCAAATCCAAGTAGTTGAACTCCAGTATTCTCTCCTCAGTCATGGTGCTATAAAGTTTTCCTTCCCTGGAAAGAAGTGACAGAGAGAGAGAATAAGTACATAAGTTGCATAAAGGAGTAGGTGAGTAGTTATAATGTATAACTCTGTACAAGACAATGCATAGCAAACAGCTGTGGTCCCTTAGGTACCAGACTATATGTAATTGTATTTGCTCAATCATCCATAAGTGTACCATCCATCCACCCACCCACCCACCCATCCATCCATTATATCTATCTATCTATCTATCTATCTATCTATCTATCATCTATCATCTATCTCTCTCTCCTATATCATCCACCATTTATTATTTACCTATTATTTGTTTTTTTGTGTTGGCAGACATGCATGTGGGAATGCTTCAAAATATGTATATACATGCGTACACCTAAATGTGTATGATAGGTGTTGGTATATGCCCAGGTGTCCAAACATGTGGCCCCTTCCCACTCCCTCATTGGAGACCCTCTTCCACACCTGAAGAGGCACTCCAGGGAGGGGAGCTTCAGCAGGCCTGCCCTGGGCTGGGCACCCCCCTGAGCCCCAGTGGAGAGTTAATTAAATCCCTTTCCCAACAAGTGTGGTAATTAGTGCTAATGGTTCAGCTTCAACTCAGCAGCTGAAGAGCCTCCTGCTGGGGGTGTGTGTGTGGTGTAGCAGGGCTTATCGTGCTCCAGAAACTCACAAGGCATGGAGAAGGGAGCTTCTGAGAACTCCCTGCTTTCTTTCCCCTCCATGTCCTTCCTCTCCATGTCTTATGGGCTCCAGGAGGCTGAAGGTGGGGAAGAGTCTTCTGCCAGTCTGCCTGGGGAGGGCCTGGTTGTGTGTCTTTAGCTTGAGGCCTCGGGTTCTCCGGGTATCTGTGTGTGACTGAGGATATACTTCTGAGTGTGTGTGCACCTGCAGGCATGAGGGACACTATTTCTGTGTGCCTGTCCGTGTGCATGTAAATGACTGTACACATGCGTACCATTGATGTGAATGGTGTCCCCTGGAGTTGTGTAATGCAGCAGCCTTGATTCATGCACTGACTTGCATATCCATGACATGTGCATGGTTGTGTGTTTCTAGGTGTCCTCTGTATGTCTTCGGGTGTACCTGAATGTGGGTCTCAGCAAGTGTGTGCTAATGTGTGTGTGTGTGTGTGTAACAAAAAGCGAGGAGCAGCAGGGCAGCAGACTTCTGGGGCCTGACTGACACCCCTTGCAAATAAATGTGACAATGAAATATAGTCCTGGAATTGCTTTGGATGCTCTGTCAAGCAGGCGACGAGGAATAGGTGAAGTTGTAAAACGTTCCCTGGGGGTTCACGGAGGTGACTGACAGTCCTGTTCCTGGCTCCCCGCCTCTCTGCTTGGCTCTCCTTCTGCACGACCCTGGAGCTAATGCAGCTCATTCTGACTCACTGCCTGGGAGACTTGGGAGCCCATTTCCATGGTGAAGGGCAGATCTGTCAGGGTCCCCTGGCTCTGTGGTTGTCTTGTCTCTTTTCTCAGAATGGAGAACCCTGCAGTAGGGCTCTGTCCGGCCTCCTATGTTGTGCACTCAGACTGGGCTGAGAAAGGGTCATGTCTCCCTCCTCAGACTGGGCTCTCTGAGAATGGGGCCATGTCTCCCTCATGGGGCTATGTGTCCCCCCTCAGGCTAGTCTCTCTGAGGAGATCTATGTCTTCTCCCTCAAGCTGGGCTCTCTGAAGAGGTCTCATCCCTCATAGTGGAGCCCCAGAGGGCACAGCTCTGCCTCCTTCTCTGACTGGGGCTCCCCTGAAGACAGGGATGTTTTCCCTGAGATTGGGAAATGCCTCAAGGGAAAATTAAATCTCTTGTGAGAGACTAGGCCAAAGACACTGCTTAAGGATCTGGCCCAGGGGCTGAATGGGACTTTTTCTTTACAAAGATGCCTTCTGCTCACCAAGCCACGTGCTCTCCCAGGAGACATCTTGTTCTAATTCATTAGCTTAAGTAGCTGTCCTGTGACAATGTACCCCAAACAATAATGCAGGCTGCAGTTACTGGGTAACTGGGTAACCAAAATAGAGGATGTGGCGAGGGGTGAGGACAGATGAGACCACGTGAGGTGCTTGCTCAAGACCAAACCCCACCTCTAGCAGAATCTCTTGTCTATTGGCAGAAGTGTCAGGTCATTGCTGGTCCAGAAGGGACATGGGGGATGCTTTGGTTTCTTTGAGGTCCTTTGTTTCACCTGTTTATTTTTTGAATGGTCATTTGTTCTTAGAAGCATTTTTTTTTAAATGTGTGTGTGTGTGAGAGAGAGAGAGAGTGTGTGTGTGTGAGAGAGAGAGAGAGAGAGAGAGAGAGAGATGGATAAATAGCTAAAGGAATCTGTGCTAGCAAAAGAAGGTGGATTACATGCAGGAGAAGGCATGGCAAGCTGGGTGCTCTCAACCTGCTGACAGAAACATCGTTGGATTTCCTCTACTACTCTGGGAATGTTTCTCTGTGCACACACAGAGAGAAGCTCTCACCATCTATCCTGCCTCTCCAACAGGCAATTCTAGAAGGGGCTGTGGCTTGAGAAAAAGCTCATCTGTGCTCTTAAGGAGGGTGTAGCCTTTCCCTGGGCACAAGGAAGCCACAAGACCATGAACCCCCTGACGGGCTGGATCATGGCTTGTTCACAGTGGCATCACCAACTCCTCGCACATAACAGCTGCTCAGTAGGTATTTGTCTCATGCATGTTTATGGATACCAAGGTCCATCCTCCCACAGCTGTGGCTTCTAGCATTGTGCATGGTGTGACAAAAATCAAGATCAAGATTGCTTGATTGTACAATGTTCCGGAGGCTTTATCAAGAGGTGGCATGTCCCATATGGAAAGCATAGCCTCGAGTCCAGGCTGACTCAGACAGAAAGTTTTTCATGCAGTCTTTGTAAGCCCTAAAGTGACAATAACTTCCAAGTCTCCTGCTACCAATTTTATCTCCATCTCCATATGACATCCTGACCTCATCACAAGAGACAATTTGTGGCTATGACTTTTGCTCTTAGTCCTAAAGGCTCTCAGTCTAACCTTTAAGCTTCCAAATATGCTATCAGTGACCCCCTCTGTGCCTCAAGTCAAACTTGAAAATTCCTAAATTCTAGATTGTGCATACCAGACAGGAGAAAGCTGACATTTCCACCGTTCCCAGCCATACCCTTGTTTACAGCCTGCAACAATTAGACCTTGGTCTGGAGGCCTCTCTGTCTAGCAGAAGTATGTATTCTGGCCAATTTCATCAGGAAGAAGCAGAACAAAGGGAAACCATTATGCAGATAATGATGGTTTCAAACTACTCTGACTCTGTTCTTGCCCTGGAAGAGAATGGAGGAGGAGGCCAGGCTTAACGGCGTCTGCCCATGCCTAGGTCGCTGCTAATTCCATTTTAATATTAGGTCATTGTATGGAGAATAATTATATACCTCCACCAAGTGAATGAAAGATGGAACCAAGGTGCACACAGGGAGGCATACAGCAGAGGGGTTGAAAGCATGGGGTTTGGCTCTGCTGCTTAACAGCATGGTGACTGAGGGTGAGTTACTTAGGTACACCTCACCTCGGTGTCCTGTCTATAAGGTAAGAATGGCATTTACCTCACAGGATTTTTGTGAGTATGAAATGAGATTATGTGTAGAAGGTACTAAATCTTATTATCAGCTATTATATGATTTATGCTACTTATAAATAATATATCATTATGCTAGATTATTATAAATAACTTATTATTATTAGCTATTATTATATTGTTTGTATTGTTATATTCAGATGTCTGCATACATGCAGCATATGTGATGGACACTCCCGCATACATGTGTGTGTGTGATGGATAACTGTGTGTGTGTATGTGATGGACAGCCATGTGTGTGTTTGCCTGTGATGGACAACTGTGTGTGAATGTGTATGTGATAGACACCTGTGTATATATATGTGTGTATGTGATGGATATCTCTATATGTATATATGTGACAAATACACATGCACGTGTGTGTGTATGTGACGAACACCTACAGGTGTGTGTTTGTGATGGATATTCATATGTCTATGTATGTGGTGAGCATCCACACATATGTGTGTGCTATAGGCTCGCATGTGTGCCTATGTACGTGATGACCATCTGTGCCTATTGCGGTATATGGACGAAAGAGCAGACTGTAAGAGAATGTAGCACTTGACTGAGAACTGGGTTCTGTGACTTTGGTTCCCACTTCTACTATGTATTTATTAGGTGTGTGACCTTGAGAGGCCATTTTCCTTATCTGTAAAATTGTGATACAAATGATAATGATAATCATAGTAATGTTTAATGAGTGCTTACTATGTATCAGGATAATAAATCTTTTCCTGACCACCTCACAGAGTTGGCATTAGACTCAAGGGAAGTGCAGAAGTGCTTTACAAACCAAGATGTTCTGGGCACATGGTGGAGAGGTCGTTATGGATGTACACCCATGTGTGTGTGCATGCACAGTGTCTTTCCCTGAGTCTGTTTCCAGGACAGACTGAAAGAACACATACCTGTGTATAGTCAGCTCCATCCATGTGGGTGGACATGCATACCCACTCATGTAGGCACACCTGTGGTTTCACATGTGCTTACATATATGCACTAAGTCAGTGCACCCTCATCTATATGCTCCCATGCAGAAGTGTGCACTTACATGCATGCATTCCTTCTCTGGCCCCTGTATCCATCCACTCACTCACACAGGTACACACATCCTTACCATTGACAGAGGCTAAATAACGTGCCATTTCTTGGGTGGCTGTATATAACTAATCAAATCACACCATTTGCTGTGTAGTCAGTTCCAACTCATGGTGATCCCCTCTCTGTCAGAGTGGAACTGTGCTCCAAAGGGCTTTTGATGGCTGATTATTTAGACTCAGATTGCCAGATCTTTTCTTCCAGGTGCCTCTGGGTGGATTCAAACCTCCAACCTTTTGGTTAGCAGCCAAGTGTACTTTTGGGACCCCTTATAACTAACAGGGAAGGAGCTCTGGTGGTGCAGTGGATAAGGCATTTGGCAGAGAACCAGAAGGTCAGCAGTTCAAACCCCACCAGGCACCCGCAGAAGGAAGATGGGGTGATCTACTTCTGTAAAGATTTACAGCCTCAGAAACCCAATGGGGGTCACTGTAAGTTGGAATTGACTTGAGGGCAGTGATTTTCGTTTTGGTTTTTTTAATTAACAGGGAGAGGGAATGCTCCAGCAGAGTTTTTTCTGCAGAGAATATCTTGACTCAGTCCTGTTTTAGTTTCCTAATCTGTAAAATGGAAATAATAACTGTACCTACTGTATAAAGTTATTATGAAAATTCAATGAGTTAATCTATGGGAAATGCTTAGGGTAGTGCTTGGCACAGAGTAAATACTCAATAAATCTTAGCTGTTTTTATTATAATTTATTATTAAGAGTTTTACTCTGAATCCCTGAGGCTGCACTTGTAATGAATGGTGGATCCAAGCGGCCAGGGACTGTGAGTGAGGCTCCAGCCTCTTAGATGGTGTTCCTACTTAGAAATGATGGGCTTAGAACACTGTCCCCAGATCTGTCCCCAACCACATGGCCTGGAACCCACAGCTCTCTTGCTGAATAGGAATTCTCTCTGTGACTCCTCTTAAAAGAACTTGCCAGGTTTTGCTTGCACAATCTCCAGGGATGAGCAGCTCATTTTCTCCCAGAGCAACCCTTTCCATTGGACACCTCTGATTCATAGACGGTTCTTCCTGGTTCCTGCCCTGAGCTGCAGCACACTGCTGTGCTCTCTGTGGCCACACAGCAAGGCTGCTCTGCTTTAAAATGGTTTCTCTTTAACTGTAAGCCTCCAATTTTTTTTTTTTTTCCCACATGTGTTGTGGCCAAGCCCGATCCTTAGCTTATACAAATATGGTAGAGTTTTACAGAAAATATTAATAGCTCTATTATTTTTCTTGATCTATAAATGTATTACATGGTCATTAAAAAAAATTTAGACAATACAGGAAAATATGAAGAAGAAAGTAAAACCACCCATCACTCCAGCAAATGGAGATAACCAGTGTTAACATTTTTTAATTTAATTTTTGAATAGGCAATACATTCAAGTGTTCAAAATTAAAAATTACAAAAGGGTGTTCAGTGAAAATTGCCCTCTCACCATCCTTGTCCTCAGCCACTTTGCTCCATCCCCACAGATTTAAAATTTTTTTTCTTAATTTCATATCTATCTATCTATCTATCTATCTGTCTATAACTCCAGAAATATCTTCAGATATTTTAGGATCTTTCAAAGATATTGTAAAGCTGTCTTAAAGGATTTTAAAGGATATATATTTTTTAAATTGTGATTTGGGTGAAAGTTTACAGGTAAATTGGTTTTCTATTCAACAATTCGTACACATTTTGTATTGTGACATTGATTGCAACTCCCACAATGTAATAGCACTGTTCCCACTTCCTCTCTGTGTTTATCATTACCTTTTGTTCTTCTTTTCTATCCTTGGCTGCCTTCTTAGCTTTATCCCTAGGCAAATGCTGCCCTTTTGATTTGGTATTGTTGATTGTTCTAGTGAGTGCATATCTCCCTGATGTTAGTGTTCTCTTTATAGGCTTGTCTGTTGTTTGGCTGCAAGTTGAGCCACAGGGGTGAGTTCAGTTCCAGGCTTGAAGGGTGTCTAAGGGCCACAGTCTCAGGGATTCCACCAGTCTCTATCAGATCAGTAAGCCTGGTTTGTTTTATAATTTTGAGTTTTGTTGCACATTTATCTCCTACTGTATCCAGGACCTCTATTGTGATTCCCTTCAGAGTGGTCAGCAGTGGTTGCCAGGTACCATCTAGTTCTTCTGGTCTCAGGGTTGTGGAGGCTGGGGTTCACATGGTCCATTAGTCCTTTGGATTAATTGTTTCCTTGTGTCTTTGATTTTCTTCACTCTTCTTTGCTCCAGACTTTAAAGGATATTTTAAGATATGTAAATACACACAGACACATACACACTGCCCATTCAATTCACTGTTTTACTTGGACATTGAAGGTCTTTGACATTCTTTTGCTTGTCCTTCCAGCTTTATGCCATCTTGTCATCCTCAGATATATTCATCATGGAGACCTGCAATGACCCTCTCCAAAGACATGGACTATGAATCATTTAATCAACACTCAGCACAGATTCAGCCAACACATGGCATCATTTTACCCAGCCCACATTTTGCAGAAATCAACATCACTCTTTTGGGAAGGCATCAAATGTATTTCTGAAATATCTTCAGTGTTCTCCAACTCTTTATCCCAGAAATGCTATTTGATGAGGAAGTTAGCAGGACATAATTTTTAAAACTAAACCACTGTTGGCTCCTGGTAACACTCTTTTCTTCCAGATGGCCATGACCATAAAATGGTCAACACAGTGAGCACTCTCCACTTGCCAGGCATGGTTATGAACTCCTACCTTGTGTTATGTTGTTTACTCCCCCAAACAACCTATAAGAAAGGTACTGTTATCATCCATGGACTGATGGTGCAAGCTGTTAGTGTACTTGGCTGCTAACCAAAATGTTGGAGGTTCCAGTCCATGCAAAAGTTGATTGTTCTAATGAGAATGCCACAAGAAAGTCCTGGGGATGGACTCCTGAAAAATCAGGTGGGAACATGATGGCATCCAACTAACACACTCTGCCCAATCCCTCTACAACAGAGACCCAGAAAAACTGAGTGGAACAGATACAAGGAATGATCCTGGAATTCTGAGTATCAAATGAGAAGATAAAGAATTAGATAGAGCTCTGATTGGACAGGAAAACAGAGTGAAGTCAGTGACTGGGGAGAGAGAAGAGGCCAGGACTGGCTGAAGCATAAGCATTCTGAATACAGTTGCTGACAAGAGGCGGGGACAGGGAACTTCTTGGAATCCAAAGGAGGAATTTAAGGAGGAGGACATTAACACTCCACTAGTCAGCAATATCTACTATACTGACCACCTCAGCCAATGGATGAGTACCACTTCCAGCTCCTATACCACTGGATCAATGACAGATAGTGCATAACACCTGCTCATCCCAAACTTCCATATGGAGAGGAAGTCAGGACTGTGCCAATATAGAACAGACTATTCCAAACTTTAGAAGATAAGGATTTGTGACAGGGTAACCACCAAGAAAATTAATAAGTCTTCTAACTAAAATAAGAAAGAAGACAATCACAAGGACTTCCAAAAACAAAACAAAACAAAACAAAAAAACCAAACTCACTGCCGTGGAGTCGGACCCAACTCATAGCGACCCCTCCTTGGGTTTCCAAGGCAGTATCAATATGGAAGTAGATTGCCCAATCTTCCTTCCAAGGAGGGGCTGGTGAATTTGAACCTCCAACCTTCTGGTTAGTAGTCAAATGCCTTACGTACTATGCCACCACAGCTCCCTCACAAGGACTTAGTAAACATAAAATTAACAATAATTAAGAAAAGAAAGGAGTTCCAGCAAGATAGTGGGATAAGCAGACAAGCTACACAGACCCTCTGCAACAAAGCAATTAGAAACTAATTGAAAGTGATACACAGGACGATCCTGGAACCCTGAGCTTTGAAGGCACGGATAAAGAAGTGGATTAAATACCAACTAGTAGAAGAACCCCAATGAAAACAGTGAGCAAGGAGATAAATGGAGCTATACCCTGCTGGCTGTCCTGAGGGCACAGCCATTTTTGAATATTTCCTGGTAGCAATCTAAGAATTGGCTCTGCTCACTGAGGACTGCACAGGCAAGGACTGCATTGATGCTTGACAACCAGAAAGGAGAACAGAGAAGAAGGAGACAAATAGACCTGTGGACTGCCAGAGGCTGTCCTGAGGGTGCAGCTGTTTTGAATATTTGCAAGCAAAACGTGTGACCATTTTGAATATATGCAAGTGTCATTCTTACCTGGACAATGACATAGGAGGCTGATGACTGGAAACGTGCAATATACCCCTTGTTACTCATACCCCACACACTCTTGGTGAACAGAAGTGTGGCAATCCCCCGCCTCCACCCACCTTCTTGACCAGCAGAAATTCCATTCTGGTCCGTGCCTTGACAGAGCCTGGGAGTTGTGCTCTGCCCCTACATTTTTTGTTTTTGATTGTTTGTTTTTAAATTATTCTTTTTATCTTCCTCCTTTCTTCTTTCTTTTTTCTCTTTCCCATCCCAGGTTCTTGTTTTTTCAATTTTTTTTCCTTTCTTTTTTTCTCTTCCCTTTTCCTGCCCCCCCTTTTTTCCTTTCTTTTGGTTTTTCCCATCCTTTGTTTTCCTTTTTGCAGCTTTCCCATTTTTCTTTATTGTTTGTTTACTTTTGCTCTTTTCTCTCATTCCTCTTTCCCCAGGTATTGTGGCTTTTTTTCCTTCTCCTTTTCTCGTTATCTTTCTTTTACTTTTTAAAATACATTTTGAAAATTTTCTTCTCATTTATTACAGTTCTTTCTTTATTTTGGTGATTGCTTCCATTTGTTTATGTGGTTTGAGTTTTTTTTCTCTTGTTTTTATTTATTTATTTATTTTGTCTAATTGAATGGAAAACAGCAACCATTCCAACCCAACCCAACCATATCTGCACTTCCTGCAGCCCCACCCAATGAGTGAGGGCCGCCACTTGCTTTTGCACCAACTGACCAATCAGACAGGGACCAATACCAGCTCAATTCACCCTCAACTGCTCCTTACAAACAACTAGCAGAAATATGTGCACACACTCTCATTCTCTTTTACACATTAAACATAAATTCAACACCACCACAATATCTCAGAGACAACAGACCATCACAGTGCACACAAAGAAGCAAGATAAAGTAGTAGAAAAAAGGACAAAGATACAAACCCAGAAAACACCCCTGAGGAAGAAGCAGCATTGGAACTCCCTTATAAGGAATTCAAAAGAATTATATTTGGGAACCTTCAATGGATTGAAAGACAGATCAAGGAAAACATTGACAAAATTAAGGAAAAAACAGACAAAACTCTAGAACAATTTGGGAAAACAATACAAGAACAAAATGACAAAATAAACAAAAAATTAGAAATGATACAAAACAGCAAATAGAAATCCAGAAGATTAATACTAAGATTTCAGAAATAGATAACACATTAAATGGGCAGAGGAGTAGAATAGAATCAATGGAAAACAGAATTAATGAGACTAAAGACAAATACCTCAATACTTTATTGGAAAGGGATCAATCAGAAAAGAGATTAAAACAAAATGAAGAAAGCCTAAGATTCATGTGGGATACCATCAATAGGAATAACCTATGTGTAATAGGAATTCCAGAATAGGAAAAGACAAAACCACAGAAAAAATTGTTGAAGATTTGTTGGAAGATAATTTCCCTGATATGATGAAAGACAAGAATATATCCATTCAAGAAGTTCAACGAACCCCAAACAGAATAGATCCCAAAAGAGAATCACGAAGCCATATCATAATCGAGCTCACCAGAACCAAAGACAAAGACAGATTCTTGAAAACAGCACGGGAAAAACAAAAAGTTACCTATAAAGGGTGACCATTAAGCCGAAGTTCTGACTTCTTGGCAGAAACTATGCAGGTGAGAAAGCAATAGGATGATATATATATATATATATAAAACCCTGAAAGGGTGACCATTAAGCCGAAGTTCTGACTTCTTGGCAGAAACTATGCAGGTGAGAAAGCAATAGGATGATATATATATATATATATAACCCTGAAAGAAAGAAATCTCTAATCAAGAATTATATACCCAACAAAATTGTTCCTCAAATATGAGGATGAAATCAGGAGATTTCCAGATAAGCAGAAATTAAAGGAATTTGTTAAAATCAGGCCAACTTTATAATAGAGAACCAACAACAGCAAACAACAACTGATGATTAACACACATGATAACATAATCCAGAAACCAACCCAGTTATAGAAATATCCAAAGTAAAATAAGCTTACAAGACTGTAAACAGGGAACAGAGACATCAATTGGTAAATGAGGACAACTACAAACCAAACAGAGGGAATAAATAGTGTAGTTACAGAACTTCTAAGTGGTGAGGAAGTCAAGACAATTGTGAGATAAAACTGACTGCTTTAAAATTGGGAAAAAAAATAATAAATTACAGGGTAACCTCAAAGAAAAATAACAAATCTTTGCATCAGAATAAAAAAGAGGACAAGCACAAATGATTAGCAAATACTAAAACAATAGCAAACAAGGAGATGATGACATGATTCATAAACAAAATTAGCTCAGCACAGAAAATTATATGGAACAAAGAAATCAGCAACACCATGTAAAAACACATAAAAAATGACATCAATAAATTCATACCTGTCAATAATTACACTGAATGTCAATATATTAAAGGCACCACTCAAGAGACAGAGAGTTGCAGACTGCATAGAAAACATGACCCATCAATATGCTGTCTACAAGAGACTTATCTTAGAAACAAAGACAAAAATAGACTAACAATCAAAAGTTGGAAAAAGATATACCAAGCAAATGGCAACCAAAAAAGGGCAGAGTGGCAATATTAATTTCGGATAAAATAGAATTTAAGACAAAAACGACCATAAGAAACAAAGAAGGACATTATATAATGATTAAAGGATCAATTGAGCATAACCATAATAAATATCTACAGACCCAATGGAAGAGCCCAAAATACATTAATCAGACTTTAACGGAATTGAAAAGACAAATAGATGACTCCATGGCAATAATAGGAGACTTTAATACACCAGTTTCAATGTATGAAAGAACCACTGGCAAACTTAACAAAGAAAAAGAAGGAGAAGATGCAAATAAAATGAATAAGAAATGAAAGGGGGGACATCACAAGAGAACCAACAGAAATAAAAAGAATAATATCAGGATATTATGAAGAACTGTACTCCAACAAATTAAAAAATCTAGAAGAAATGGACAGATTTCTAGAAACACACTACTTACCTAAACTAACATAGACTGAGGCAGACAATTTGAACAGACCCATAACAAATGAAGAAATTGAATAGGTCATAAAAAAATTGCCAATAAAAAAAGTCCTGGCCCAGATGGTCTCACTGGGGAATTCTATCAATTATTCAGAGAAGAGCTGACACCTCAAACTACTCA
Source organism: Orycteropus afer afer (assembly GCF_000298275.1). Classification (NCBI taxonomy): domain Eukaryota; kingdom Metazoa; phylum Chordata; class Mammalia; order Tubulidentata; family Orycteropodidae; genus Orycteropus; species Orycteropus afer. Next base: position 4,313,035 of record NW_006921779.1, on the reverse strand, counting down.
TACATCCTACTCAAACTATCCCAGAACATAGGAAAGGACGGAATCCTCCCAAATTCACTTTATGAAGCAAGCATAACCCTGATACCAAAACCAGACAAAGACATTCTTTGAAAGGAAAACTACAAACCAATATCCGTCATGAATATAGATGCAAAGATCTTCAACACAATCCTAGCCAATAGGTTCCAACAACATATCAAAAAACAAACAAACAAAAAACCCCATCAAGACCAAGTGGGATTCATACCAGGTATACAAGGATGGTTCAACATCAGAAAAACAATAAAAATAATTCATCACATAAGTAAAATAAAGGAAAAGAATCACACGATCATATCAATCAATGCAGAAAAGGTATTTGATAAAATCCAACACCCATTCCTGCTAAAAAAAAAAAAACAAACAAACTTTCAGAAAAATAGGAATAGAAGGGAAATTCCTTGACATAAGGCATTTGACTGGTAACCAGAAGGCTAGCAGTTCAAACCCACCAGCCACTCCTCAGAAGGAAGGTTGGGCAATCTACTTCTGTAGTGATATTGCCTTGGAAACCCAAGGAGGGGTCACTATGAGTCAGATCTGACTTGATGGCAGTGATTTTAGTTTGGTTTTTGATGCAAAACCAACAGCCAACATTATTCTCAATAGAGGAGACTGAAACCATTCCCCTTGTGAACAGGAATCAGACAAGGATGCCCTCTACCTCCACTTCTATTCAACATTGTATTGGAAGTCCTAGCCAGGGCAGTAAGGCAGGAAAGGGAAATCAAAGGCATCCAGATTGGTAAGAAAGAAGTAAAACTATCCCTATTTGCCGATGATATGATCCTATACATAGAAAACCCAAGAGATTCAGCAAGAAAATTACTGGAAGTTATTGAAAGATTTAGTGTAGTGGCAGAATACAAGATCAATATACAAAAATCAGTTGGATCAAAGCACAATTAAAAATAAATCAGTTGGATTCCTTTACACCAGCAAATGTTGTTGTTGTTGTTAGGTGCTGTTGAGTCATCTCTGACTCATAGCAAGCCTATGTACAGCAGAATGAAACACTGCCTGGTCCTGTGCCAGCTCCACCATCCTTGCTATACCTGAACTCATCATTGCAGCCGTTGTTTTAATCCATGTCATTGAGGGCCTTCTCCTTTTTTGTTGACCCTCCACTTTCCCAAGCATGATATCCTTCTCCAGGGAATGGTCCCTTCTGACAACATGACCAAAGTAGGTGAGATGACATCTTCATTCCAGCTGCACTTCTTCAAATAGGTCTCTGAAAAGGAAATAAGGAAATCAATACCATTTTCAATAGCTACCAAAAATATTAAATACTTGGGAATAAATCTTGTAAGACACAAAAGAAAACTACAAAACACAACTTTAAGAAACCAGAAGAGATCTATACAAATGGAAGAACATACCATACTTATGAATAGGAAGATTGAACATTGTGAAAATGTCAGTACTACTCAAAATAATCTATACATTCAATGCAATCCCGATCCAGGTTCCATCAACATTTTTTTTTAAAAGACATGGACAAAACAACCATTGATTTTATATGGAAAGGAAAGCGACCTCAGATAAGCAAAATGCTACTGAAGAAGAACAAAGTAGGAGGTGTCACACTCCCAAATCTCAAACCCTGCTATACAGCCACAATTGTTAAAACAGCCTGGCACTGATACAATGACAAACACATAGACCAGTGGAACACAGCTGAGAACCCAGAAGCAGATCCATTGACCTATGGTCAGTTGATTTTTAACAAAGGGCCAAAATCCATTCAATGGGAAGGGATAGTCTCTTTCACAAATGGTGCCAGCAAAACTGGATATCCATTTGCAGAAAACTGAAACAAGACCTGTACCTCACACTATACACAAAAACTAACTCCACATGGATCAAATACTTAAACATGAAACTAAAATTATAAAGTTCATCAAAGAAAAATAGGGACTAACTTAGGGGCCCTAATTTATGGCATAAATAGACTGTCAAACTTAACCCAAGATACACAAACAGCAGAAGATAAACTAGATGATTGGGACCTTCTGAAAACTTGGGAAAAAATATTCAGCAATGACATATCTGACAAAGGACTTATCTGTAAAATTTATAGAAAACTCCAACACTTCAAAGTAAAAAAGACAAACAATCCAATTAAAAAATGGGCAGAAGATGTGAACAGCCACTTCACCAAAAGAAGATACTCAGGCAGCCAACAAACATATGAAGAAACGTTCATGATCATTAGCCATCAGAGAGATGCACATCAAAACAACCATGAAATACCATCTAACCCCAGCATTAATAGTAAAGTTCAACACAACAGAAAATAACAAGTGCTGGTGAGGATGTAGAGAGATTGGGATTCTCATACACTGCTGGTGGGACTGTAAAATGATACAACCACTGTGGAAATTGGCATAGTGATTCCTTAAAAAGTTGGAATTAGAAATACCATTTGATTCAGAAATCCCATTACTAGATATATACCCTAAAGAAGAGAGAGGCAGGACACGAATAGATACGTGCACACCCATGTTCATCGCATCACTACCCACAATATCAGAGAGATGGAAACAACCTAACTGCTCATCATCCGAGGAATGGATAAACAAACTGTGGTACATACACACAATGGAATACTGTATGACCCTAAAGAATAATGGAGAATCTGCAAAACACTGCATAACATGGATGAACTTGGAGAACATTATGCTGAGTGAAATAAATCAATCACAGAAGGACAAATATTGTATTAGTCTGCAGTTGTAAAAAGTTAAGGAAAAGTTTATACATAGAAGGAAAATTTCTTTGTTGGTTACCAGAGATGGGAGGAGAAGGGAGGGGAAATTTCTAGATAGATTGAAAAAAAATACATATACATATACACACACACACACACACACACACATAGATATATACCAAAGATTATTCATGGTTACCAGGGGTAGGAGGGAGGGGGAAAGGTGAAGTTTTTGTTTGGGGGGTATTGAGTTTATGCTAATAGGTGGTGGAATATTTTGGAAAAGTATAGTAATAATGGTTGCACAACATGAAAAATGTCATCAATGTCCCTGAGCTGTAAATGTTGGCAAATGTCTTGTTGTGTGTGTTTTCATGACAATAAAAGTAAAAAACAGAAGAAAAAGAAAGCTCAATAACAAAATAAACTCAGCACAGAAAATATTTGGAACAAAGAAACCATCAGCACTACGACAAAAAGCACAAAAGAATGACAGCAGTAAATTCATACCTATCATTAATTACACTGTATGTGAATGGATTAAATGCACCAGTCAAGAGAAAGCGAGTGGCAAATTGGATAAGAAAACAAGACCCATCAATATGCTGCCTACAAGAGACTCACCTTAGACACAAAGAGAAAAATAAATGTAAAACCAAGGGATGGAAAAAAAAAATACATCGAGCTAATGGTAACCATAAAAAGGCAAGAGTGGCAATATTAATTTCTGATAAAACAGACTTCAAGGCAAAATTCAGCATAAGGGAAAAGGAAGAACATTATGTGATAATAAAAGGGTCAATTGACCAAGAGGACATAACCATAATAGATATCTATGCACCCAATGAAAGAGCACCAACATACATAAAGCAAACATTAACTGAATTGAAAGGAGAAATAGACAATTCTACAGTAGTAGTAGGAGACTCCACCACTCGTCTGTCAGTTTGTTGTATAGCGGTGACTTGAATATTGCTCTGAAGCTGGAGGCTACGTCACTGGTGTTTCAAATGCCAGCAGGGTCACTCATGGTGGACAGGTTACAGTGGAGCTTTCAGACTAAAACAGATGGGGAGGAAGGAAAGGGTCATCCACTTTTGACAAAATTGGCCAGTGAAAGCATTATGAATAGCAGTGAAATACTGTCTGATACATTACTGGGAAACTTTATGAATAGCCTTGAAACATTGTCTGATATGGTGCTGGAAGATGAGCCCCTCAGGTTGGAAGGCACTCAGATAACAACTGGGGAAGGGCTGCCTCCTCAAAGTAGAGTTGATCTTAATGACATGGATGGAATAAAGCTTTTGGGATCTCCATTTGTTGATGGGACACGACTCAAAATGGAAGAAAACAGCTGCAAACATCCATTAATAATCAGAATGTGGAATGTACAAAGTATGAATCTAAGAATATTTGAAGTTGTCAAAAATGAAATGGAATGCATAAAGATCGATATCCTATGCCTTAGTGAGCTGAAATGGACTGGTATTAACCATTTTGAACCAAACAATCATACAATCTGCTATGCCGGAAATGACAAATTGAAGAGGCATTCATCATCACAAAGAATATTTCCAGATCTATTCTGCAGTACAATGCTGTCAGTGATAGGATAATATCTGTATGCCTACAAGGAAGATCAGTTAATGTGACTATTATTTAAATTTATGCACCACCCACTAAAGCCAAAGATGAAGAAATTGAAGATATTTACCTACTTCTGCAGTCTGAAGTTGACCAAACATGCAGTCAAGTTGTATTGATGATTAATGGTGATTGGAATGGGAAAGTTGGGAACAAAGAAGAATCATTAGTAGTTGGAAAATATGGCCTTGGAGATAGAAATGATGTTGGTGATTGCATGATATAATTTTGCAAGACCAATGACTTGTTCACTGAAAATACCTTTTTGCAATAACATAAACAATGGCTATACACGTGGACCTTGCCAGGTGGAATACACAGGAATCAGATTGACTACATCTGTGGAAAGAAGTGATGGAGAAGCTCAATATCTTCAGTCAAAACAAGACCAGGAGCTGACTGTGGAACAGTCCATCAATTGCTCAGACACAACTTCAAGTTGAAGCTGAATAAAATTAAAACAAGTCCATGAGAGCCAAAATATTACTTTGATTACATCCCACTTGAATTTAGAGATCATCTGAAGAATAGATTTGGTGCATTGAGCACCAATGACCAAAACCAAGTGAGTTGTGGAATGACATCAAGAACATCATATATGAAGAAAGTGAAAGGTCATTAAAAAGATGGGAAAGGAAGAAAAGACCAAAATGGATGTCAGAAGAGACTCTGAAACTTGCTCTTGAATGAAGAGTAGCTGAAGTGAATGGAAGAAATGATGAGATAAAAGAGCTGAACAGAAGATTTCAAAGGGAAGTTCAAGAAGACAAAGCAAGTATTATAATGAAATGTGCAAAGATTTGGAGTTAGAAAACCAAAAGAGAAGAACATGATTGATGTTTCTCAAGTTGAAAGAAGTGAAAAAAGATTCAAGACTTGAGTTCCACATTGAAGGATTGTAGGGGCAAAATATTGAATGATGCAGGAAGCATCAAAAGAAGATGAAGGAATATACAGAGTCACTCTACCAAAAAGAATTGATCAGTGTTCAAATATTTCAGGTGGTAGCATATGATCAAGAGCCAATGGTAATGAAAGAAGAATTCCAAACTGCATTGAAGGAATTGTCAAAAAACCAAGGCTCCAGGAATTGATGTCACTTTCCATTGAGATGTTGCAACAAATGGATGCAGTGCTGGAGGTGCTTACTCGTCCATTGCCAAGAAATTTGGAAGACCTGGCCAACTGACTGTAAGAGATTGATATTTGTGCCCATTCCAAAGAAAAGTGATCCAAGAGAATGTGGAAATTATCAAACAATATCATTAGTATCACACACAAGTAAAATTTTGCTGAAAATAATTCGAAACCAGTTGCAGCACTATATTGACAGGGAGCTGCCAGAAATTCAAGCTAGATTCAGAAGAGGATGTGGAATGAGGGATAGCGTTGCTGATGTCAGCTGGATCTTTTTTTTTTTTTCTTTCTTTTTTCCTCCCTTCAATTTTTATTGTGATTTGGCTGAAAGGTTACAGAGCAATTTCATTTTCCATACAGGAGTTCATACAATTTTGTCTCATGACATTGACTGCAATCTCCCGCAATGTAACTGCTCTCTTCCCACTTTCTCCCCAAAGTTACCTCTTCCCTGTGTCCTTCTCTCCCATGCACTCCTGCCTCCTTCGCTGCTGTCTCCCTGTGCATACACTGCCTTTCTGTTCTCCCATGATTGATCTCTCCAAGGAGTGTATCTACCTGATGTAAATGTTCAGCCCATATACTGGTCTTTTATTTGGCTGGAAGTCACAGGAGTGAGTTCAGTTCCAGACCTGAAGGCCAGCTAGGGGCCATAGTCTCAGGGGCTTCACCAGGATCTATCATACCAGCAAGCCTGGTCTTTTTTTTTTTGTAATTTTGAGTTTTGTTCCACATTGTTCTCCCACTCTATTCAGGATCTCCTACATAGATCTCCCTGCAAGTGGTTGGCAGTGGTAGCCAGGCACCATCTAGTTATTCTGGTTCCATAGCCATATAGGCTAAGGATCGCATGGTGAACCAGTCCTTTGGACTATTTGTTTCCATGTATCTTTGGTTTTCTTCATTCTTCTTTGTGCTGGACAAGGAGAGACCCATTGTTACATCTAGACGGCCACTTGCAAGCTTTTAAGATCCTAGTCACTAGTCACCAAAATAGGATGTAGAACAATGTTTTTGTGTAGTATGTTATGCCAATTGAACTTGATGTCCCCTGTCAAAACAAGGCCAAGAGGTCCAATTACTCACTCCCTCCAGGTAGCTGTCATGTGAATCTTGGCTGAAAGCAAAGAATACCAGAAAGATGTTTACCTGTGTTTTATTGGCTATGCAAAGGCATTTTACTGTGTGGATTGTAACAAATTATGGATAACATTGTGAAGAATGGGAATTCCAGAACAGTTAATTGTGCTCATGGGGAATCTATACATAGACCAAGAGGCTGTTTGTTCAAACAAAACAAAGGGATACTGCATGGCTTAAAATCATGAAGGGTGTGCGTCAGGGTTGTATCCTTTTGCCATATTTATTCAATCTGTAAGGAGCTCTGGTGGTGCAGTGCCTAAGGCACTTGACTGCTAACCAGAAGGCCAGTGGTTTGAGCCTACCAGCCACTCCGTAGAAGGAAGATGGGGCAATCTACTTCTGTAAAGATTTACCACCTCAGAAACCCAATAGGAGTCCTGATTGACTCAACGGCAGCAAGTTTGGTTTGTTTTTTATTCAATCTGTATGCTGAGCAAATAATCCGAGAACCTGGACCATGTAAAGAATGCAGCATCAGGTTTGGGGGAAGACTCATTAACAACCTGTGATATGCAGATGACACAATCTTGCTTGCTGAAAGTGAAGATGACTTGAAGTACTTATAGATGAAGATCAACAGTATGGATTACACCTCAACATAAGGAAAATGAAAATCCTCACAACTGGATCAATAAGTGAGCTTTGGTGGTGTAGTGGATAAGGTACTTGACTGCTAACTGGAAGGTCAGCAGTTCAAACTCACCAGCTTCTCTGCAGAAAGAAGACTGGGCAATCTACTTCTGTAAAGATTTATAGCCTCGGAATCCCAATGGGGGTTGCTTTGAGTCAGAAACGACTTGATGGCAGTGAGTTTATTTGTTTTTTTGGACCAATAAGTAACATCACGATAAATGGAGAAAAGATTGAAGTTGTCAGAGCTTTCATTTTACTTGGATCCACAATCAATGACCATGGAAGCAGCAGTCAAGAAACCAGATGTCGTATTTCACTGGGCACATTTGCTGCAAAAACCTCTTTAAAGCTTTTAGAAGTGAAGATGTCACTTTGAAGACTAAGGTGTGCCCAAGTCTTCATGGTATTTACCATGGAAAATACCAAGGCATGGTATTTTCAATCACCTCATATGCATGTGAAAGTTGAACAATGAATAAGGAAGACTGAAGAAGAGTTGATGTCTTTGAATTGTGGTGTTGGTGAGGAATACTGAAAGTACCATGGACTGCCAGAATAATGAAAAAATCTGTCCTGGAAGAAGTGCAGCCAGAATGTTCCTTGGAAGTGAGAATGGGCAGATTTCATCTCACCTATTTTGTTCATGTTGTCAGAAGGGACCATTCCCTGGAAAAGAAAATAGTGCTTGGTAAAGTGGAGGGTCAGTGAAGAAGGTGAAGTCTCATCAAGATGGACTAACACAGTGGCTACAATGATAGGCTCAAGTATAGCAAGGATTGTGAGGATGGTGCATGACTAGGCAGTGTTTTGTGCTATTGTACATAGGGTTGCTGTGGTAGTTAAGTTGTGTGTCAACTTAGCTATTCCTGGTTTCAAGTGGCTGGGCAGCTGGAATGTAGTTATTCCTATGATGATACTCGTAATCAATGTGGTAGAATCTACTGTGAGCAGCTGAGTAGCTGCCTTAGGGATATGGTCTGCTCCCAGTACATATGAAAATGTTTTGAGAAAGCTTTTGAGCTTTTTGGCACACTTGGACCCTGCATGTAGCCAAGTCTTCCTTCAGCAGCCTGTCATGTTGTCTGCTGGTCTTAGGTTCTTTCCTGGACTTGAACCAGTGACCTGCCATGTTGTACGATAATCTTGGGACTGTGCCATTTTACTTGTCGACTGTGGGTTTGTCAGCCTCAGCAGTCAGCAGCTGCCTAAGTTAAGGGAAGCCTCTAGCTTCATGTGACTGGGAGCAAGAGGCAAAGCTGATGCCCAAGGTCGAGGAGTCTTCACCCAGTCCCTAGAGCTGGCACTTTGAACTCCAAAACTGTAAGAGAACAAATTCCTGTTTGTTAAAGCCACCCATTTGTGGTATTTTATGTTATAGTGGTACTAGGGAAGCAAAACAGTTGCTGCAAGTCAGAGTCAACTCAATGGCACCTAGCAACAACAGTTGGAGACTTTATCACACCACTTTCAGTGAAATACAGAACAACTAGAAAAAAAAAAAAAAAAAAAAAAGCTCTACAAAGACACAGAAGATCTCAACAACACAATCAATCAACTTGACCTCATAGATATGTGCAGAGCACTCTACCCAACTAAAACACAATGCACATTCTTTTCCAATGCACATGGATCATGCTCCAGAATAGACCATATGTTAATCCACAAGACAGTCCTCAATAAATATAAAAACATCAACATACTA
>NW_006921779.1:4301630-4302903 GCF_000298275.1 Orycteropus afer afer | reverse complement strand
AAAAAAAAAAAAAAAAAACTCTCCACACAAAAAAGTTCTGGCCCAAATGGTTTCACTGGAGAATTCTATCAGATGCTCAGAGAAGAGCTGACATCTATCTTACTCAAACTATCCCAGAATATAGAAAAGAATGACATACTCCCAAACTCATTCTATGAAGGAAGCATACCTCTGATACCAAACCAGGAAAAGACATCGCTAAAAAGGAAAACTACAGACCAATATCCTTCATGAATACAGATGGAAAAATCTTCAACAAAATCCTAGCCAATAGAGCTCAACATCATATCAATAAAATAATACACCATGACCAAGTGGGATTCATACCAGCTATGTAAGGATGGTTCAATATTAGAAAAACAATCAATGCAATCCGTCACATAAGTCAAATAAAGGAAAAGAACCACATGATCATATCAATTGATATAGAAACCAAAAACCAAACTCACTGCCATCGAATTGGATCTGACTCATAGCAACCCCTCCTTGGGTTTCCGAGGCAGTATCACTACAGAAGTAGACTGCCCAACCTTCCTTCTGAGGAGTGGTTGGGGGGTTTGAACTGCCAGCCTTCTGATTAGCAGTCAAATGCCTTAGGCACTACACCACCAGAGCTCCCTGATATAGAAAGGCATTTGATAAAATCCAGCACCCATTCCTGATAAAAACTCAGTAAAATAGGAATAGAAGGAAAATTTCTTAACATAATAAAGGGCATATATGCAAAACTAACAATGAACATTCTTAGCAATACACCTCCTGAAACTAATTGAAAGATTGAGCAAAGTGGTAGGATACAAGATCAATATACAAAAATCAGGTGGATTCCTCTACATCAATAACAAGATCTCTGAAAAGGAAGTAAGGAAAACAATATCATTTACAATAGGTACCAAAAAGATAAAATACTTAGGAGTAAATCTTACTAGAGAGACAAAAGACCTATACAAAGAAAACTATAAAACACAATTGTAAGAAACTATAAGAGACCTACATAAATGGAAGAACATGCAATGCTTATGGGTAGGAAGACTGAACCTTGTGAAAATGTCAATACTACCTAAATCAATCTATACATACAATGCAATCCTGATCCAAATTCCATCAAGTACATGGAAAAACCAACCACTAGTTTTATATGGAAAGGAAAGAGACCTCGGATAAGCAAAGCACTATTGAAGAAGAAGAATAAATAAGAAGGTCTCACACTCCCTGATCTCAAAATTTACTATACAGCAACAACAATGAAAACAAAACAAAACAACAACAACAA
>NW_006921779.1:4291674-4298470 GCF_000298275.1 Orycteropus afer afer | reverse complement strand
GGTTTCTGATACACATAGGGTCATCATGAGTTGGAATCAGCTCTGCCTCAGAGAGGTGAAGTAACTTGCCTGATGTCACACAGCTCGTAGGAGGCAGAGCTGTACCTAGTGTCCAGGTCTGTCTGCATCTGAGCCCTTCCTCTGGGCTTTCCCACTGTACTGCCAGTGTGACCACATCAACTAAACACATTGCTGCAGAGTATTGCCAAGGATTGACATCTGGTTTTTGTCCCTGCACAGCCAGCATTCTGTTGGGCCCATTTTGCATGGTGGTTCAGACCTCTTGATAGCTCAAGAGGGGGGCTTTGTTCATTGGGTGACTCATGCTCTCTCCATGTAAGTTTTCTTAATGCAATTTAATGGAAAAAGTTTTAATTCTTAGGTCCTGCAGTAGCAGAAGGAGCACTGGTGGCACAGTGGTTAAAGAATTCTGCTGCTAACAAAAAGGGCAGTGGTTTGAAGCCAATGACAGTGGTTTTGAATCCAAAACCCCAAGAAAGATGAAGCAGTCTTCTGTAAAGATTTATAGCCTTGGCAACCCTATGGGGCAGTTCTAATCTGTCCTATAGTAGAGTCGTTATGAGTTGGAATCGACATGATGGGAATGGATTGGTTTTGTTTGGCAGCAGCAGGTGTTAGCCTGGCCATTCCAAGGACTTATAAGGGTTTAGAAATCTGGCCCTTTCTCTTTCTGAGGGGGACAGCATAATAAAGGAGTAAGACCACTTGGGTTTCAGCCTGCTTTCACTCCTTATTGCTATGTAGTTCGAACAATGTATTCAAACTCTCTGGACTCGTTCTCCACATCTGTAAAGTAGGGAGAATAAATGAGGTGATATGTGGAGTGTTTGCAGTGCCTAGGAGATGCTCGGTCAATGTGCCATCATTACCGTGAAAATCCTCATCTCTCTCTCTCTTTTTTTTCATCTCCATTGACTGACTTTAGTTACCTGGGACTTCCCCTTTCTTCTCTATTTCCTTAGTTGGTCACTCCATCCCTGGCTCCCTCCCCAGGTCCCACCGTTACTGCTTTAAAGAAGTTCCTGGGCCATTCAGGTCCTGGGTTGGGCAGTGTGAGGCTGGGCCTGTGGAGACCCACAATCTTGGTCCCCTCTCTTGAGGCTCTCAGTGTGTATTGATGGTGGGACAGCCAAGGACCCAGGCAGTGACAGATGGGGGATGAGGCCTTGAGAGAGGGAGACACATTGATTCCACTTATCCTTTCCCCACCTCTTTCTTGTCCCTTCTTCAAACGCCTCCAAAGGAATGTAGTTCCCTAGTCCCAAGGGAGGGCAGTTTCCAGACACAGGCCCTGCCCTAGCCCTGGGATGGCTCCCAGTCTCTCTGGGTTTCTGGGCCTTTTGCCCTGTCTCCCTCCTTGGATAAAGACCCTCCTGGACAGGCACAGGTCTGTGTCTTCCCCCTCAGACTGGGGGTCCTGAGCTGGGCTGCACATCTCCAGGGTAGGGCATGTGCCCTGCTGACTACCCTCCTTCTCCCATGCCATGGCCAGGAGTTCAATGCCAAGGCAAGCAATTGAATTCCTGCCCGTTAACAAGTCAACCATGAAACCTTAACGAGTCCTGAGTAATCTCAGACATGCGTGTTAATTAAGTAGCTATCCTGGTTCTAATCCATTGGAAGTTAATCATTGGAGAATTAGGAGGTGTCAGCCAGGGAACTTCATTATGGCTGTGAGGGTGGAGCCTGTCTTGGGGGAGGGAGGGAGGGAACCAGGATGGAATTGGGGGAGGCCCTGTCCTGAGTCCCAGGACTGGATGGGTCAGGGTAGTGGGGATACTTGGTTGCAGGAGCTCAACCTCCTCTAGGCTGTAGGGAACAGACTTTCCCCAACCTCATCCTTTGGTGGCCCTTCCTCCCCTTTTTGCCCAGCCCAGACCTGCCCTACTCCTGCCCTGCCTCAATCTCTAGACAGGACACTGCCCTGCCCAGAGTCTGGGTACATACCTTACCAGAGGCAGTGCAGGCCTGGTATTTTGGTGGGCAGTGGGGGAGGCAGCAGCTGCCTGGGTCAGGATGGCTCAGGAAGAGGCAACAACTCTAGAAAGTGCTGGGTGCACAACAACCTTGGAAAGGAAAGGATAGTGTGAGCACGTGAGGACTGCAAACATGAGTTACCGCCATCTTTTGATGTCTGTACACTCCCCTGAACTCCCTAGCACCCTTTCACCCTCCTCTGCCCTGCTTTGTGCCTGGGGGTAAAACCTCTATAGTAGCTTCACCTGTTCACCCCTCTCTGGCTTCCAGCTGGGTTCAGCCAATGGGAGGCTTCTGTCCCTGGGGAGCCTGCAGGCTTCCCAACCCTTATTGCCTCTTTACCCCTGCCAGCACCTCTGTAAATAGTCCCATCATTAACCTCTCTTTGTGGAGGCCTTTGCATGAGCAGCTGTTTCCTGCCTGACATGCCTGCCAGAACTATCCTAAACCAGAGGGTTTATGTGTATGGGAGGAGTGATAGGGTAGGGGGAAATCTGACAGGACACAGCTCTGCCCAGGGTCTGGGTATGTACCCCACCAAAGGAAGTGCATATCTGGCATCTTGGTGGGCAGTGGGGAGGCAGCAGCTGCCTGGGTCTGGATCTCCAAGGCCACACCTGGGACAGCACTCTAGATAAATTCAGAGTAGAATACTCTGTCCTTGCCGAATGCCTCAGGGTTCTGAAAAGACTTAACTGGAGGAAGCTTTAGGTTTCATGTGAGGGCAGAGCAAGAGTATGCTTCATGCAAAGGCCTGAGGTTAGGCACTGGGGCCAGGAAGTTGGGTGATTCAGGTGGTTGGATTTGGGACTCAGGATGGAGGCCTTGGCACATTAGGTCCTGGATCAGAAATCTGTGTAGTGTTGAGCTCTGGATGGGGATGGGAGAGTTGGTGGGTAACTCCAGACTCAGGGAAGTGAGGGGAAATGTCCCTTACAACATGTGGTCCCTAAAGTTTGGGCAAAGAAGGGCAAGGGAAGGGCCCCATAGCCAGTGGCCTCCACTGTTTGCCTTAGACCCCAGCTCTTCAAGTCTGTTCAACCCCAGACTTAGCATTGGGCACAGATAGATTGAGGGAGATAGTCAGTCAGTTCCTCCTCTTAGGTCTGGGCATCTGGGGAAGGAAAGGCTGTCTGGGCCCCACCTCTCCCTAAGGCTCCAGCTATGAATTGGTTGATATGTGTGTCCCTACCCCAGTTCTGGCATGAACTTTTCTCTAGCCAAGTTTCTCCATTCTGGACTGACCAAGTTGAGGGTTTGAACAAACATTCTGGGCTTAGAATGTGGCCCCATCAAATGTCTTGGTCTCCATGATGGGTTAAAGATGGCCACACATTCTTTGCTACTCCTCCCATTGAGATGTGGGACATCCCTCCCCTTGAGCCTAGATTGTGACAGCTTTGGCCAATAGAATGTGATAAAAGTGACACTGAACAACTTGCAAGGCTAAATCTTAAGGGATCTGCAATTTCCACATTTGTTGCTTGGAACGCTCTCTCATGGAAGCTAGCTGCCTGATTATCCTGAAACCACCACATTGTGAGGAAGCCCAAGCTAACCACATGGGATGAGGGGAGGTAGGGAGGGAGAGAGAGACCACTTGGAGGAATATTGAAGCACCAGTCATGTGAGTGAGGTCTTCTTGGATCTTACAGCCTAGTCTAGTTGTCAGCTGAATGTAGCTGAAGAATGACCCCAGCTGAACCCACACGGAAAAGAAAAACTACCCAGATGAGTTCTCTCTGAATCCTTGATCCACAGAATTACAGAAATAAAGGATCGTTGTTTCAAACCTCTAAGTTTTGGGGTGATTTGTTATGCAGCAGTAGATAACTGAAACAGTCACTGACTCTACTAGTTTTCTGTGGCTGCCATAACAAATTACCACAAACTTGATGACTTGAAAAAAATTATTCTCTCACAGTTCTGGAGGACAGAAGTCCAAAATCTAGATGTCGAGAGGGTTGATTTCCTGTGGACGCTCTGAGGGAGAATCTGTTTCATGCTTCTCTCCCAGCTTCCCGTGGCTGTGGTAACCCTTGGCATTTCTTGTCTTGTTATTGTTAGGTGCCATCAGGTTGGTTCTGACTCATAGTGACCATATGCAGAAGAGAATGAAACACTGCCTAGTCTGCACCATCCTCATAGTCATTGCTATGTTTGAATCCATTGTAGTCACTGTGTCAATCCATCTCATTGAGGGGTTTCCTCTGACCCTCTGCTTTACCAAACATGATGTCCTCCAGAAACTAGTCTCTCCTAATAGCATGTCCAAAGTACATGGGACAAAGTCTTGTCATCTTAGCTTCTAAGGAGCATTTTGGCTGTACTTCTTCCAAGACATATTGGTTCCTTCTTCTGGCAGTCCATGGTATATTCAATATTCTTTACCAACACCATAATTCAAAGGAAGCAATTCTTCACTCTTCCTTACTCATTGTCCAGCTTTCACATATATGAGGTGATTGAAAATATGGCTTGGATCAGTTGCACCTTAGTCCTCAAAGTGACACCTTTGCTTTTGATCACTTTAAAGAGGTTTTTGCAGCAGATTTGCTCAGTGTTAGATTTCTTGACTACTGCTTCCATGAGTGTTGATTATGGATCCGAGTGAAGTGAAATCCTTGACAACTTCAATCTTTTCTCTGGTTATCATAATGCTGTTTACTGGTCCCTTTGTGAGGACTTCTATTTTCTTTATGTTGAGGTTTAATCCATACTGAAGGCTGTTGTCTTTGATTTTCATTAGTAAGTGCTTCAAATGCTCTTTGCTTTCAGAAAGCCATGTTGCGTCATCTGCATATTGCAGGCTTTTAAAGAGTTTTCCTTCAATCCTGCTTATGTTCTTCTTCATATAGTCTAGCTTCTCAGATTATTTGCTCAGCATACATATTGAATAAGTATAGTGAAGGGACACAAACCTGACACACACCTTTCCTGACTTGAAACCACACAGTATCCCCTTATTCTATTTAAACGACTGCCTCTTTTTCTATGTCAGGTTCTTCATGAGCATAAATAACTGTTCTGGAATTCCTGTTCTTCAAAATATCATCTGTAATTTGTTATGATCCACACAGTCAAATACCTTTGCATAGTCAATAAAACACAGGTAAATATCTTTCTGGTATTCTCTGCTTTCAGACAAGGTCCATCTGATATTAACAATTATAGCTCTCATTTCACATCTTCTGAATCCAGCTTGGATTTCTGGCAGCTCCCTGTCAATATACTGCGGTAACCATTTAAAAATTACATTCAGAAAAATTTTACTTGTGTGATATTAATGATTTTGTTCAATAATTTCCACATTCTGTTGGATCACTTTTCTTTGGAAATGGGCACAGATGTGGTTCTCTTCCAGTAATTTGGCCAGGTAGCTGTCTTCCAAATTTGGTGGCATAAACAAGTGAGTGCTTCCAGTGTTGCATCTGTTTGCTGAATCATCTCAATTGGTGTTCCATCAATTCCTGGAGCCTTGTTTTTCACAAATGCCTTAAGTGCAGCTTTGGACTTCTTTAGAGCTTCAGTATCATTGTTTCTTGATCATATGTTTCCTCCTGAAATGGAACATTGACCCATTATTTTTGGTACGTTGACTCTGTGTATTCCTCTTATCTTCTTTTGATGCTTCCTGTATCATCCAATATTGTGTCTATAGAATCCTTCAATATTGCAACTCAAGGCTTGAATTTTTTCTTCATTTCTTTCAGTTTGAGAAATGCTGAGTGTGTTCTTCCCTTTTGTTTTTCCAACTCTGGGTTTTTGAATGTTTTGTTATAATGCTTTGTCTTCTCTAGCTGCCCTTTGAAATATCCTGTGCATCTCTTTCATTTAATCATTTCTTCCTTTCACTTTAGCTACTCCAGATTCAAGAGAAAGTTGCAGAGTCTCTTCTGACATGCATCTTGACCTTTTCTTTCTTTCCTGTCTTTTTAATGATCTGTTGCTTTCTTCATGTATGTTGTCCTTGATGTCATCTCACAATTTGTCTGTTCTTCAGATTAGTGTTCAATGTGTCAAACCTGTTCTTGAGATGGTCTCTTGTCTTGGAGCTGCATATTTCCAATCTCTGCCTCTGTCTTCACATCGCCTTCTCCTCTTGGTGTCTCTCTGTCTTCTCCTTTTCTGTCTCTTGTAAGGGTACTTGTCTCGGGTTTACGACACACTCTAATCCAAGATGATCTCATCTTGAGATCTTTGTTGGCTGGTTGCTATTGAGTTCATTCTGACTTGTGGTGATCCCTTGTGTGTCAGAGTAGAACTGCCCCCTGGGGTTAAATCATTGTTATGTCTGCAAAGAAACTTATTCCAAATAAGGTCACATTCTGCAGTTCTGTGTGGACATGTCTTTTGGAGCCACAGCTCAATCTACTACGTTGAATAACATCACCCATTGGGATTGTTATGAGTTCTGCACTGTCACTCCCTTTTGGGGCATGGTGATAGCAGCCCACAGCAATTCTCAGACCACTGTCAAACTGCTTTGTTGGTAGTGGCATTTTTTTTTTTTCTCCTCCCTAGAGATATAATCAGGGCATCTTTTCTGGCTATATGCAGTCATGAGCATAAGTACCAAACAAACTTCACAAAGGATAAAGTTCTTTGGGGCCTGCTCTGCAGCATCCATCGGAGGTCTCCTTTCCCCATCACCTCTATTTTTGAGCTCTGGTGGCATAGTGCTTAAGGCACTTGACTGCTAACCAGAAGACTGGCAATTCAAACCCACCAGCCACTCCTCAGAAGGAAGATTGGGCAATCTACTTCCGTAGTGATACTGCCTCAGAAACCCGAGGAG
>NW_006921779.1:4287323-4291259 GCF_000298275.1 Orycteropus afer afer | reverse complement strand
CGTCCACAGAGGTCTGCAGGTACATCTGTTACTACTTGTTTTATTCTCTGCCCTTCTCCCATCAACTCCAAAGTCCCAACCCTCCTTGAACTGAGGGGACAAGGTGATGACTAGCTCACTTCAGGTGGTGATTCGTAACTGAGTTCTGATCTAGAGATACTGGGAGGGATCCTTCTCTACCTGTAGTCAGATGGCAGGGGCTGTTATTTCACTGGACCAGTTGGCTACCTCAAAAGCTTTTAAAGCTGGTCCCTCATTCTGTAGGATTTCTCCACTGGGCCGGCCCACATTGGTTATATTCTTTATTCTGTGTGATTCAAATAGTTAATGAGCTCAGCTGTTAACTGAAAGGGTGGTGGTTGAGTCCACCTGACGGAACCTGGGAAGAAAGGTCTGGTGATTTACTTTCTAAAAATCAGCCATTGAAAACCTTATGGAGTACGGTTCTACTCTGGCATACATGGGCCGTCTATGTTGGAATCAACTCTATGACATCTTGTTTTCTGGTTAGTTGACTGATGCCAGGGGCCATTGGCTCTGCACCTGTGTGGATGCAATGCACCTTGGTCTCCTCTTTCCCTGAGCCTCTAATACTCGCTGGCTCTGTGCAAGGTGGCAAATGTGCTCTCACTGGTGAAGGGTTTGAAAATCCTAATGGAGCTGAGGACCGTGAGCTGCTGGTTTCTCCAATCCACGTCCCTCTGGAAGAGCTAGAGCGATGCTTGCTGCCCCACATGGGGATGCAATCGCCTGTTCCAGGCTTGATTCCTCCCACTGCTGACAGTGGCTGAGGCTGCGCTGAAGCAGGCACACTCTCAGTCTCTGGGGAATTCATCTGGCCTGGGGACAGGAGCTCATTTCCAGCCTTGCTTATCTGTGCTCCCATCTCGACTCCCTCCCAAATGCTTGTTCTGCCCTGTCTGCCTGCTTGTAGATTCGACTGGATAGGGAACTGTGAGCCAGGCAGATGAGGAATGGCTTCTTGACTTTCTCACTGTGTGGAGGACAGACATGCCAGCCCCAAGCAGGGCCAGCCTCCCCTGACCTGGTTGGTGCCACACTGTGTCACCATCTCCACTTGCAGGTCCCTCACAGTTTACAGTAGCCATGGCTCTGGGCCCAGAGCGGCTTCCCGGTGAAAAAAAACTGCTGCCCTTTTAGATTTCCTGCTGAAGAGAGGGGCCCTCTTCGTTCTCTATTATTATTATTATTATGTTTTAAATCTGTTTTTCAGGTGGTGACAAAATTTGAAAATGTATAGTGGTGATGGTTGAACAATAATGACTATGATTAACGTCATTGAATTATACATGTAAAAATGTTGAAATGGCAAATCTTTTGCTACATATTTACCAGACACACACAAAATATAATATTTGTCTTTCAAGAGGTAGTAAAGAGCTATGTTTGAAGCACAGGCTCTAGTCAAAATTTCTGAGTTGAAATCCTGTCTCTACCTTTTTTTTTAATCAGACAAGTTAACTTCTCTTTGCCTCAGTTTCTCCTCTGTATAACTGGAAGAATAACAGCACTTACTTCATAGGACTGAGAGTTTGAACAGTGCCTTGGCAGGTGAGTTCTCAATAAACATTAGTGATTATTCCTGAAATCTAGGATACAAGTCTGACTATGCCAGAACTGTCTTCCTCCCTGCCTTCCTCCCTTCTTTTCTTTCTCATTCAGCTATTTTTTTAAAATTAATATTTATTTTATTAAAAGTTGCTGCAGTAATATATATGGAGAACACTGTGGTGGTTCAGTGGTAGAATTCTCACCTTCCATGCGGGAGACCTGGGTTTGATTCCCGGCTGATGCACCTCATGCACAGCCACCAGCCATCTGTCAGTGGAGGCTGTCATGTGGCTGTGATGCTGAACAACTATCAGCTGAGTTTCCAGACTAAGATAGACTAGGAAGAAAGGCCTGGCAATACACTTCTGAAAATCAGCCAATGAAAACCCCATGGATCACAATGGTCTGATCCCGCTGTGCATGGGGTTGCCATGAGGTGGAGACAAATTGATGACAACAACAATATATAACAAAACATCTTACCTTTCAACTGTTTTTATGTGTACATTAATGACATTCACCATGTTGTAGAACCATCGCAGTCATCCAGTTTCATTTTTTTCCATCATTCTTAACAGAAACTCAGTACTCCTTAAGGAGTAACTGCCTATTCCCCTCCCCTCTTACCCCAGATAACCAGTAATAAACTTTGGTCTCTATGCATTGGCCTATTCTAGATATTTCATATAAGTGGGATCATACAAAATGTATCTTTTGGTGCTTCACTTATTTCTTTTATCATAATGTTTTCAAAGTTCATCCATGTGTGAATGTCATTTTTCATTATGGCTGTGTACATTGCTTGTTTAGACCACATTTTGTTTATCCAGTCATCCGTTGATGGACACGTGGGTTATTTTTACCTCTAGGCTATTATGGACATTACTGCAATGAACACTGATGTATTAACATCTGTTTGAGTGTCTGTTTCTATGTCTTTTGGGTTTATACCTAGTAGTGGATAGATGATGGAAGGAATACACTGAGTCACTGGACCCAAAAGAAATGGTAGATGTTCAACCATTTCAGGAGGTAACACATGATCAAGAACTGAGGTATTTAAGGAAGAAGTCCAAGCTGCACTGAAGACATTGTAAAGAACAAGGCTCCAGGAATTGACGGAATACCCATTGCAATGATTCAACAAATGAATGCAACACTGGAAGTGCTCACCTTTTTATGCTAAGAAATCTGGAAGATAGCTACCAGGCCAACTGACTGGAAGAGATCCATATTTGTGACCATTCCAAAGAAAAGTGGTCCAACAGAAAGTGAAAATTATTGAACAATATCATTAATATCATAACACAAGTAAAATTTTGTTGATAATTCAGAAACAGTTGTAACAGTACATTGACAGGGAACTGCCAGAAATCCAAGCTGGATTCAGAAGAGAATGTGGAATGAAGGATATCATTGCTGATGTCAGATGGATCTTGTCTGAAAGCAGAGAATACCAGGAAGATGTTTACCTGTGTTTTATTGACTATGCAAAGGCATTCGACTGTGTGGATCATAACAAATTATGGACAACATTTGAAGAATGGGAATTCCAAAACTCTTAATTGTGCTCATGTGGAAACTGAACATAGATCAAGAGGCAGTCATTCAAACAGAATAAGGGGATACTGCCTGGTTAATAATCAGGAAGGGTGTGTATCAGGGTTGTATCCTTTCATCATACTTATTCAATCTGTATGGTGAGCAAATAATCCACAAAGATGGACTATATTATTGGAAGAACACTCATTAACAACCTGTACTATTCAGATGAAATAACCTTGCTTGTTGAATGTGAAGAGGACTTGAAGCACTTACTGATGAAAATCAAAGACAACAGCCTTCAGTCAAAGACAACAGCCTTCAGTATGGATTACACTTCAACATAAAGAAAATAAAAGTCCTCACAAGTGGGCCAATAAGCAACATCATGATAACTGGAGAAAAGATTAAAAGTGTCAAGGATTTCATTTTACTTGGATCCACCATCAATGTTTATTGAAGCAGCAGTCAAGAAATCAGAGATCATATTGCACTAGGTAAATCTGCTGCAAAAAACCTCTTTTTAGAAGTCACTTTGAAGACTAAGCTGTGCCTGACCCAAACCATGGGATTTGCAATCGTTTCATATGCAATGACTACTGGATGATAGGGAGCTCTGGTAACATAGTGTCTAAGGCACTTGACTGCTAACCAGAAGGCTGGCGGTTCAAAACCCACCAGCCACTCCTCAGAAGGAAGTTTGGGCAATCTACTTCAGTCGGGTTTGACTCGATGGCACATAACAACAACAACAACAACAATGACTAATGTGAGCCCCTGGATGGTGTAAATAGCTGATGTTCTTGGCTGCTGACTGAAAGA
>NW_006921779.1:4284193-4286193 GCF_000298275.1 Orycteropus afer afer | reverse complement strand
ATATCTGAATAAGTGTATTGTCTGACTCAGATATTTTACTTCTAGGAATTTGTCCTACAGAAATAATTGGACAAGTTCAAAAAGTTGTACATATAAGGAGGATATTCATCACATAAAATGGTAAGAAATTGGATCATCCTAAATATCTCACAACAGCAAATTGGTTAAATAAATTGTGATTTGGCCCTGCAATGGAATTCTAGCTGCTGTCATTGGTATGTATTTATCCATATAGAAAGATATTGCAGTGCCATGTATATTTAATGTGAGCATATTTTTGTCAGGTATATATATAGTTCTGGTGGCATAGTGCCTAAGGCACTTGACTGCTAACAAAAGGCTGGCGGTTCAAACCCACCAGCCACTCCTCGGAAGGAAGGTTGGGCAATCTACTTCAGCAGAGATACCGCCTCAGAAACCCAAGAAGGGGTCGCTATGAGTTGGGTGTGACTCAATGGCACATAACAACATATATACATGTACACACACACACATTTACATACATACATATTTGCATGAAAATGTCTAGATGACCCTCAGAAAATGCTTAACAAAATAATGGTGATCTATGGATGTGAAATTTCAGGTGATTGTATCTGTATTGTTTTTATTTTGCCTCTCTTTAAAATATTTTTCTTCAATGATTTTGTATAGTGTATATAATTAAAAATTATAATGGGAGAAAAAAATGACTGTGTGATCTTGGGGAAGTTCACATCTAAGAGTTATGATTTTCTTATCTGTGCAATGGGCATAACAATACCCATTTCACTGGGTTGGTGTGAGAATTCAATGATATCATGTGTTATGAAGCATGTGGCACCTACATACCCCAAACCCATTGCTGTTGTTACCAGGTATCAGTAAATCCAGGAACAGTAGAAGTTGGTTGGTTCAGTAATTAGTTAATTCATTTACTTGTTCATTTATTTAATAACCATGTTCTGAAACCTACTGTGCGCTTGAGCATGTACTGGACAAAGATATGATAAGAAGAATAGCAAATATGGCACTTATATGGTATTTGACAACTAATCAGAAGGTTGGCAGTTCATACCCATCAGCTGATCCATGGAAGGAAGATGGGGCAATCTATTTCTGTAAAGATCTACTAACTGGGAAACAAAATGGGGGTCTCTATGAGTCAGAATCAACTTGATGGCAGTGAGTTTGGTTTGGTTTTATGGTGC
Organism: Orycteropus afer afer; assembly: GCF_000298275.1. Classification (NCBI taxonomy): domain Eukaryota; kingdom Metazoa; phylum Chordata; class Mammalia; order Tubulidentata; family Orycteropodidae; genus Orycteropus; species Orycteropus afer. Next base: position 4,285,003 of record NW_006921779.1, on the reverse strand, counting down.
TTAGTGTTGCTAAGCACCATTGTAAGGCCTTAAATTTATTAACTAATTTAATCTTTACAATAATCATAGGGGAGAGACAAACAAAAAAAAATATCACTGCTGTTGAGTCAATTCGACTCACAGCGACCCTTCCTTGGGTTTCGGAGGTGGTATCACTACAGATGTAGATTGCCCAATCTTCCTTCCTAGGAGTGGCTGGTGGGTTTGAACCTCCAGCCTTCTGGTTAGCAGTCAAATGCCTTAGGCACTACACTACCAGAGCTCCCAACCACAGGAGGGAGTACCTTATTAGCCTTATTTTGTAGATTATGAAACTGAGGTACAGAGAGGTTAAATGGCCTGTCTAAAGTCATAGAGCCAGGAGGAGCTGGAGCTAGGCAGCTGAACTCCAGAGTTCACACTCTTAACCAGTAGACCTTATGGACTGAGAAAGACAGATGTGTTGTCTGCTCCTAGTGGGCACTGAGGGTGTAGCAATGGTAGCTTTGGAGCTGGGGGTAGGGGTGAAGTACTGGAGGGCTATTTGGAGTAGACCCTTAGAGGTGAGGGGCAGAGTGGAGGACTGCAGGATGCCCTTACCAGTGAGATGAGATGGTTCAGTTTAACTTCCATCCCAAAGCAGGGATTTTTTTGTACCTAGACTACAGTGATTGGTGACTCAGTGGTTAAACACTCAGCTGTTAACTGAGAGGTTGGCAGTTCGAACCCACTAGCTGCTTTGTGGAAGAAAGATGTGGCAATATGCTTCTGTAAAGATTACAACCATGCAAACTCTGTGGGGCAATTCTACTCTGACCTATAGTGTTGCTA
>NW_006921779.1:4275191-4277728 GCF_000298275.1 Orycteropus afer afer | reverse complement strand
CTTCAAGGCTCAGGGGTCCAGGATTATCTTCTGTGTCTGTGTTAATTGGTTTCCCTTTTCTTTGTTGAAGAGGGTCTGTGCAGTCTTTCTGCCTAGTCTGCCATCTTGCTGGAACCCCTTATTATTGAGTTTTGAGAAAGATTTATATTCAAGGTACAAGCCATCTATTGGATATATGCTTAACAAACATCTTCTCTCAGTCTGTGATTTGTCTTTTCATTCTCTTAAAATTGTCTCTTGAATAGCAGATGTTTAAAATTTTTTATCAAGCTTTATTTTGCATTTTCTCCTTTAAAGATTGTGTTTTTGGCATTGTAGCTAAGAAATTTTTGCCTAATTCAGAGTCACAAAGATTATTTTCCCTATGTTATCCTCTAGAAGTGGGAGCTCTGGTGGCATAGTGCCTAAGGCATTTTGACTGCTAACCAGAAAGCTGGTGGTGCAAATTCACCAGCTACTCCTTGAAAGGAAGGTTGGGCGATCTACCTCCGAAGTGATACCACTAGGTTTTACATTTATGTCTATGACACATTTTGAGTTAGTTTTTGCAAGTGGTATGAAGTACGGATCAAAGTTCATTTTATTTTACATATGGCTACCCAGCATCATTTATTGAAACACTAGTCTTTCCCACTGAATTGACTTTGACTTTGAATCTTTGTGGAAAATCATATAACACATACAGTATCAAAGAGTAACATCATATCCTCTATTGAACCAAAGATAGAGTTTTATTGAAGGTAAGACAGCTTAAACCGAGGATAAGGAGAATCTACAAAATGAATTATGCTCTCCAAGGAATTACAAGTATCCAGGCAATATTTATATTGTTAAACCAAGAATTAACAACATAGTATTCTGATTGACTTACTAGTAATTTGTACAAGTCAAAGGTGGCTTAACAAGAGTAGAGGCTTTACAGTGATTGGTGAATACATATGTGGGTTTATGTAATTGGTTGAGGGTACATTACTGCAAGCACACTTGCTTTTCAGATAATTTACAGGATGGTCACAGGACAATCGCAGGACATGCTTTTCTGGGAACATGTAATCAAAACTACTTTCTTAAGTATGGCTTTTCCTAGGGGGGCATTGTAAAGAAGATTTGTCAATAATTGTGTGCATCAGGATCCTTTGGGCATTGGTTATCACATCCTGCATCTGTTTGACCATGGTGGAAAGACCCCCTGGGAACAGGCTGTGACATCTGCATCTGTCCGACCACAGAGAAAAAAGATTGCCTTTAGGGTATATGGTTAAGTCAACACAAAGGTTAAGAAAACTGCTGTTGGAAAAGACAACTTTAAAATTCAACATGGATTCCAGACTCATGTCAAGACTTAAGCTGGAGTTAAGGCTCTGGTTTCAATCTGCTCTAAATATACACTCTAAGTGAGATATTATACACACATACACACACACATACACACACACTGGATTCTCTATTATGTTCCTTGGGTTATATGTCTATGTTTACTGCAATACAACACTGTCTTAATTATTGTAACTTCATCAGATAGTGTCAATCTTGCAGCTTTGTTCTTCTTTTTCAAAGTTGTTTTTATTATTCCAGGTCCTTTGCATTTCCATATAAATTTTAGAATCAGGTTGCCAATTTCTACAAAAAGCAAACAAAAAAAACCCCTGCTTGAATTTTGATTGTGATTATTGTCAATCTATAGATCAGTTTGGGAAGAATTGTCATCTCAATAATATTGAGTATTCCAACCCATGAACAAGGTGTATTTATTTATTTAGGTTTTCTTTAATTTCTCTCAGCAATATTTTATATTTTTATGATACAGGTCTTGCACATCTTTTGTCAGATTTATCTCTAAGTATTTAATAATTTCTGATATTATAAACAGTTTTTTAATTTTCAATTTCCATTGTTCATTGCTAATACAGACAAATAGAATTGACTTTTGTACACACTATTTATCGTTTATCCTGAAACCTTGCTAAACCTTTTCGTTCTAGTAATTTTCGGTAGAATTCATCAGATTTTCTACAAAAATAATAAGCCATCTGTGAATAAAGACGGTTTTACCTCTTCCTTTCCAATCTGAATGTTTTTATTTGTTTATTTTTGGTTTGTTTCGTTTCATTGGCTAGCATTTCTAGTACAATACTGATTAGAAATGGTGAGAGTGGACGTAGTTCACATTGTTACCAATCTGAGGGAAAAAGTATTTAACCTTGAACCATTAAGTGTAATGGTTACTGTAGGTTTTTTTTTGTAGATGTCTTTTTTTTTTTAATCAGGTTAAGAAATTTCCCTCCTATTCCTAAATTTGCTGCGAGTTTTTATCCTAAATGAATATTGTATTATGCCAATTTCCCCCCCCCCACAGTTACTGAGATGATCATATAGTTTTTCCTTTTCAATCTGTGTGGTAGGCAGAATAATGTCCCCCAAAGACATTCACATCCCAATCCCCCAAACCTGTGTTTCTATTACCTTACATGGCAAAAATAATTTTGCAGATGGCTAAATCAAGGCTCTCGAGATAGGGAAATTGGGAGCTTTGGTAG
>NW_006921779.1:4271706-4275091 GCF_000298275.1 Orycteropus afer afer | reverse complement strand
TATTGTCAGGAAGGGAGCTCTGGTGGCGTAGTGCCTAAGACACTTGGCTGCTAACCAGAAGGCTGGTGGTTCAAATCTACCATCCTTGGAAGGAAGGTTGGCCAATCTACTTTCATAGTGATACTGCCTTGGAAACCCAAGGAAGGGTTGCTATGAGTCAGGTCCGACTCAATGGCACATAACAACAACAATTGTCAGGAAGCCCCTGGTTGAACTGAGGAATGGAAGGTGCTTCCATTTTGTTGGGGATGAGATTGTATTATGGGAGAGGGCAGCATCTGCCCCTGCCCCTCCCTGGCTCCCTGAACCCAGGCCTGGCTGACTGGAAGCTCTGGCTCTGGGTGGAGGGCTCCACCTTGGGGGAGGGAGCAAATAATGACTCACCATGTGCTAGATAAGGAGCTTTGGTGGCATAGTGCCTAAGACATCTGACTGCTAACCAGCCACTCCGTGGAAGCAAGACTGGGCAATCTACTTCTGTAAAGATTTGCTGCCTTGGAAACCCAATGGGTGTCACTATTGAGTTGGAGTCGACTTGAGGGTAGTGGGTTTATGTGCTAGGTAGTCGACAAGCCCATTGTATAGTATCTCATTTAATCTTCATAACAAGCCCGTGAAGTAGATACTAGGAAAGGTGAAGTGACTTATCCGAGCTCTCACAGCTAGTAAGTAAGAAGTCTAGATCCCAACTGGAGTCTTAACTACTCTGCTAAACATCCCCTACGGTGGAGGTTCTTTATCTCCCTCCAGCTCTCACAGGGCTCTGGGGGCACTAGGGAGTGCCTGTCAGGGGACTTCCTATTTCAGGCACATGCTTGGGTTTGTTGGCTGAGTTATGAAACACCTATCACATCAGGGCAGAAATAGAAAAGGAACCCAGAGACCCCCAGGACCAAAAGGGGACCCAAGACCCAGGTCAGCCCCCTGTGAGGCAGGCTGGGAGGGAAAGGAATAAGGAATATTCCTTTTGGGGCCCCCTTGGTCCTGGAGCAGCCCACATGTTATCTCCTGTTATACTCACCACAATGCTGAGGATGGGATTGTTACCCCCATTTTACAGATCAGAAAGTTGATGTTGGTGATGGTGGTAGGACTTGGCCACAGTACTTGAGCCCAGTCCTGTTGACTCCAAATTGGGGTTCTTTTTATGTACCACAGGGATCACTCCATTGTAATCCCACTGCTCCTGGAAGGTAAGTTCACAAAGGTTTATTGTTGCACCAGAGGATGGACCAAGAGCTGAGACAGTGTTCCCTAAACAGTGGTTGTGGTTCTGGGACTTCTGGGGCAGTGGAGCCTGAGAGGTCTACCTGTGGCCCAGCCTCCAGTGTCAGTCATTAGTGTAGATTGAACCCCAGGCAATCACTCTGGCTCCAGAACGGGAGTGGTTTGTGTTGTCTTCTGAGACCTGCAGGCCTGACCTTGCAGGGGGTTTGGGCAAATGTTTTCTTCGGGATTGGTGCTGGGGATTTATCCTCAGAGATGTATCACTATTGGCTCTCACCCCTTATTAAACAGACAAAACCCAAAGTTGAGTTGATTCCACTGAATAGACAGTCAGTGGTTAATTTCATTGTGAAAAAGAAATCTCTTATAGCAGCCCCTGCCACATGTGTCTTCTCCGTTTTGCAGCAGGATATCAGAAAAGAATTGTCTGTCCTCACCATCACCAACTTTCTCCCTCCGCTCTCTCTTGAACTGCTTCAGTCAAGACTCTCCCTCATTCCACTGAAACAGCTCTTGCCAAGGTCAACAGCCACTTATACATTGCTAATTCAGTCGTCAGTTCTCAGCCTTAAGTGGCGTTTGACAGTTGATCACTCTCTTCTCCTTGAAACACTGTCTTCACTTGGCCTTTTCCTTCCCTCACTGGCTGCCCCTTCTGGATCTCCTTGGGCGAATGTTCCTCCTCTTCCCAACCCCTGACTGTTGGAAATACCTGGACTCAATCCTCAGACTCCTCTCTTTTAGGGGTTTGGGCACATGTTTTCCTGGGGGCAAGGGACTGGACCAAGTAAGAGTTCATTATTACAGATACATTACTATGGGCTTGTTCCCCTTGTTAAACAAACATGGCACTACTATTCCATCTTAAAAGAAATTTCTGCCTTCACTCTCTGGGAGCAACTCCTCTTCCCATAGTTTTCTTTATTTTACTTGGAATATATTTTTTAAATTTGACGTAAAATAAACTGCACATAATTAAAGTGTACAGTTAGATAAATTTTAACACAAGTATACAGCCTTGAAAGCATCATCACAATCAAACTAATGGGCATATCTATTACTCCCAAGAGTTTCTTTGTGCCACTTTGTAACTCCTCCTTTCTACACCTTTCTGCCCACCTTCTCCCCTAGTAACCTCCACTTTGTGTCACTATAGGTAAGTTTGTGTTTCCCAGAATTTTATGTAAATGGCGTTTGGCTTCTTTCACCCAGCAAATTATTTGGACATTTATCCATGTTGTATATATCAATAGTTCATTCTTTTTCATTGCTGAGTGGTATTCCATTGTATGGATTTGCTGTTGTGTGCCATCCAGTTGATTCTGATTCATAATGATCCTATAGGACAGAGTAGAACTGTCCTATAGGTCTCCTGGGTGATCTTTACCAGAGCAGATCGCCAGGTCTTTTTCCCTGAGGAGTGGCTGGTGGATTTGAACCCTTAACCTTCTGGTTAGCAGCCATGTGATTAACTATTATACAACTTGGGCTCCCTAGTGTATGGATAGATCACAATTTGTTGATCCATTCATCAATTATTGGACACTTGGGCTATTTCCAAGGAGCTTTGGTGGTGTAATGGTTAAGGCATTTGACTGCTAACTAAAAAGTCAGCAGTTCAAATCCACCAGTAGCTCTATAGAAGAAAGATGAGACAGCCTGTTTCTGTAAAGATTTACGGCCTTGGAAACCCAATGAAGGTTACTATGAGTTGCAATTGACTCAATGGCAGTGAGTTTGGTTTTTGAGTTATTTCTAGTTTTTGACTCTTATAACTAAGTCTGCCATGAATATTTGTATGAAGTCTTTGTATGGTGATATATTTTCTTTTCTTCAGAAAAGGAATGATTGGACCACATTGTAGGTTTATGTTGAACTATTTAAGATGCTGTCAAACTATGTTTGAAAGTGGTGGTACTTTTTTTACCTTTCCACAAACAGTATATGAGTGTTTTATTTGTTTTACATTCTCAACAATACTTAACAATATAGTCAGTCTTTTGTAGCCCTTCTAATAGGTATGTAGTGGTGATGCCAATCTGTAGTTCTTGAATGAATAACAATGTTGAGTATTTTTCATTTGCTTGTTTGCCATCTATATATCTTCTTTGGTGAAATATCTATTCAAATATTTTGCATATTTTCTAATTGGGTTGTT
>NW_006921779.1:4270148-4271606 GCF_000298275.1 Orycteropus afer afer | reverse complement strand
GTTATGCTGCTGGCTTTGAAGGTGGAAGTGGGTGGGGCATGACCCAAGGAATGCACTCAACTTCTAGAAGCTGGAGGTTAAGGGGACATATTTTCATCTAGCGCCTCCAGAATGCCATCCTGCCAGTATTTGGATTTTAGCCTAGTGAAACCCATTTGGACTTTTGACCTCCAGAACTATAAAGTAATAAATTGGTGTTGTTTTAAGTCATTAACTTTATGATAATTCATTATAGCAGCAACAGGAAACAGTCTGTTAATATGATGAATTACATCAATTTATTTTATTTTTATTGTGATTTGGGTGAAAGTTTTCAGAGAAAATTGGTTTTCCATTAAATAATTCATATACATTTTGTTTTGTGACATTGATTGTAATCCCCACAATTAAGTTCTCTTCCCACTTTCTCTCTGTGTCTACGATTTCTCTTCATTCTTCTTTCCTATTCCTTCCTGCCTTCTGAGTTTGGCAAGTACTGCCCTTTGATCTAGTATGGTTGATTGTTTAAAGAGTACATACCTTCCTGGGGTTGTAGCTCACCTTATCGGCTTGTCTATTGTTTGGCCAAAAGTTGGGATACTGGTGTGAGTTCAGTTCCCGGCTTGAAGGGTGTGGTAAGGGCCACAGTCCAGGCAGTTCCACCAGTCTCTATCAGACCAATATTTAATTTATTTTTGAATGTTAAACGAATTTTGTATTTTTTGAAATAAACCTCACTTAGTTATGCTGTATTATCTACTTTATATGGGAGCTCTGGTAGCGTAGTGCCTAAGGCATTTGACTGCTAACCAGAAGGCTGGCAGTTCAAACCCACCAGCCACACCTCGGAAGGAAGGTTGGGCAATCTACTTCCGTAGTGATACCACCTCAGAAACCCAAGGAGGGGTCACTATGAGTCGGTTCTGACTCAATGGCACATAACAACAACTACTTTATATATTGTTGCATCCAATTTGCTAAAATTTTATTTAGAATTTTACATCTATGTTCATGAAGAATACTAGATGTAGTTTTCTTTTCTTGTAAAATCTTTGTTTGGTTTTCTTATCAGAATAAAATGCTGACCTCGTAGCATGAGATGAAAAGTATTCTTTTCTCTTCAGTTTTCTGGAAGAGTAGGTGTGGAATTGGTACTATGGTTTCCTTAAATTTTTGCTAGAATTCTCCAGTGAAGTCATCTGGTCCTGAAGTTTTCTTTGTGGGAAGGATTTTAATTAAAAATTCAATTTATTTAGTAGATACTTGGCTATTCAGGTTACCTGTTCCTTTTTGAGTGAGCTGTGATAATGTTTCTTTCAGGAATTTATCCATTTCATCTAAGTTGTCGAATTTATTTGCATAAAGTGGTTCATAATACTTCCTTATTTCTTTTAATATCTGTAGAGTCTGTAGGGGAGCTCTGGTAGCATAGTGGCTAAGGCACTTGACTGCCAACCAGAAGGCTGGCAGTTCAAACTC
>NW_006921779.1:4266499-4269283 GCF_000298275.1 Orycteropus afer afer | reverse complement strand
ATTCCCAAAGCTATTTCTTATACACAGGAAGAAGACCACATCCCTAAAGCAGCTACTCAGCTGCTCCAATAGATTCCACCATGGAGTTAATTACCAATCTCACCATGGGGAATAACTACATTCAGCTGCCCAGCCACTCAACCAGGCCCAGCCAAGTTGACACACAAACTTAACTACCACAGGACATTTTTATTTTCTAACACTGACATTAAGGAGCTCTGGTGGTATAGTGCCTAAGGAATTTGACTGCTAACCAGAAGGTTAGAGGTTCAAACCCACCAGCTACTCCATGGGAGGAAGATTTGGCAATCTACTTCCATAAAGATTTACCCACCTTGGAAATCCAAAGGGAATTGCTATGAGTCAGAATTGATTCACTGGCAGTGAGTTTGGTTTTGGTTTAACTACTGTTACAGTGGTATACCACTAATTTTATGTTGTTTTAATTTTCATTTAGTTAAAAATGCTTTAAAATTCCCCTTTGATTTTTCATTTGACCCAAGGGTTATGTAGCCAAATCAGTTGCTGTTGACGCGTTTCTGAATTGTGGAGACCCCATGTGTATCAGAGGAGAGCTGTGGTCCACGGGAGTTTCAATGACTAACTGCTGGAAGTAGATCAGCAGGTCTCTCTCCCCAGGTACTTCTGGGTGGACTTGAAATTCCAACCTTTAGTTTAGCAGCTGAGTGCTTAACGGTTTACTTTCCACTCTGGGACTCTGAAAGGGTTATTAAAAGTATGCTCTGGTAGCATAGTGCCTAAGGCACTTGATTACTAATCAGAAGGCTGGCGGTTCAAACCCACCAGCCACTCCTTGGAAGGAAGATTGGACAATCTACTTCCACAGTGATACTGCCTAGGAAACCCAAGGAGGGGTCGCTATGAGTTGGGTCCGACTCGACAGCACATAACAACAACATTTAGTTTCTAGGAGCTCTGGTAGCATAGTGGCTAAGGTACTTGATTGCTAACTGGAAGGCTGGCGGTTCAAACCCACCAGCCACTCCTCAGAAGAAAGGTTGATGGCACATAACAGCAACAATTTAGTTTCTAATGTATTTGGGAATTTTCCATATATCTTTCTCCTATTTATGTCTAATTTCATTTCATTGTGGTCAGAGAACAATCTTTGTATAACTTGAATCTTTTAAAATTTATTCAGACTTTTATTTTCTTTTTCTTCCCCCAATTGTGATTTGGGCGAAAGTTAACAGACTAAATTCATTTTCCACATAACAGTTCATACACATTTTGTTTCATGGCATGGATTGCAATTCCCATAATGTAACAACTCTCTTTCCCACTTCCTCCTGTGGTCATCTTTTCTCTGTGTCCTTTCCTATATATTCCTGCCCTCTCAGCTATCTCCTTGTGCAAATACTGCCCTTCTGATCTCCCAAGGTTGATTGTTCTAAGGAGTGTACCTTCCTGGTGTAAATGTTCACCTGATATCCTTGTCTATTTGGTTGGAAGCTGCGGGAGTGAGTTGAATTCTAGCCCCAAGGGGTGACTAGGGGCCATAGTCTTGGGGATTCCACCAGTTTCTATTATTCAGACTTTTTTTTATGGCTCAGAATATGGTCTGTCTTTTAAAATATTCCATGTGCATTTGAAAATAATGTGTATTCTTCTGTTGTTGGGTGAAATGTTCCATAAATGTCAATTAGGTTGAGTTGTTTTACAGTGTTGCTCAAGTCTATATCCTTAGTGATTTTCTGTCTACTTGTTCTATCAATTACTGAGTAAGGAGTATTGACATCTCCAACTATAATTGTATTTTACACAATTTGTATATTCCTCCTTGCAGTTCATTAGTTTTTGCATCATATGTTTTGAAGCTCTGCTATTAGGTGCATCAACACTTTGGATTGTTATGTCCTCTTGATTAATTGACCCCTGGATCATTATAAAATAGCCTCTTTATCTCTGGTAATATTTTTGAATCTGAAATCTATTTTGCCTGATATTAATATGTTATTGTTAGGTGCCATCGAGTCACCTATGACTCATAGTGACCCTATGAACAGCAGAACAAAACACAGCCTGGTCCTGTGCCAGCTTCTTGATCCCTGCTATAATTGACCTTATCACTGCAGCCACTGTGTCAGTCCATCTCATTGAGGGCCTTCCCTTCTTCTGTGGACCCTCCACCTTACCAAGTGTGACATCCTTCTCCAGGGAATGGTCTCTTCTGACAACATGATCAAAGTAGATGAGACAAAGTCTGGCCATTCCCACTTCCAAGGAGCATTCTGGCTGCACTTCCTCCAGGACAGATAGTTAGTTCTTTAAGCAGTCCATGGTACTTTCAGCATTCTTCACCAGCACCACATCTCAAAAGCATCAATTCTTCTTTGGTCTTCTTTATTCATTGTCCAGGTCTCGCATACATATGAGACAATTGAAAATATCATGGCTTGTGTCAGGTGCACCTTAGTCTTCAAGGAGACATCTTTACTCCTCACCACTTGAAAGAGGTCCCTTGCAGTGCTATATGTCGTCTGATGTCCTGACTGGTGCTTCCATTGGCGTCGATTGTAGAAACAAGCGATGTGAACTCTTTGACAACTTCAATCTTTTCTCCATTTATCATGATGCTACTTATTTGTCCAATTGTGAGGATTTTTGTTTTCTTTATATTGAGATGTAATCCATACTGCAGACTGTGTTCCTCAATCTTCATCAGTGAGTGCCTCAAGTCATCCTCACTTTCAGCAAGCAAAGTTGTATCATCAGTATATCTCAGGTTGTTAATGATTCTTCCTCCAATCCTGATGCCATGTT
>NW_006921779.1:4264976-4266226 GCF_000298275.1 Orycteropus afer afer | reverse complement strand
TTTCTGGTATTCTTTTGAGCCAAGATCCATCTGACATCAGCAATGATATACCTTGTTCTACATCCTCTTCTGAATTCAGCCTGCACTTCTGGAAGTTCTCTGTCAATATACTGCTGCAAAACATTTTTTAATTATCTTCAGTAAGATTTTACTTGCCTGCAATATTAATGATATTGTTTGATAATTTCCACATTCTGTGGGATCACCTTAATTATTAATATATTATATTATATTAATATAGCTACTCCAATTTTCTTGTGTTTAGTGTTAGCATGGTGTCTTAGTTATCTGTTGTTGTTGTTATGTGCCACCGAGTTGGATCCGACTCATAGTGACCCCTCCTTGGGCTGCCGAGGCAGTATCACTACGGAAGTAGGTTGCCCAGCCTAGGGGTGATATAACAGAAATACCACAAGTGAGTGGCTTTAACAAACAGAACTTTATTTTCTGACAATGTAGGGTAATAGAAGTCTGAATTCAGAGTGCCAGCTCTAGGGAAAGGTTTTCTCTTTCTGTTGGTTCTGAAGGAAAGTTCTTTTCTCTTTCAGCTTCTACTGCTGGGCGATCTTCATGTGGCTTGGCATCTGTCTTTAAACTTGCTTGTTTAATCTTTTTATATCTCAAAAGAGATCAACTCAAGACACACCCTACATTAATCTTTCCTCATTAACATAAAAAAGACAACCCACTCCCAAATTTACATCACATATTTTTAGGGAACATAATTCAATCCATAACACATGGCATACTTTTTTTTTTTTAAGTTATTTACTTTATTTATTTTTTTTTATTGTGCTTTGGGTGCAAATTTACAAAGCAAACTTGTTTTACATTCAACAATTCACGCACATCTGATTTCATAGACCTGATCATCATTCCCAACCATTAAAAACTCTCTTCCCCTATCCTCCCTGTGACTAATCCCTCCCTGTGCCCTTCTTATCTGTGCATTCCTGACTGTCCCACTTTCCCCTCTATGTGAGTGCTACCTCTCTGGTGTCTCTTGGGTGATTGATCCAAGGGTGATTGATCCTAGAGTATGTTAAGTAAACTGACCTGGGACATACTTTTTAAACATTCTTTTACTTTTAGCCTTGTCTTTATATTTAATGTGTCTTTCTTGAGGCAATGTATAGTTGAGTCTAGTTTTTTTAATCTAATCTGATCATCTCTTTTATTAATTTAGGTGTTTGCATAGTTGGTGTAGTACCTAAGGCATTTGACTGCTAACCAGAAGGCTGGTGGTTCAA
>NW_006921779.1:4262967-4263815 GCF_000298275.1 Orycteropus afer afer | reverse complement strand
TCAGCCTTCTGGTTAGCAGTCAAGTGCTTTAGCCACTACACTACCAGAGCTCCTATAACACATATATTAGGTCACTTAAAATTGTCCTATAGATTCTTGATGATACCTTTTTTTTTAAAAAAACGTTTTTCTCTCTGTACTTCATTTAGAATATTTCCACTGCTATGTCTTAAAGTTCACTATTTTTTCTTTTGCAATGTCTAATTTGTCATTTATACCCTATAATATATTTTTCAATTCAAATTATGGTTTCCATCTCTGTAAGAAAGGAAGGCGGGAAAAGCCAGGGCCGATGGTGGCAAGATCCAGGTAAGGAGCCGTGGAGGGATTTTGAACAGCTAAGGAAGACGCACTTGTCTGTCAGTTTGTCATACTGTGGTGGCTTACTTGTTGCTGTGAGGCTTGAGGCTAGGTCATGGTATTTCAAATGCCAGCAGGGTTGCACATGGTGCACAGATTTCAACACAGCTTACTGACTGAGACAGACTAGGAAGCAGCAAGAGGCCATCCCCTTCTCAAAGAATTGGCTAGGGAAAACATAATGAATAGCAGAGAAACACTGTCTGATACTTTACTGGACAACATTATGAATAGCCCAGAGACATTGTCTGTTACCATGCAGGAAGACAAACCCCTTAGGTCAGAAGGCACTCAAAATATGAGTGGGAAAGAGCTGCCTTATCAGAGTAGAACCAACCTTAATGATATGGATAAAGTAAAGCTTTTGGGATCCCCATTTGCTGACATGACATGACTCAAAAGAGGAGAAACAGCTGCAAACATCCATTAATAATCAGAACATGGAATGTATGAAGTACAAATCTAGGAAAATTGGAAGTTGTCAAAAA
>NW_006921779.1:4248901-4250277 GCF_000298275.1 Orycteropus afer afer | reverse complement strand
TGCTCCCAGCCCACAGAAGCTAGAGGCTTTTCTTCACTCAGACAGTTGCTGGCTGCTGATGCTGAGAAGCCCCAATGTTGACAAGTAAAAAGGCACAGTCCCGATGTTACCAAACCACACGGCAGGCCATTAACTTAAGTCCATCCTAAGTCCCAAGGTCGGCAGAGCATGGCAGGCTGCTGAGCAACGACACGGCTACATGCAGGGTCCAAGCTGTGCCACAGGCTAGAGACCATTCCCAAAGCTGCTGCTTATATACAGGAAGCAAACCACATACCCAAAGGCAGCTACTCAGCTGCTTGTGGTAGATCCCACCATGGGGTTGAGTGCCAGTCTCATCATGGGGAATAACTACAACCAACTGCCCAGCCACTCAACCAGGCCCAGTCAAGTTGACACACAAACATAACCACCACAGGGACTGTGCCTTTTTACTTGTCAACCTTGGGTTTGTCAGCCTCAGAAGCCAACAGCTGAGTGAAGAAAAGCCTCTAGCTTCAGTGGGCTGGAAGCAGGAGGCAGAGCTGCAATACAAGGTTGAGGGGCTTACACCCAGCCCCTAGAGCCTGGAACTTTGAACTTGGACTTAAAGCCTCCGAATTTTAAGAATAAACTCCTGTTTGTTAAAGCCATCTCGTTTGTGGTATATTCTTGTCAGAGCGGCACTAGGTAACCAGAACATGTATCATATTTTTCTGCTTCTTTTCATGCCTAGTAATCTTTGATTGGATGCCAAACATTGTAGATTTTACTTTTTTGAGTATTTTTGTATTCCTTTGGGTAGTCCAATTACACATATATTATGCTTTGTAATTCTGGGTATTTTTGTATTTTTATAAACAGTCCAAACTTTGTTCTGGAGTGTAATTCATTTATTTGCAAGAACAGTTTGATCTTTTAGAGTCTTGCTTTTGAGATGTGATGGGACAAGATCAGCATTTAGTCTAAAGCTAATTATTCCCCAGATGGATCTTGGCTGAAAGTAAAGACTACCAGAAAGATGTTTACTTGTGTTCTATTGACTACGCAAAAGCATTCGACTGTGTGGATCATAACAAATTATGGATAACATTGAGAAAAATTGGAATTCCAGAACACTTAATTGTGCTCATGAGGAACTTGTAGATGGATCAGGGGGCTGTTGTTTGAATAGAAGAAGGGAATACTAAAAACTAACCACACCCACTGCCATCAAATAAATTCTGACTCATAGCAACCCCCTTTGGGTTTCCAAGGAGGTAAATCTTTACAGAAGTAGATTGCCCAGTCTTCCTGCCATGGAGTGGCTGGTGGGTTTGAACTACCAACCTTCTGGTTAGCAGTCAAATGCCTTAGGCACTATGCCACCAGAGCTCCTAAGGGGAGATTGCATGGTT
>NW_006921779.1:4246338-4247886 GCF_000298275.1 Orycteropus afer afer | reverse complement strand
CCAAGATGCCCATAAATATACTGGAAGCAAGCCACACCTCTAGGGAAATTCCCTTTCAACGGATTGGCTGCTCAAAACATATACATCTGATCCCATCATTGGAACAACCCACATCACAATTGCTTAAACCACACAGAATTGTGGTCCAGCCAAATTGACACACAGCTCCAACTATTACAGGACCATTCCCTGGAGAAGGATATCATGCTTGGTAGAGTGGAGGGTCAGTGAAAAAGGGGAAGACCCTCAAGGAGATGGATTGACACAGTGGCTGCAAGGATGGGCTCAGGTATAGCAAGGACTGTAAGGTTGGTGCAGGACTGGGCAGTGTTTTGTTCTGTTGTACATAGGGTCACCACGAGTCAGAGATGACTCAATGGCAGCTAACGACACCACCACCACCAACAACAACAGAGACAAGATTCTTTCCCAATGTAGTGTGAATTATGAGGTTTTCTAGGCTTGTGGTTGAGACTGGACCTTATTCCAGGTCCTGCATGAGTGCTGGATACTATTCTCTTTACCCTCCTTGGATGATTATTTCCTCATCCTTGGATATTCTCCTTACACACCTGTGCTATGAGTACTCTGATGAATACTTGAGGGGAACCTTCTGCAGATCTCCAGAATCTTCTCTCTGTGTGTATCTTTGTCCTCTCTTGTAGTCTGTCCTGTGAATTCACATTGCCTTGGCCTCCATGAACTCTCAGCTCCATCTCTTCAACTCAAGATATTCACCAGCCTCCACCTCCACTCCCCCTTTCTGTGTCCCTTTCTCAATAAGTTGGAAATGCTCTCAAGTCAGTAAGCCGAGGTGATTGTAGGGCTCACTTTGTTTTTTTCTTGTCTCTCAGGGATCACCATCCTTTCTTGCCTGAGATCTAGTGTCTTGAAAACCATTGTTTTATATATTTTATATGGTTTATTTATTTATTAAAAATTTTAAATTGTGATGAGGGTGCAAATTTACAAAGCTGAATTTGTTTTACACTCAACAGTTCATGCATATTTTGTTTCACAGCACCAATACAATCCCAACAATAAACCACTCTCCCCTGTCTCCTCCCTATGACTACCCCTTCCCTGTGTCCTTCTTATCCATGCATTCCTGTCTGTCTAGCTTTCCCCTTGTGCAAATGCTGCCCTTCTGATCCCTCATGATCGACTCCTCTAAAGGGTGCATCTCCCTGGGGTAGGTGTTCTGTTTGTAGGCCTTTCTATTGTTTGGCTAAGACCTAATGTACTGAAGTGAGTCCAATTCCAGGCCCAAAGGATGACCCGGGGCCATAGACTTGTGAGTTTTACCAGTCTCTATCTGATTAATAATTCTGGTCATTTTTGTGTTTTTGAATTTTGTTCCATTATGTGATTTATTTTTATTGTTTAAAGTGAGAGGGCAAATGTATTCTGTTACTTCATCTTGGAAGCAGAAGTCTTTCTCCATCTATACTCAGAGGTGCATATGAAGAAGCACTTCTGAAGAGGTTGTTGTTGTTGTTATGTGCCGTCAAGTCAGACCTGACTCATAGTGACCCCTCTTTGGGTTTC
>NW_006921779.1:4235361-4244909 GCF_000298275.1 Orycteropus afer afer | reverse complement strand
TTTTTTTTTTTTTTTTGAGAATCCTCCTGATTCAGGGGATAATTCCTCTTTCCATTTTCTGGAATGTGTCCCTGTATATATTTCCATTCTGTCTCTTCATTGGGTCCCAGTTCAAATATCACCTCCTCAAACAGCCCGTCCACAGCCATCTGATTTAAAATAGTTCCCCTGCCATACCCTATTCCTTTATTCATATTTATTTTTCTTCCTAGCACTTATCTCCACTTGACACCCTACATATTTATTTGTTCATGTGTTTATCATCTCTCCCTTGGTAGAAGGTAGGCTTTATGAGGGCAGGTACTTGACCTTGGTCATTGCTAGCTTTCCTGTGCTAGAACAGTGATTGGCATATATTAGAAACTCAGTGAAATAGGCTGAACGAGTGCGTGAATGAGTGCTTTTTTTTGGTCACTATGGTCCGACTTGATGGCACATAACAACAACAACATGCACAACCCAGCTGTGTGTCTGGACAAGTCCTATGGCCTTTCAGGGCATGCCTTTCTCTGCAAAATGAGGGGATTGAATAAGGGGGCACTGGCTGGAAGTCAAGGGGCTCACACACTGTCCAACTGTGCCAGATGAGGCTGGGCTTCACTGGTGAGTTTTTCACTGTACTGAAGGGGGCTGGGCCAGATGTTCTTCCAGGGCTCAAGTGGCTCCAGACTTTGGATTGTCGTGGTTGCCACCAGAGGGCGCATGATGCTTAGATTAAGACCAGCAACTCTGTCCTAGCACCTCTTTGGATTGATAGAAGTCACTGCAATTGACTCTCATTCAGGACTCCTGCATGTAGGTGGTGTACGAGGGTGCGGTGCACGGCGAGCCATTTCCAAGAGCCCTGAGTCCAGCACTCAGGCTGTGTGGGCTCAGCTCCTGCTGCTCACTGTCCCGTGGTGTCCCATCCAGAGGCAGACTACAGGGAAGAGAAAAAGTGGGCCCCCTACAGCAGAAACTGTACAGGTGTACTCAACAGCTTTCTATATGTCCTGGATTCCAAAACTTCCTTGTTCTTTGGACAATACGAATAAACCTTCTGTCACTGAATAGGGTGACCTTATGATCTTTGGCAAACCTGTCCCAACTCCCTGGCCCCCTTTAGGGATGGGCCCTTTACTACTTGTCCTCAGATCACTGGAGGGCCTGTTATGGACTGCAGATTGTCCCCCAGGCTCCCAAAGCCCTAGCAGGACAATCTTGGATTGGAATGAGATGCCTTCTGGCTAGGTAAGCAAGCTCATTTCATTCTCTCAGTAAGGTGGAGTGTTTTTGCTATTGACCCACATTTAGTGGGGAAACTGAAGCCAGAGAGTGGGTAGGACTGTCTGATGTCACACATCAGTGTGTGGTGTGCTTGGTTTCCTACACTTTCTACAGCCTCTAAGCCTTTGCACTTGCTGTTCCTTCTCCCTAAGATCTTTGTGTGGCTGCTTCCTTCACGTTATTCAAGCTACAGGTCAGATGTCACCTCCTCAGAGAGGCCTTCCTTGATCACAGCCTGTCCTCTCTGTTCCACCAATTTGTTTAATTTCTTCTAGAGCACTTACCACCATTTGGAATTAGCCAGTTTCCTGGTGGATGGTTTGCATTCTGTCTCCCCTGTCAGAAGGAGGGCTCCACTAGAGCAGCAATCTTGTCTGACTTGTTCCCCAATGGGCCACATTGCACACAGTGCATGGCACACATGGGTGGAGCCCCAGGGGTATTGCCGGATTGGAGCATGAGTGATTTAGGGAGGGAGAGGGAGAGGGAGATGGAAAGGTACCTGCATTCACACATGTCTCCATGTAGAGTCCCAATCATGCAGAGCCACCCCTTATCTCTTCCTGGAACCCCAAGTTCTGTGATGTTTTGGGGCTGACATGTCTGCCCCTTTCTAGGCTTCTTGTTCCTTCATCTGCTCCACTGCACACCATGTGGAGTGATGAGTGTAAGAGGAAAGCAAAGCCAGGATATAGGAGGAGCAGTGGGTTCGGGGTGGAGTGAGGGGTCAAGGCCCTGGTGCTCTGGCAGTGAAGCCCAGGAATATGGTACATAGCTGCCCATACCTGAGACTGCAGTGGGACCAGATGCTTTTGTTTTGAAAAAATTAGGGTAGATGTGTGGGTGGATTTTCCAACAATGATGATAACCCTTTCTGAGATAGAGACTTTCCTTTCAGAGGATCTGTCTTGTCAGGAAGCTGCAGAGGGCACCACACCCAGCTATTTTGTGTGAGTGCCCCTCTTCCAGTGCCAAGAGTCCTGACTTGGCTGACCTAAGAGCAGATGATGCAGCAGGAACATGAGTTGTGCTTTGGTGCCAAGAAGATCTGGATTCAAATCCTAGCTTAGTCACTTCCGTGTTGTGCATTATTTGGCAAGTGACTTCACCTCTCTGAGCTAAGAAGAAATGAACACTGAGGACTCTGCTTTCTTGGGACCAGTTCAAGAACTCTGTCCTCCTGGCCCAGCCTTTCTGTCTAGGGTTCCTGCTCATCTCTCAATGTTTGGTATACACGGCATACTCTGGGAGCCACTGCTGTCCTCCACTGGAGAGTCAGGTTCTTCTCTTCTAGGGTCACCGTGGCCTGTCTATTTCTACAGTACATGGTATTACATGACTATTGTTCTTCCACTAGACTAGAACCCCTGTGGGGTTCCAGGGGCTTTGTTCAATTCTGCATTCCCATATCCAGCACAGGGCTAGACACATCACAAGTGTGGCGGTAATGCTGAATGAGTTGGGGCTCTGAGACTGGGTTGATTTCTATCCTCCAGGATTTCTCAGGACAAACTAGTTATACACCTCACCTGACCTGACTTAGCACCTAGCAATCCCTACCCTTCTCTACCTCTTAGACAGAGTTGCCCATAATGAAATAGTATCAATGACAGTGCACCTAACTTACCATGTTCCAGACATGGTGCTAAGAACTTCACCTGTGTTATCACTTTATGATACTATTGTTAATATACTAATTTTAGACATGAATAAACTGAGGCTCAGAGAGGTCAAATAACTTGCCTGAGATCACACAACCCAAATGTGGCAAAGCCCATGGTGTACTGGTAAGTGCTAAACAACTAGCTCACCAAAAGAAAAAGTCCTGGTTTGTGGTGTTTGTTAATTTCTGTGGTTTAAATAACCCCAGAATTTCAGGCTACTAACATGAAGTCATTGAACTTGGAGTTGGGAATAGATGCTTGTGAACTGGTATGAAACACTGTAGGACAAAGCTGGGATTGAAATCCAGGCCTATTTGATGCTGACTGTCAACATGCTATTCTAGATTCCTAAGATCTGGTGTTAAGTGAAAAAACCAAGATGCAGAAGGGTGTATATCAGGGTGAAAAGAATATATATACATACATGTATATAATAAAATAAAAAGCCAAACTCACTTCCATTGAGTCTCAATTCTTATTCATAGCCACCGCCTTTGGATTTCTCAGATGGTAAATCTTTATGGAAGTAGATTGCCCGATCTTCCTTCCACAGAGTGACTGGTGGATTTGAACCACCAACCTTCTGGTTAGCAGTCAAATGCCTTAGGCACTCCACCACCAGAGCTCCTTATGTATATAATACCTATGCATGTATTTTTATGTGTATATGTATTTTAAAAACTTTTTAATTGTGATTTGGGTGAAAGTTTACAGAGCAAATTCATTTTCTATACAGCAGTTCATACACATTTTGTTTCATGACATTGACTCAATTCCCCACAATGTAACAGCTCTCTCCCCCTTCCTCCCTAGTTACCTCTTCCCTGTGTCCCATGCACTCCCACCCCCACTCCCGCCCTGACCCAGCTGTTTCCCTGTGTAAATATTACCCTTCTGTTCTCCCATGACTGATCACTCCAAGGAGTGCACCTACCTGAGGTAAGTTTACCCCACATGCCTCTCTATTGTTTGAATGGAAGCCACAAGAGTAAGTTCAGTCCCAGACCTGAAAGGGAACTAGGGGTCATAGTCTTAGCAGGGATCTCATCAGGCTCTATCAGACCAGCAAACTTGGTCGTTTTTATTTTATTTTTTTATGATTTTGAGTTTTGTTCTACATTGTTCTTCCACTCTATCCAGGATCTCCTGCACTGATCCGGCTCTTAGTGGTTGACAGTGGTAGCTGGGCACTGTCTAGTTCTGGTCTCCTGGTCATACAATACAGGCAGAGGATCACATGGACTAATGGTTTCCATGTGTCTTTGATTTTCTTTGTTCTTCTTTGCTCTGGATGAGGAGAGACCCATTGTTGCATCTAGATGGCTGCTTGCTAGCTTTTAAGACCACAGTCACTACTTACCAAAGTAGGATATATAACAATGTTTTTGTTCTAGTATGTATTTTTTGTGTGCATATCTACCTATATATAAGGAGCCTGATGGCGCAGTGGTTAAGCGCTTGACTGCTAACTGAAAGGTGGATAGTTCCAGACCTGCCAGTCACTCAGAGGGAGAATGACATGGCAGTCAGTTTCCATAAAGATGTAGAAGCCTTCGAAACCCTATGTGGCCATTCCACTCTGTCCTATAGGATTGATATGAGTTGGAATCCACTTGATGGCAATGGATTTGTTTAATATATGTGCACACCTACTCCTCCTTTGTTGACTACCTCATTATCCAATATTTGGAATTGATGACAATAGTGAAAAATCTACTATTTGACTATTTTGTGCATCAATGATGTACATCTGACAGTAATGTGTACTGAGGTGTGAGGTAGGAGTAATGCTGGCTGTGATGGTTAAGTTTATGTGTCATCTTGGCAGGACCATGATTCTTAGTGATTTGGCAGTTATGTGATGATGTAATTTGACAGGTAAGGATGTAGTCATCCTCCATTTTCACATAATGCTGATTTTCATATAACAACCTGGTCCTTGTTACCTAACCATGTGGTAAGTGAGGAGGGGGTGCGTGTGTAAATGTACACACACACAGACACACACACACACATTCATGTACATGTGAAGGATTTGCCAGAAACTGATAGCATCATTAGTTTCTCCAGGGAGGGCAACTGCATGGCTGGAGACAGAGATGGGAGAGAGATTTTCTCTGGGTATCCTTTTGTACTTTTTGACTTTTGAAAAATATCTGTGTATTGATTATTAAAAAAAAGTGTGAGCAAACAAACAATGAATTAAATCATCCAATCAAACAACCCAAACTGCATCCTGGGCCTCCTGAACCTCTTTGCAAGGCAGGATCTGTGGGCCTGGAGCTGGGCAGGGCTTCTCCCTGGGCAGCACTGCCCCTGCAACCAGGCTGGTGGGTGAGGGGAGGAGTGGAGAGGCCATGATCTTCTTGGTGCGTGAGGGATGGGTGCACTTGTTTTAATACTTGTCCATGCAGCTTGGTCACTGAGACCATGGCACTGCACTCTAAACTCAATTAGAAATTTAACAAACCTTATAAATCCTCCCCAGCGTGAGCCTTGTAAATCTGCAGAACGGGGCTGGCTTAGCACTTATCCATCTCTGGCTTAATGACCTCCCCAGCCCGGCCTGGGAATGATTCAGGGCTGGTGACAGGTCTAATTAGTGAGCACAAACCGCAGCTGCAAGCAAGGTGAGGAGGAAGAGGGAGCTTGATCTCTGCCCCGGTGGCATTAGGGAGGTGAGTCCTGGGCTTTGTCCCTTCTGAACCTGGGGCTCTTTGCCTCTTGGGAGGAGTAGGCAAGGAGGGCATGGGAAGTGCCCAGCTCTTTGATTGTTAATGTAGCCCTGTTGGTGGAGTGTCCCACGAGTGCCATTGTTTGGGGAAGGCTGTTGTGTGGCATGCTACTTGTAACATTATTCCATTGAGGGCTATGTGGGACCCAACTGGAATCCTAGGAAGGCAGCGAATTGGTGGGCAGATTTGAGACCATATCAATAGCATGTGGGAGAGTTGGGAGAGTTTTGAGGGTGGGTTCAGATCTCCCAGTGTCTGGGGAAATTGAGATCAGAGAGGGTTCAGATGGTTCCGTGTTTTGAAGGGTGCAGGCTCAGGTGAAAGGATGGATGGGTTTCCCACCCTGGGTGACTGTCCTTGGGAGGCCATGAGCTCCTCATCAGTGTGGGTGGACAGACAGCCCAGGATTCTCTACCATCCACAGAGTCCCGACTGGGGGCCAGGGCCTTCATATACTCATTGGTTGCCCCCATTTTATAGGCAAGGGAATAATGCTCAGAGAGGTTATATGACATGACCCAGGTCATTCAGAAGCAGGATTTGAACACTGGCCTACTTGGCTTTGGAACTTGTGGGTCTTCCCCCTGAGGATGCTGAAGGACTTGCACCCCAAACTGACCCTCTCATTTTGGAGGATGCTCATGAGGATTCTGGGCACAAAGTGAATAAAGATCCCAGAGCTGAGAGGGCAGACAACTTCCTTGGCCACGTGGATTCAGCCACGTTCCTACCTTGGAGGTGGAAAGATGTGGATCAGATCTCTCACTCTCTCCCCTCTCCTTCCCTCATATTTTCGTCTCCTTTTCTCTTCCTCATCCAGCTTCCTTTTGGCTTCTTTCTCTGGCCCTGACTCCCTCCCCCACTGGGCTATTAGCCAAGATGTTGGGGTGGGGTAGGTCTGAGGTCCTCCCCATTCCCCCCACTACCTCCCCTGTTTCAGATGTAGGAGGTGATGGATACCAGCTCCAGCTCCCACCAGCCCCTCTGACCCTCTCTGCACCACCTCCCTGACCCCAGAGCAGTCACTAGGAGGAGGCCTGGGTAATTGGTTCCATCCAGGCCTCATCCTCAGTGGTGTAAAAGGGAAGCTATAAATATTTTTTATCTATAACTCACGATGAATAAAAATTTAATTACACTGAAAAATTTAAATTTCATAAGAAATAAATATTAATCCCGAAGTGTGATTTTTGTGGGAAGTTAACTTTCAAATGTCGTCAATCTAGAGGTACCTGGGGTCTAAGAGGGAGGGAAAGCCCCCAGTTCAGGCTCCTGGTCTGGCCTGGGTGGGGGAATGTTCACTCCTGAGATTCAGGGCCCAGGAAATCAGATGACCCTCAGGGAAAGAGCTCACTCCATCCCCAGCCATGGGCACAGGAGGGTGGCAGCTATGAGGGTGTGATCACTCATTCCCACCACTCTGGCCTGAGCACTCACCCTGGCCTCTGAGTAGCCACCTCCCTCCCTTCTGTGATAATTGAACACCAACCACCACATCCAGGTGTGTGACAGAGCGACCCCTCCTTGGGTTTCCAAGGCGCTATCTCCACAGAAGTAGATTGCCCAACTTTCCTTCCGAGGAGTGGCTAGTGGATTTGAACCACCAGCCTTCTGGTTAGCAGTCAAATGCCTTAGGCACTATACCACCAGAGCTCCCTTCAATCTGTATGCTGAGCCAATAATCTGAGAAGCTGTACTATATGAATGAACAAATCTTAGAAACTAAGTACAGCCAGAATGCTCCTTAGAAGCCAGGATGGCAAGACTTCATCTCATGTACTTTGGATATGTTATCAGGAGGGACTAGTCCCTGAAGGATATCATGCTTGGTAAGGTGTAGAGTCAATGAAAAAGAGCAAGACCCTCAATGAGATGGATTGACATAGTAGCTGCAACAATGAGCTCAAACAGCAATGATTGTGAGGATGGTGCAGGACTGGGCAGTGTTTCGTTCTGTTGTACCTGGAGTTGCTATGAGTCGGAACCTAGCTGATGGCACCTAATAAAACATGCCCATGTGTTTTCCCTGGGTTCCCTGGATGCTACAGGGAAGGAGGCATTGTCTTTGCTTGCCTGGAGCATAAGGTCATGTGAAGGAGGCAGACATCTAACGAATGACTACCCATACCACAGCCTAGTTAATACTCCTCTTTTGGGCCTGAACCCTCCCTGCTCCCTTCCCCCGCTTGCTTTATATTGTCATTTTTGTTTTTGCTTTTAATATGATTCAAGTATCACCCATATACAGAAAGGTGTGTAATCATACAGCTTAACGGAAATACTAGTAGAAGCACAGCCCAGGTCTAGGAATATAATAACATGGACTCCACACTGGGCTTTTGGAGAGCGGATGGCTTTGCTCCAAGGACATTCACAGACCGATTGATGGATGATACTTGCTACCTGCTCAGAGAGGAACAATTTTGGGGTAGGGTAGCCTAATACTAGTAACAACATCTCAATACCTACTGAATGTTATTATGTGCCCTGCTCAATGCTAGGTGCTGTCTGGGTGCTGATGTAACCCTGAAACACCCCAGGAAATAAGGGCTGCTATTACCTCCATTTTCATAGGCAAAGGTCAGATACACAGAGAGGTTAAGAAATGAGTCTAAAGTCACACAGGTGTTGGGAGGAGCCTGAGCCTAAGGAGCTTACACCTGAGCCATCCTGGCTTCTCTGCATGGTGTGTATGAGATGGGAGACCCAGGTCTCTGCTACAGGAGGCCTGGGTTCCAGTGTGCTCTGGAATCTACCTTTGCATTTTGTGTCTCTCCTCATTCAAATAAGACCTGCTGTGTGGCCTTGGGTAAGTCTCTCAGCCTCTCTGAGCTTCAGGCTCCTCTTTGGAAATGGGCATACAAATCTCCTCTCTGTGCTTCCCAAGGTTCATAGGGGTGAGGATGGAGTGGCAGAGGTAAACACCGTCACCTTGATCGCAGAGATAAAGTTAATGCTGTCTTCAAGTACACCATAGATCTCATTCATTGAGGTGGGCACTATCATTATTTCCATCTTATAGGTCAGGAAGCTAAGATGCAGCATCAGGATAAGGCTGATTTGAGGGCCTAGGGAGGAGGGTGGGGTGGTCAGATAAGATTCCCAGGGGGGATGATGAAGTGGTGGATAGGTACCGCTCTGAGGATGGAAGTGTAGATAGGATTTGGGACCTGTGTTCCAGGAGGGGTTCCACATGATCAAAGGTGTAGAGGTGGATATATGCATGTTATATTAGAAATCTGGGGAGGGGGCTCTGTAAAGGGCTAGGGTGGGATCAGGCTGGGTGCTGGCCTACCTACTTCAAACATTTCTCTATTCTACAGATGATACAACTAAGGCCATCCTGAGCTGGGCTGCAGAGCCTGGGTTTGTGGCTATGCTATACTGGATGGAGATGGGGAACAAAAAGGATAGAAACTTGGATTTCAATATAACAGGTCAAGTCGTTGGCTCTTGCACTCAGGCCAAGGCTATAGAGAGTGGCTGGACCTAAGTGCCAGCCCAAGGCTGTGGGTGGTGTCCAGAGCACCTATCAGAGATGTGGCTGGCTGGGACAACCAAGGCCCATGCATGGCAAGGGAAATCCAGAGGAGGCTGGAGCCTGATTCCCATTTATGACGCTTCCTGCAGGTGGGTACAAGACACCTGAGCTTTCCAGGAACCATACAGACCAGGTCCCACCTAAAATCAAAAGCCAAACCCATTGCTGTCACGTTAATTCTGACTCATAGCAGCTTGGATTCCTATTTGGCTGACCCAAGGCCCTACACGGGGGTACTTTAGGCAACAGGTAAGAAATCCACCTTCTATAGCAAAAACATAGGAATGCTTCACCCTTTCTCCCGGGCCTGGACACATATATACACACATATTCACATACCCT
>NW_006921779.1:4233024-4234575 GCF_000298275.1 Orycteropus afer afer | reverse complement strand
AATATCACTACAGAAGTAGATTGCCCAACCTTCCTTCCAAGGAGTGGCTGGTGGGTTTGCACGCCAGCTTTCTGGTTAGCAGTCAAATGCCACGGTGGCTGTGGGACCTGCTAAATCACTAGTGGTTTGGGGTCCTGCTTTGTGGGCCTGGCAGCTTCTAATAAACTTGGTTCTGGTGGCCTCAGTGCCTCTGCTGGGGGGGGTGGGAGTTAGTGCTGCTGCTTGCTGTCCTGGTGTGTGGGCGGCTGTGCCTAGGGAGGTCTGAAGGCCTGTGTCCTATGGTTAAAGACCTTGAGATAGACTTGGAATCTCAATTCTGCTCTGCACTTTCTAGCAGGGTGACCCTGAACTGGTTACGTTGTCTCCGAGGCTTAGTTTCCTCATCTGTAAAGTGAAGCTAATAAGCATAAGTACCTCAAAGTGTTGTTATGGGGGTGAAACAAGGTAATACAAGTAGTGCTTGTATTAATACAAGGGAGCTCTCCTCCTCCTTCCTCCTCTTTCTTCTTTTTCTTGCTCCTCATTCACATCTGGCATAGGCTGGTGACCCCCTTTCACTTGCCCTTCTGTCTGCCCAGAACTTCTGCCCTAGATCTATGCCTGCAAACAAGAGCCTCCCTACCCCACCCGGGACAACTTCTCTGTGGTATTTACAGCTGCCACTTGTATCTGTACCAATGCCCTCTTCCCTTTGTCACTTGTGGGTCTTCAGGGGCTCAGTGTGCAAGACATACTTGTGGTGCCCTGGGACACCCTTCTTTCCAATTCAAATGGATAGAGCATTTGCTCAATGCATTGGGGAGCCACTTCCTGGTTCTGCCCTCAGCACTTGGCTGGCAGTGCCCCTGGGGCTCAGCCTCTTGTGGATTTGACCTTCTTTGTGAAACCCATACAAAACAGACCAGCTGCATGGCTCAGTCTCTGCCCTTTATCAAAAAAGACACAAAAGTCTGGGGCCAAAAAAAGGGAAAGAGCACTTGAATGCTTACTAAGGTCTTTTGGAGAAGACCAAGAAAGATTCTATTCACTTTGTCACTTGTGGGTCTTCAGGGACTCAGTGTGCACGACATACTTGTGGTACCCTGGGAAACCCTTCTCTCCAATTGAAATGGACAGGACAGCATTGCATTTTAAAATTTTAGTTGTTTTAAATCTATGTATCTTTATATCATCTATGTAACATGCATGGCTACTGTCTCTCAAATCTCTCAGAACTTCCCCAAACTCTTCTCCAAATCCATACAGTTCTGGCTTTAGTCCAGAGGTTGCAAAATGACGACTAAAGGGCATATCTTGCTCCCAGACTTATCTTATTAGGTCTGCACAATATTACTTTTTTTGTTTTTAGTAGTGGGCAACATTAAAAAAGTAGAGCTTCCATATACAGTGAAACTTGATGAGACTGCATTGTGTTTTTTTTTTTTTTTTTGGGGGGCTCTGCCATTGGGTCCATAAATATTTATTATGGTTATATCTTCATTTTCAATTGATCCTTTAATCATTATATAATGTCCTTCTTTGTGAGTGGTATCAATTCTCTGGTAGCATAGT
>NW_006921779.1:4229661-4232924 GCF_000298275.1 Orycteropus afer afer | reverse complement strand
CCAGCTTCTCTAGAAAAATCAGCTCTGGCAACACTGGGCCACCTCACGCCTTCCCAACACTCCCTTGCCCCAGCACCCTGCCCTGTTGACATTCGAGTGCACGACCCTTGCTTTAGTTTTCCCCTCTTCCTCCACCTTGTCAACTGCTCATTTCTCTCTGCCAGTGACTCTGCCTTGTCCCTTTGGCCAGCCAGTCCTGGGGTCTCTCAGTCTTCTCTCTCACTGTTACCACAAAGGCTGAGGAACTGAGCAGGCAATAACAGAACCCTTCCAAGTAGACAAGCAGGAAGAAAGGGTGTGAGCATTTTCACATTTATGTTTTTTCTCTTGTGACACTTGCAAGGTCACCCCCTGAACCTGAGACTTCTTAGCTCCCCTGGTCTCTGAGGGTGGGGGTTCCTCCTTCTCATCCTGGCTCCAGGGTCTTTTGCCAATCCAATTAAAATTTTCTCTCCTCACAGCAAACCATCCCCAGCTCACAGCTCTCCCAACTTAGCAGAAGAAATTTCCAGAATCAGCATCTCTCTTCTGGTTGTGGCAATGTCTGCTTTCCAAACTGTACCTTCCTCTATTGCTGAGGCCATTGTTTCTCTTGAAGACCCATATCCTTCCTAACACCACCTGCTGTTGCATCCTCTGAGCTCCCCTGCCCATCCTCAGCGCCTCACCCCTAATATTATGGAAGGAATTTTTTCCCCAAAAAATTTATGTTGAACTCTTAACCTCTGGTGCCTTTGAACATGACCTTGTTTGGAAATAGGGTCTTTGAAGATGCTATTGATTAAGTCATAGTCAAGTAGGATGGATCCTAATCCAACTGAGTAGTGTCCTATAAAACAAGAGACACTGTAGAAACAGACAGAGGAAAGATGGGCATGTGAAGATGCATCTAAGGGCAAGGAACACCTGGGGCTGCCAGAATCTGAGAGACAGAGATAAGAAAGGATCTTTTCCTAGAGCCTTTGGATAAAATATACACTGCCACACCTTGAATAGGACTCCAAGCCTCCAGAACTGGGAGACAATATATATCTGTTGTTCAAAATCACCCACATTGTGGTATTTTGTTATGGCTGCCCTAGGACATGAATACTCCTGGCATGGCAATCTACTTCCATAGTGACACTGCCTCAGAAACCCAAGGAGGGGTTGCTATGAGTTGGATCTGACTCAACCGCAGTGAGAGAGAGAAAGTGAGAAGCTCATATAGTGTTAGGTCATTGGCTTTTCAGGCAAATGCTGGGTAGATGACATGATGCTGGGCTAAGGAGGTGGAATCAGGCCAGACAACCTGGGTTCAAATCTTGGATCTTCTGCTTAGCTCTGTGACTTGATCAAGTTTTGTCATTTCTCCAAGTCTCAGTTTCCCCTGTAAAACAGGGATGACATTAACAGTACCTGTTCTATTTCATGGGGTTGTTGTGATGATTAACGAAATGAAGCATTTAGCATTTTGATGTTCAAAGTATGGTCCTTGGACCTGTGGCATCAATATCACCTGGGTGCTGGTTAGATATGCAGAATCTCAGGCCCCACCCCAGAATCTGAATCTTCATTTCAACAAGACTTCCAGGGGTTCCTTATGTATAGTCAAGTTTGACAAGCTCTGATTTAGTATAGCTCTTGACACAAGGTAAGTGCTTAAACATGGTAGCTGTCATGGTAATTAGTCTAATAAGAACCTCTTAAGACAAATTCTAGTGATGGAAAAAGGAGCTCTGGTGGTGTGGTGGTTAAGGGACTTGGCTTCTAACTGAAAGGTCAGTGGTTTGAACTCATCAGTTGCTCCATGGGAGAAAGATGTATCAGTCAGCTTCTGTAAAGATTAAAGCCTTGGAAACCCTATGGGGGATTTCTACCCTGTCTTATAGAGTCCCTGTGAATCAGAATCTACTTGAAGGCATTTGTGTGTGTGTGTGTGTGTGTGTGTGTGTGTGTGTCTGTGTGGTTTTTCTGGTGCTGGAGAGAAGACTGAGAGCTCAAATTATGGCTCTGAAAGTTAGTAGCTGTGGACCCACTTCTCCCTTCCTGCCTCATGTTGCCCATCTGTAAAAATGGATATAATGATGCCACCCCTCAGAGCTGACTTGAGAGAAGGTGCTTCAGACAGAGTTGTAGATATGTGATCTGAGATATTAAGGCTCTAAACATACTTTTTTTCGGGGGTGGGGAAGGGTAGCGGTGGTGGCTCAGTGGTAAAATTCTTGGCTTCCATGCAGGATACTAGAATTTGATTCCCAGCCATGCACAGCCACAACCCACTTGTCAGTGGAGACTTGTGAGTTGTTATGATGCTTAACAGGTTCCAGACTAAGATGAACTAGGAAGAGAGGCCTACTCCCACTTCTGAAAATCAGCCAGTGAAAACTCTGTGGAGCACAACAGCTTGATCTGCAACTGATCCTGGGGATGGTGCAGAAGAGGATGACATGGGGTCTTCGTGAGCTGGGTGAGAGGCAACTCCATGCCGCTAACAACAATAACAACAAACAATCTTGCACATATTTTATGTACTCTTCCCGCTATTGTTCTTGTTTTATAGGTGAGAAATCGTTGAGGTACTTCAGCACCAAGTGATTAGTCTAAGATCATTCAGCCAGTCAGCCACAGGACTGGGTCTAGTCCCTGGATCTCGAGTCCCTGACCAGTACAAGGCAAATGCTACTGCTTTGAGTCAATTCCAACTCATAGAGGCCCTACAGGACAGAGTGGAACTTCCCCACAGGGTTTCCAAGGCTGTAACTCTTTTATGAAAGCAGATTGCCTCATCTTTTTCCCATGGACCCGCTGGTGGGTTAAAACCACTGACCTTTTGGTTAGCAGCCAAATCCTTTAACCACTGCACCACCAGAGCTCTAGTACAAGACAGACATCTGATAGTCAAGCTGGAAATTCCCTTAGCGGTTTTCTAGATCAGCCAGATCAGGTCACATTGAGGGTCCTGGAACCCTCTTCTCTGACTCTCCCACAATGAACACCCTCTGGGGTAATCTATCAGTGTATTGTGCTGTTTGGTGTTTGTTTCTTATTTGTGTGTTAGGAATGGCAGTGGTGGAAGATCAGGGAGAGGGTGGGGAAAGGAAGGATGGAACAGCTCTGGGATCTGATGGTTAATTAAAATGTCCTCAGAGGTGATCAACCCACGGTCGATGGCTTGAATCCACAATGACCCATCTCCTCCCTGGCAGAGTACATGGCTTTAGGGATGGCAGTAGGAGGACATTG
The DNA here is from genome assembly GCF_000298275.1 of Orycteropus afer afer. Lineage (NCBI taxonomy): Eukaryota > Metazoa > Chordata > Mammalia > Tubulidentata > Orycteropodidae > Orycteropus > Orycteropus afer. The sequence continues at coordinate 4,229,699 of NW_006921779.1, read as the reverse complement.
TCTTCCTCCTGGTCTTTGGAGGCTCAGTACTGGGCAGT
>NW_006921779.1:4208873-4210268 GCF_000298275.1 Orycteropus afer afer | reverse complement strand
GGGTGGGCTCAGGGAAGGGAGTCTGGAGGATGAGATGTAAAGGGCTTTTCAGCAGGGAGTTTGAGTCTTCCAATGGAAGTCTGGGCCACTTGAAGAACCAAACTGTGAGATGACTGAGATCTGACCACATCACATCTCAGCCCCTCCTCGTCAGTCAGGAAGGGCTTCCTGGAGGGGATGTCCTTGGAAGATGAGCAGGAAGCCTCCTCAGGTGCCTGGTAGAAGTTAGTTTCCCTGGTTCAGAGGATGTGGTGGTGGTGGTGGTGGGGGCTGGTGGTTGTTGCTGTTGTTTATTTTTTCTGGAAATGAACTTACTGTCCTTCCCCACCCTGCAACCCCCCTCCCCAGTGCCTGTGGGGAAGTCGATAGCGATGGATTAAACAGCGAGGAGAAAGCTGAGAGCACAATTGGAAGAAAGATAAAGATAATTAAAACTAATTCCAACTGTTCCCAGAGAAATCAATTTCATAACTTCAGCGCATCCCTCCACTTGTTCCTGAGGCTCTGCAGCTCTGAGCAAAGGGTGTGCATTTGAACATGTGGTGTGTTAAGGTGTGTGTGTGTGTGTGTGTGTATGTGGGTGCTCGCACATGCATGTATGTATATGTATGTGGGGCTTCACACACAATGTGAATGCACATATGTGGTATGTGTGTGGTCTGTTGGAGCAGGGATTCCTTCTGGGTCCATGGGGTACCAGCTCATGGCCTCAGCTTTGATCCTGAGTGAGGAGTACAGAAGGGGCAAGTCTTGATGGCTGGGTAGGGTTAAGGCCCCTTTCCTTACACCAAACCCTTTTCTCCTGCCTGCCATAGAGGCTACCTGGCTAGTCCAGTTCTATTTTACACACATGGGGAAACTGAGGGCCAAAGAGTGGAGGCTTGCTATGGGTGACACAGTGAGGGAGATTCAGGCTCACTTTAGCATAGACACGAAAATACCGGTCTTCTGGATTTTTCACTAAGGTCCCTGGGTGGTGCAAATGATTTAAGATCAACTACTAACCTAGAGGTTGGTGGTTGAAACTCACACAGCAGTACCATGGAAGACAAGGCCTGCCAATCTACTGTCATTAAGATTACAGCCAAGACAATTGTATGGAGCAGTTCTACTCTGTAACATACGGGGGTCTCCATGAGTTAGAATCAACTCAATGGCAACGAACTACAAGGACTCCACTGGTCACTTGGACCAGAGCAGGCAGGGATGGAAGGGGTGATAAATCCGACCTTATATGGCCAGGAGCTCAGTATGCACAGCCAGTTCACTCACTTGCTCTTTAAATGCCTGCAGAGCACCTACTGTGTGTCAGGTCCTATGGATTCTCTAACTAGGCTAGGGGTTAAGGGTGGTCACTGCTGCATTTGGTACAGGCTGGTTCCTCTAGGGGTTCCT
>NW_006921779.1:4206843-4208413 GCF_000298275.1 Orycteropus afer afer | reverse complement strand
GTGGGTTTGAACCATCAGCCTTTTGGTTAGCAGCCCAATGCCTTAACCACACCACCAGGGCTTCTTTGGGTGGTGCTACAGTGAACCTGAATCAGAAAACATGAAGCCAGGAAAAATGTCCATGTGAAGGTGTGGGTGCTAATTGCTCTAAATGAACAGTTTCTTCTACCTGCCTGAGCTTATGTCTTCGTCTCTAAGACTGGGCAGTCTGCTGCGAGTCTCAGATAAGAAGACGTGTAAGAAGTGCCCAGAAGTTTTCTCTTTTTGTAGGCTCCAGGTTTCCGGAAAGGGTCACCCAGTAAGTAAGGAACCAGGAAGCAGATCATGGCCACACAGTTGCCTGGGAACAGTGAGTAGAGGAGATGAACTCTCTCAAAGACCCCAGGGCAAGGTGTCTGGCATCCCCATCCTTGGTCCATCCTTATAGTGGTGGGCCTGGGAGTGGGTACTCCCTGGCTACCTGGTCATGCATCAGGTCCTGATGTGCCCCATCTCACCTCTAGATGGCAGCATTGGAGAGCAGGAGCCAAGTGGGAGGTGGCAAGAGGGGGCTGGGCTAGCTGGGCTAAAGCTGTGGCCACCAGGCTATGACCTCAAGCCCTCTACTGAATCCCCACCCACCCCACCCTCTCATGATTTGAAAGTAGCATGGGGAGTGGTGATGAGGTACTGCAGGAATTCCTGGATTAAGGGAGATTTGTCTCTTCTGTTCCTGAGACAGTCACTCTGGGAGCTAAAGATTTCCAGCTGTTGGGTCTGGAGGTTTGGGTGGACACAGTAGTTGCAAGCTCTTTTCTCAAAGACCCTCAGACCTTTAGGAGTGGGACATCCAGGGGTGTGGGTGAGAGGAGACCTTTGGCAGTGGGTGCAGGAGGTACCCATGCCCAGCAGCCCCTCAGCCTGAGATGGGGCAGGTGAACATTGGAAAACCACCCTCCTTTCTCTGTTCCACCTTTCTTGGCATCCCCTCCTCTCCCTCCCTTTCCCCAGGAAGCCAGAGAGGAGCAGATGGGAACTGTCAGCAGCTCGTTAGGGTTACAGATGGGGAGTGGGGTGCAGGTGGAGTGGGAGAAAGAGAGTAGGAGGGCCAGAGTTTGGGGCCAGGCACCCTGTGGAGCCCAAGGTAGAGCCCAGCAGGGGCTGTGCTGGCCCATTGAGGGGCACTATATTCCCACCTCTCAGTCCTGCCCTAATCCAAGAAGAGGCTCCAGAGAACTCCCAGACTCTCCCAGCAACTGCATCTGGTGGTAACTTGGAGGTAAGGTTGGAGGCTGAGAAGTCTGAAGGTGTTTTTTGTCTCTTGCCAGGCCTGGCCACCTGGAGCTAGCTGGAGAGGAGAGCTCCACCTCACCTCTGCCAACCCAGCACATTTGGAATTTCCCAGGCTTGGGGGCTGGGAGGCTGGGCATAGATTTGTTACAGTGTAGGGTCTTATGGTACCCCCAGATCATAGGGGAGAGGAGACTGAGGGCCAGACTGACTTTAAGGGACCATTAGCTGCATCTTAGATGGCCTCTTGAAAGCTTTTAAGACTCCAGTCACTAATATTTTTTTCAGTATAAATATGTCC
>NW_006921779.1:4203914-4205501 GCF_000298275.1 Orycteropus afer afer | reverse complement strand
AAAACGTGGAACAAAAATCCAAAAACTCAATAATGACCAGAATTACTGGTTGGATGGAGTCTGGTGAGACCCCCAGTACTATGGCCCTGGGACACATTCTGGGCCTGGAATAAAACTCACTCCCAGGGGCTGGATCTTAGCCCAATAGTAAACAAGATGTACATGCAGGCTATTCAACCCAGGGTGATGCATTCACATACTCTGTGGAAATGCATCCCTTGGAACAATCGACCACGGGGCACCAGAGGGGCAACATTCGCATGGAGGAAATGCAGGACACACAGGAGTGCATAACTATGAGGGGCATGGGGAGAGGGGTGTTACTAGGCAGGGAGGGGAGGAGAATGGGTTAGGGTTGGGAATGGTAAAAAAAAAATTATTTGTTGTTTCTTTCTGGCAACCCAGGTTATTAAGATACAAATTGTGCATTTACTAATCACCAGGCACTGTGCTGGGGGTAAGATGAGGGTTGCCAGAATGAACCTTGGTCTGGTCAGTACTGGGTGCCACCCTGGCCCCAGCCCCCTTCCCATCTGCTGGAACTCAGCAGTTGGTGAGATTCCCTGCTCATGCTCACTCCTGCCCCCAGCTCCACAGGAGCCCATGAGGAGCAGTTTGGAGTCCATCGGTTCTCAACAGTGCTTTACAGGAAATCGGGTCACTTAAACCTTCAGGGGGTGCCCTGGTCAGTGATGGGCCCGAGAGGTGGCCTGTGTTTACAGTATGTGCTATCACTGTCTAGCTTGGGAAGCCCTTCACTTCTCAGATCTTTGTTTCCTCATCTGTGGTGGGGAAAAAGGATCTACATCTAGCAGGTTGTTGTGAGGGTACAAATAAATGGCAGAGAATGGATGATCAGGATGAGCTGGCTCTTACCTTTCCCCAGGTTTATCTTGTTCCAGGGAGACATCATGTCACCCATAACCTGGCTCAACTCACTTAAGAAGGGGATCTGGGCACCAACATGCATCACCTCCATCTGCCATAGATGGATGGATTGGGTGGATGACCCATGGTTCCCAGTACACTGGAGCTGAAACTTGTTTGCTGTGGTAAGTAACAAGGACATTCATATGTGTTCCCACCAACACTTGGACACAGATTCTCTCTCTTACACACACACACACACACACACACGTATATACAAACCTTCGTGGATAGAAAGAGTTTCTGGTTGGTAGACACAGTTAATGAGTTTGCTGCTAGCTAAATGTTGGCAGTTTGAGGCACCTCAGAAGAAAGGCCTGGCCATCTATTTCTGAAAAAATCAGCCATCGAAAACCCTATGGTTTGACGCACAGGGTCACCATGAGTCAGAGTTGAAGTGGCTGCATTTTTTTTTTTTTTTTAATGTAGATTAAAAACAGAAACCAACCATTGGCATCAAGTCAATTGTGGCTCATAGTGACCCTATAAGACAGAGCAGAACTGCCCCGTAGGGTCTCCAAAGCTGTAAATCTTTACAGAACCAAACTGCCTCATCTTTTCCCCATGAAGCAGCTGGTAGGTTTGAACTGCTGACTTTTTGGTTAGTAGCCAAATGTTTTAACCACTATACCACCTGAACTTCTCTTAATGTGGATGTTA
>NW_006921779.1:4185597-4202299 GCF_000298275.1 Orycteropus afer afer | reverse complement strand
GCTAGATTCATTGCAGATTCATCTACTGGCACCCGGCTGGGGAGACATGTGGCGACTGCAGGTGAGCTGGGTTCGAGCTGCATTATTGAACACCTTATTCCACTTTTATCTAAAATGCAGCCAGCACTGCTCAAGGAGGCGGCCCTTCCAGGAGCTCAGGAGGAAAACGAAAAAAAAAAAAAAAATCAGGGCAATGGCTCTGTGGTGATCAGTACCTGTCCCTCACTAGATCTCAGGAGATCTGTTTACGACAAGCTAGTCTGGAACTTCCTGGGGTTTCTGAAGCCTGGCATTTACCACCTTGAGGAAGCACGTCATAAATTTAGATTCCTGGGCACCTCAGATCTACTGTATTTGTGTTTCTGAGACTCAGGCTACTTATACATTGCCATCAAATCGATTCCAAGTCATAATGACCCTATAGGACAGAGCTGAACTGCCCTGTAGTGTTTCCAAGTCTGTGATCTTTAAAGAAGCAAACTGCTTTATCTTTCTTCCATGGAGCTGCTGGTGGGTTTAAACCACCAACCTTTTGGTTAACCACCCAATGCTTCAACCACTGTACCACCAGAGCTCCTTGGGAGTCAGACTAAGGAAACTGCCTTAGAAAACTTGCCCAGGTTGCTCTGCTGAGCAGCTAGGTTTGGGAATTCCTGTTGGAGAACATTCCACCTCCATAGAAAGGGCTCCCTCTGGGGTTCCCGGGGAAGGGCTGCTTCCACGCTGCCCTTGGGGCCCTGCCCTGTGTGATCTTGGCCAGTGGTAGGAAGGTTTCTAAGACAAGGGTAGACAATTTGGCATTGTGAGAGCTGGTCCCTCTATTTTATAAAAAAGGAGTCAGAGAACCAGGAGGGAAAAGGACTTGTCTAGCATGATTCAGAATCAGTGGCATTGCTAGGATTTGAACCTGGGCTATCTGGTTGGTTCACAAGCTCTTATTTAGTATATCAGTCAGGATGCCCCAGGTTATATTGCTATAACAAACAATTCTTAAGTCTCAGGGACTTAAAACAACAAAGGTTTATTTCTCATTTCTTCTAAATATCAGTCAAGGGTCAGCAGAAGCGCCATTCATTTTAGTCATTGGGGACCTGGCAGATCGAGCAGCCACCATCTTGAATGTGCTGGGCAGGGGAAAAGGGGGCTCTGGAGGGTATGCTGGCCCTAAATGCTCTGGCTTGCAAGTAACCTCATCTTTCTGCTCGCTGCCATAGGCCACATGTTCACTTTCAAGGACAGGAAGTGCAATTCTACCACAAGCCAGGAAGGAGGAAGGATTGGAAATACGTGATGAACAGCACTAATTGGGCTATGGTGGCACAGTGGTTAAGGAGTTGGCTGCTAACTGAAAGACTGGCAGTTTGAATCCACCCAGTGGTTCCGTGGGAAAAAAATCTGGTGCTCTGCTCCCATAAAGATTGTAGCCTAGAGCACCCTATGACACTTCTATTCCACATGCAGTGGCTAGGAGTCGGGATTGACTTGACAGCAACTAACAACACACCAATTGCAGGAATCCCTGGGTGGCACAAATGGTTAAGCGTTCAACCACTAACTGAAAGGTTGGTGGTTCAAACCCGCCCAGAGGTGCCTTGGAAATAAAGTTTGGTGAATTGCTCCCAAAAGATCACAATCTTGAAAGCCCTGTGGAGCAATTTTACTCTGCACTCACGGGGCTGCCACGGGTTAGTACTGACTTGCCAGCAACTAGTTACTGGCTATGCTAGTAGCACATGGCTCTGGGTCCCAGCCTCTCCAGCTCTACCTCTGCACTTCACAGTCTTCCCATCTCTCCCATCCCTACCCTTATCTTCTCTTAGTCCTATCTTCTCCTTATTATATTTCAATTCAGACATTTGGGATTCCAATTAATTCCTGGCTTTACCTCTAAGTGATCCAGGGTTGGTTCTTTCCCATCTAGTGGGCCTCCATTTGCCCCATCTCTACACTGGGACTCTGCCTTTAAGTTGTGGCCCTCACTGCCTCTTACAGGAAGTGTTTCTGGAAGCCTCTGCTTGTTGAGACAACAGAACTGGGGGAACAGACTTTATTTTTCCTCCTTTTCTTTCCCTGTTTTAGAAGATCCCACATATGTTGGGCCTGAAGGCATCCCACGCGTCCTGGGAGCTGAAGGGCCTGCTGCTTCTGCCAGGAAAAAAACCTTCTTGGAGACGGGGAACTCTACCCAGAACAGGACTAAGCCTGTCCCCCTCCCTTCCCCAACACTCCTGGGGGGAGGAGATGGCTCCTAGGGTAGCCTGCAGGGAGGGGAGGGGAGGAGTGGATTGGGCAGAGGATCAGGCTAGTGGCTGGGCAGAGAACTATGCCAGCTACTTCCCTCTCACCTGGAGGTAGCCCAAGAAGTGAGCTCAACCTATATCTTGAGGGATTTAGGTTTGACTTTCGAAAGGCCTTCCTTGCAGAGATAATTACTGGATGGGGGAATGGAGAACAAGGGAATCTTCTCTCATATATGTGACTTTTTATTGGTCTATAAAGTTGAAGTATTTGTTACACTTTTTATTTGCTTTTAATGTTACTAAAGTAATACATGCTTGCTATAAAAATCAAAATACAGAAGTTCATAAAGTACAATGACTATCCCTCCGTCCTCCCAAGCCCACTCTCCAGGGCAAACACAGTTAGCAGCGGGTCCGCATGTGCATTCTTCCAGACCCTTCCCCATATGTGCACAAATGAGACTATGTAGTTTTTATGATTATTCTGTAAAAAAATGGGATCATGTTTTTGTTTATAAACACTGTTCTGTCACTCACTCACTCACTCATTCTTCAAATGTGATGAACCCCTGCCCTGTAACTGGCCTGTGCTGGACCTCAGGGCTCTAGCAGTGAACCAGACAGACCTCCTCATCTGGGTTCCCTAGCTCTGCTGAGGGTGGTGGTCACCAAAGTCTCTGAGAGAGACTGGTTCCTCTGGACGAGAAGGCTGCTTAGACGGTGGCTCCCCAGGCAGAGGTGGAGGAGGGTAAAGAGGTTTGCTGGCCTCGTCACAGGGCAGTCAGGTGGTCTTTTCTCAGACGGATCAGAAGTGTGTGCAGGGAACAGGGTCCAGGGCAGGTGGCATCTGGGCAGACAAGAAGTTCAGTTCTCTGACAGTGCTGAAGGATTGAGCTCACTGCCTGGGCTCATGAAGCCAGCAGTCTGTGTTTCTGGGATGGAGAAGTGGTAGGGCCTCTCTCTGGGTTGCCTTTTCCCATTCTAGAGCTACCTGCAGTAAACGTCACCTCTTCCAGGAAGCCTTCCTTGGGGCATGGGTGTCCTTCTATTGTTACTATGAACCTCTATGTTTTCTCACTCCTCTCCAAACATCTTCTGTAGCAATTGTCAGTTTGTGTTTCCCCCACTGGACTGTAAACAGCTACCCAAGGGCAAGAGCCATGCCCAAGGCTGGATCTAGCATTTCCAGAACATAGCAGGCACTGGCTCAAAAAGGGGCAATAGCATTCTGCTGGTCCTGCACAGACTAGGGAGTCTGGATGGAAACTGGGGCAGGGGATCTCCCTCCCTAAACCTTCCCTGTCTCTTTTCTTGAATGAGGCAACTGTTTCTGCCCTCCCTCTGTCTCCATCCTACTCCAAACATCGGATCCTGCAAAACTATCTGGAGGTGGACTCAGAATATTGACAGAGTAGTGAGTTCTTTCACATCCCCGTCACAGCTTGGACTTTTTAGACAGGGACCTCAGCATCGCCCACAGAGCCCTTTCCAGGCTGTATGGAAGTTCTTCCTTGCAAGGAGCTGAAGTCTGTCCCTGAGACTGGGAATCAAACCAGTTAGCCTAGGATGAGTCTTGGACTCCAGCCAACCAGCTCACCTGCCTTTTACAGATGAAGGAACTGCATTCAGAGAGGTTAAATGACTTGCTCAAAGTCACACAGCAAGCAAATAGGGTATCCACTCTTAGTCCAGCACTCCTTCCATCACGCAAGGGTCTGGTTCTGGCCTCTGGGCTTCCTCTATTTCAGGGATTTGATGACTGAGGCTATGTCATCAGTGTCTGCATCCTGACCACCCCTCCCGAGGCTGTCTGAGAGTCCAATCCCTGGCACAGAGCTGACCCGGCTCTGAAAGGCTGTAGCTCTTCCCCCACTGCCCCCCCGCCCCCGCATCCCCTAAACTGGCCTCCTCCTCCCCAGCTCCTCTCATTTTTCCTCTGAAAGGAAAAAATTAATAGAAAATGTAAGTGAGCAATCTCGTGGCCGAGGCGGGTTTTCATTATTTGCGGCTGGGGAAGGCAGGCTGGGGCGAGGATCCCAGTGAAGCATGGATTCTGCCAGGAGCCTCGGGAGATAATTGAGCGGCAGCGGCAGAGGCGGCGGGCGCGGGGCGGGGGCGGGTGCGGGAGCTGTATTATCATTAGAATTTACATGACACATTAGCCAGAAGTGGCAGCGTTCATCTTTCTAACCAAATCCCATTTACCAAATGAGCAGCCGACACTTGTTTTATCAGCTGGCTCTGTTCTCCACGCGGCTTTCTGCTCAGAGTGCGGCCGAGTGGGTTGCTGTCCCTTTGGGTGCAGGGAGGAGGGGCCGTGGACATTTATTGAGTGCCACTGTGTGCCGGATCCTTTCTTACATGTTACTGAATCCTCATAATGCCTCTGTAGCCAGGCAGTGTTATTGCACCCATTATAGGGACAGGGAAACTGAGGCTTAGAGCGGTAAGGCTATGCTTTAGTTTTAAATTGTTCTAGCAATAATAATAGTAAACTCAAGAGGATGGCCTCTGAAGCCAGACTTTCTGGGTTCAAGTCTTGGCTCTTTCACTTGCCAGCTGTGTGTTCTTGGACAAGTTAGTTAACCTCTCTGAATCTCCAGGTCCTTATTTGTAAAGTGGAATTAATTGTAGTACCCATATCAGGGCTGTTGTGAAGATTTAATACAACACTGAAAGCAAAGTGATTAACATCAAGTAAGCTCTAAATATTATTGGAATTGAGTCATCATCAATGAGTGTGTATATTATTGTTGCTGTCTTGTGCCGACAGTCAATGCCACCTCATGGTGACAGCACATGTCACAGAGCAGAACTGCTCCATGGGGTTCTCTTGGCTGTAATCTTTATGGAAGCCGATCACCTGGCCTTTCTTCCACAGTGTTGCTGGGTTGGGTTTGGACCAGACTTTCCATTATCAGCTGAGTGCTAACTATTCATGCTCCCAGGGCCTTGGGTATGTACATATATGGGTATTATTATTATTATCTTTATTATTATTGCTGGCATTAATTGCAACCCCCACTAAGTGCTAGGTGTTAGGGCTAAGTGTTCTCCATCAAGATAGCATGTCATAGCAAATGGGAAGAGAGCTGTTATGTTATGGGGAATTGCAGTCAATGTCATGAGACAAAATGTGTATTAACTGCTGTATGGAAAATGAATTTGCTTTGTAAACTATCACCCAAATCACAATTAAAAAAAAAAAAAAAAAAGATAGCATGCAATGTGTCTCACAACCCTGTTTTTTTTTTTTTTTTCTGTTAGGTACTTAAGCCTCAGAGGTGAATTGACTTGCCCAAGGTCATCCAGCTGTGTTCTGAGCTGGAACTGGATCTTTTTAAGAATAAGACTTGTGCCTTTCTGGATGTCTCAGGAGCCTTCCTGCCCCAAAAGGGAATTTCTCCTCAGGGAAGGATAGTAAAGTCCTTGAGTATCCTCTTTGAGCTGCTCCCCTCAGCCTTCGCCCCTTCGCTCTGGCTGGCCCCCTCTCTGCCCCTCTTTCTGTCCAAAAGAACCTTATGGGTTGTGGAGGGTCCTGCTCAGGCCCCTGCCTGTGCCTCAGAAATGTCTGTTGCTGAGCGCCTCACTCACATGGAGAGGAGGTCAGGGTGAACCACAGGGAACCCCTGATGGAGCACCTACTATGTGCTGGGCCCTGGGGTGAGACAGAGAAGAATGAGACAAAGCCTCCAGTGACAACACAAAGGGTATCACCTGACAGAGCATGATTAATTGCTGAGGGAAATAGACAGACAACAGCCAGGGCTGGAGTTTTCAGCAAGAGTCCTGCTCTCAACTGGCAGCCAGAATCTCAGACACTGTGAGGAAGGGTTTGTTAATTTATTCGGTGAATATTTATTGAAGGCCTACTATGTGTCAGGCACTGATTCAGGTGCTTGAGTGATTATGGAGAACAAGCCAGATGAAGTCTCTTCTCTCATGGAGTTTAAAATTCGAAGGGAATGACAAGGATGAATTGCACAAACGTATATATAAGCTGAGGAGCTCTGGTAGCTTAGTGCCTAAGGCATTTGACTGCTAACCGGAAGGCTGGCGGTTCAAACCCACCAGCCACTCCTTGGAAGGAAGGTTGGGCAATCTACTTCTGTAGTGATACCACCTCGGAAACCCAAGGAGGGGTTGCTATGAGTCGAGTCCAACTCGACAGCACATAGCAACAACAACAACAGGCATAAGTTGATTTCAGATGGTAAGACCTCTGAAGACAATGCAAAAGGCTGATGGGACAGAGGGACTGGGCAAAGTGTTGTTAGATTTCATGGTCAGAGAAAGCATCTGAGGGAGGTGACATTTGAGCTGTGGCCATCTGAAGATGTGGGGAACGGGTGTTCCAGGCAGGGCCGAAGGTCCAGGCAGGGCCGAAGGTTTTGGGGAGGGAGTGAGCTTGGTGGGCTGTGAAACCTGAAGGAAAGTGAGCATGTGGCTGGAGATGGGGCCAGAAGGAAGGGTGGAAGGAGAGGAGAAGGGAACCCAGGCTCCAGGCCTCACCAGGCAGGGCAAGTGACATCCTTGGTCTCCACAGTGACCCCACTTCTTCTCTGAGTGGCCTCTCCTCTCCCAGTTAGCCTCTTTGTCCCCTTCATCAATGTCCCTTTTTGCCTGAAGACCCTGTGGCTACCCTGCCCGCCCTTCTGAAGGGGGCACACTGGAGGAGGACAGCCAGCTTCTGGAACCAGGGCCCTCACTGACCTCCACCCGCCCCTCTGGCCTCACCCCTTCTGGTCTTGCACTCTATCTCTGGGGCTCTTTCACAGCACTGTGCCTTAGCCCATGCTGTGCCCTCCACTGAATTCCTTTCTCTCTTTCAGTTCAGCAAACTCCTACACGTCCTTCTAGATACTGCTTATATGTGACCACCTTAGGGGAGGTCAGTGTCTCTCCTCTGAGCCCTTGGTCCTCATGCACCCTCTCCTGGTGTCTCTTGGAGTACAGGACACAGTGCACTGTTGTTGTTGGGTGCAGGGAGTTGAGTCTGACTCATAAAGACCCCATTGAATCATCTGTTTTCCAGAGGTGAGGTCTTATTCATGAATGTATGTGATGAATGGGGAAACACTGTCTTTTTTTGTCCCTGGCTCTGTAACTCCTGAGGGGATTCCTGGCTGGGATTGTTTGTTTGTTGACTTCTGGGACCTCCCTCTGCCCCCTTCTGAGCCTTGGAGGGGATCAAAGGGATTTCCTCAACCTGTTCCCTCCCCTTCTCATGGGGCACCCAACCGAAGTGACCCAAACTGGGGTGGAGCAGCCCCCAACTCAGGAGCCTGTACTTCTGTGCGCCAGGAAATGACTTGGAGATGCTCTGTCAAGCACGAGATATAAATTGCAGGCAGTTTTAAAACGTTTGGAGAGATTGCTTTTTGAGTGGCAACCTGCATCTGTGCGTATCGGGAGGGGGCGGGGGAGGACTTCACTTACTTTTTCCGCTCTCTCTCCTTTCCTTGGCTCTCTTCTTGGCCCAGCAGGACCCCAGCTCAGGCCTGGAGTGAGAGGTAGGGGGCTCTGGACACAGCAGGGAAGGTCTTGGGGCTCAGCCTATGATCTCCCACAGCTGGGAGCTCGACAAGGGGTTGGCAGTCGCTGTCCAGGGAGTCAGTAGCCAGGCTGGCAGACAGTACAGTAGACCGACCTCCTGGTGAGCAAACCCCCTTTTCTCCCTTACCCCATCCCAAACAACATAGGTTCAGGGGCCTGGCTTTCAGTGCTTCTCTGCTAGACTGACTTTCAGGGCATTGATTCAACTGTTCTTTCTTCCATCTTAGACACACACATCAAGTCTTGAGGAGCCCCTGGCTCAGCATAAACCACCCCCCAAACCAAGCCCACTGCCATAGAGTTGATTCTGACTCATAGCAACCCTATAGGACAGAGTAGAACTGCTCCATAGGGTTTCCAAGCCTGTAAATCTTCCTCCTGTGGAGTGTGGCTGGTGGGCTCAAACCTTCAACCTTTTGATTAGCAGCCAAATACTTTAACCACTACATCACCAGAGCTCCTATGCTAGCTTAGTATATATTCCTTAATTTTCCAGACCTTGGGGGGCCATGGGCTGGGCCTGTGTTCTGGCTGTGGGAGCTGTTGGTGGTTGGGACTGACAGGAGCTACTTTATCAACTAAGGTGATTGCAAGTAGCCCTGGTGGCACAGTGGTTAAGAGCTCAGCTGCTAACTGAAAGGTTGGTGGTTAAAACCCACCAGGCACTTAATGAGAGAATGATGAGGCAGTCTGCTTCCTATTTACAGCCTTGGAAACCCTATGGGGCAGATTGTACAGAGTTGCTATGAGTTGGAATTGACTGACAGCAACATCCAGGGTGATTGCAGGGGGGACAGCCACTGACCCCAGGAGCAATTATTCCTATGTTTCTTCATCCTTTCATTTATACAAGAAATGGGTTTTGAGTGTTTATTCAATACCAGATGTGGTTTTGGAGACTGAGGATACAGGAATGAATTAAAAAATAATAATAATAAATCTGTTTTTGTGGCATTTACATAGAAATTTGTTCCTTAACCTCAGCTTCAGTTTCCTCATAGTTTTATGATGATAATAACAGTACCTATCACATGGGGTGGTTGTGAGGAATCAGTGATGAGAAGACTATAAAACACTATAAGGCTCAGTGAGGAGTTCATAGATGGAAACCATACCCTCATCTTTGTGTTGCCTTCGAGAGCACCTGAACTTTCTGAGCCTCAGTTGTAAAATGGGAGCACTAATAACGAGGTGTGAACTCAGAGAACTGTTGGGGGGATTGAATGGAACTTGGGCCCACACATGATGAGAATGATGGGTGTTTTGCTGCTTTATTACCCTGTAGGACCACTGGCCTTGGTGAAGGAAGAGTCTATGAGCCAGAACTCCTGCTGCTCTGATTTCCAAACCCTTCACTGGCCCAAGGATGTGTATGGGGCAGCAGACCCCTTGGGAGTTCTACAAGGACAGGGGTTACACCTGCCTTGCTCGCTGCTGAATCCTAGCCCCCAGCCCAGGGTCTGGCTCACAGTAGGTGCTCAGTAAATGGTTTTGAGTGAATGAAATGACGTGTAGTCAGGTGACAGCTGTCTCCAACTCCCTCTCACTGAGTTTCCTCAAGAGAATCCAGCCAACATTTTTTCAAGTTTCATGTAAAAAGAAGATGGGGATAGCTAGAGGAGCAGATGGGTGAAGGGAATATAGTTTAGTTTTTACACAGGAAACTTGTCCACATTTAAACGCAGCTGGAAGGAACCAGTAGAAAGGGAAGTCAAGAGATAGGGGAAGACAGTTTAAAAGGGCAGCCCCAGGGGGTGGGGGAGGTGGGGCCCTGAGCCCAGGGAAGGAGTTAGAGCAATCCTTACCTGCCTTACTCTCTGAGCAGAAGGAGCCAGATGTGTGTGGATGGGAATGCAGGGTGGGAGGTCGAGGCAGTTACTTCTGCCAGCCCTGGTTTCTTCCCAGTGAGTCTGAAGGGCAGATGGTCTGCTGAAAGAGGGGGCAGGGGTGGGGACGGTGAGGATAATGGCTATTCTCAGGAGCAGAGTCCTAGGGGCAGGGAAGGAGGCAGGATCTGCCTGTTAAAGTTCATGACATGCTCTGCTTGGGGAGAGACAAAGTTCTGCTCTCAGGGACCTTAGTCTGAGAGGGAGTCTTGGCTTTGTTCTAGGGACCCCAGTCTGAGAGGAGCCATGCAGCTCTGCTCTCTGGGAGTCTCGGTCTGAGGGAGGAGACCCAGCTCTGCTCTCAGGGAACCCCCTGTGAAGAGAGGAGTGCCAGTATGTGGAAGAGCTGTGGCCCAGCCCTGGAAGCCTCAGTGTGAGGAGAGCTGTGGCAAAAACTTTCCTTCTCTTTTGTTTTCCTGGCCCTAGGTCTCTCTTTCTGGTCTCCCAGCCAGATCCTCCTAACCCTAATCCCAGCCTGTAGGGAGTGGATGCAGTGGACAGAATGCCTCCATCTGGGAGTGAGCGTTCTGCATCAACCTTGGCAGGGCTGGTGGCCCCCATTCTCTGGTGCAGTCCAACCTTGCCTGTCCCTGTGCCCAGATCCTGCTGGTCACCTCAAGGGATCTCTGCTGGGCTCCAGCAGCTCCTCTCAGACCTGACCTCTCACAGAGCCTCTCCCTGCTCCCTGAGACACTGGGTCCCAGTGAGCTGGTCTCCAAGGAGATTCTACCCCAGGAGGAGAATGGGGAAGCAAGGATTCCTGAGTAGAAGTTAAATATTTGTGTTCAAATCCAGAGGGAAGAAATTTGGCTGCTTCCAACCCCAAGGAGAAGAGAGGCTGCAGGTACTTGCTCAGGTGGCCCTATAGCCACTTCCTGCTCATAGCCCCATGAGAGGTAGACTCAGCTGGCAACAGGATATGGCAACACCAAGGGTAGGGGACTCCTCAGGCATGCATTGGGCTGGGTTGGGGGTAGCTGCTATGAGATTCCCACTCCAACCTGGAACACGATCCCACTAGCTCTTCTGTAACAGTCAGAAGAACTCCCCAAGGACATGGCCTGTCTTCATTCAGAGAGCTGGTAAATCTCCTTAGAAGGCACAGATGGGTCCCTCCAGGACCTTTCAGGAGATTACAGATTGCATTCAAACCAACTCACTCTGGAAAGGGAGAGGGGAAGGGAGTGCCCTAAGTCAGCCACCTGAGCCTAAGAAGTTGGAAACCAGCAAGACTAGTGCTAAAGCAAACTATGTGCTAGTTAGTCATTGTTCTATTAGTCTCATCATAGCCTATCAGGTGGGTACCGTATCACATCTATTTGGCAGATGAAGAAATTGACACACAGAAAGCTTAAGCAACTTGCACAGGACCAGATGGCTAGCGAGGGGTAGATCAGCGACTTGAGTGCAGGTAGTCCGGTTTTGGAGTCCCACACTGTCATGCTCTGTGGTGCTAGAGCAGGAGGTGGAGCTACAGCCAATGGTGGATCCAACCTGGAGCTGGTGCTGGTGTTGGGAGTTGGGCTGAAGCTGTGTGTGTAGGAAGGAGCTCTGGTGGTGTAGTGCCTGAGGCCTTGACTGCTAACCAGAAGGTTGGTGGTTTAAACCCACTAGCCACTTCGCTGAAGGAAGACTGGGCAATCTACTTCCATAAAGATTTATCCCCTCAGAAACCCAAAGGGGGTCACTGTGAGTCAGAATGGACTCGATGGCAGTGAGTTTGGTGTTTTGGCTTTTGTGTGTGTGGGACCTGGCTTGGAGCTCACATCCTCAGAGACCATTCCCTGCTCTTTTCTTTGTGCCCAACAGGCCTATGGGGGAAAATACTGGCTCACATACCTGAGTCACCTTCGCTGTCATGAGTCTTAGTGGACACAGGTTCAGGGAGATTCTCCACCTCTGCCCTCCCAGTTCATTCCTGCCTGTGTGGTTGGCTGCCCTGCCTACCTTGGGGCCCAGCAGACTCACTGCTCATCAGACATTTTGGGGGGAGATGCTCAAGTCTGTGTAGTGGTTCTCCTGCTCTGGGCTGGGAGAGGTCTCAGAGGCTGGTAGCAGCAAGGGATGTTGCATTAGGAATAGCATGTTTGAGGGCCTAAGTAGTTCTATCTCCTGTTCCTGGCCCCAGATCTGACCTAAAGGTGGACTGTGGGAAGTTATAAATGCTCCTAACCTGGAGTCAGAGAGTGAATGGGATGGTGGCCCAGGAGCATCTAGAAGCCATTGCCCTGAGAGATGAGAACCTCTCCCTAGCTCTCCTGTTGCCTGGGGACTCAGGTACCTGAAGTCCAGGCCACTTTCTTGTTTATACATTTTAGTGGTTTATAATTACCTGGAAGATACAGTTCAGTTTAGAATTTGCATAAATTCCAAAGTTCTTTTTATCTCAGTGTTCTGTGACTAGTTAGGGTTTCAAGAGGTCTCAAGCAAAGAACTAGGCCAGGGTTGGGAATGTACAGCTTCCCAGGTCTCTATGGCAGTGTTGCTATTGACATGATTTGGAGGTTGCTGTTTCTTCTGACACACTGGGTCACAGCCTGGGCCAGAGGGTCTGGCTAATCTGTCTGGTTCCATTAGGGGATGGGTTCTGTCCTTCTTCCCACTCTGCCTGAACTTCAGAGTCCCTGTCTATCACTGAGGGGTTCTGGTGCATAGTACCTAAGGCATTTGACTGCTAACCAGAAGGCTGGCGGTTCAAACCCACCAGCCACTCCTTGGAAGGAAGATTGGGTAATCTGCTTCTGTAGAGATACTGCCTTGGAAACCCAAGGAGACTCGACAGCAGTGAGATTTTTTTTCTTTTTTCTTTGGTATCTATCACTGAACTCTTGGTGGTCAAGAAGCCTTCACTGCCCATCCCACAGATTCTTGGATTTGGCAGGGATAACTGATACACTGAACATCTGCAATTTATGGAATGTAAACAAAATGCAACTTTGTGTCTCTCCTTTAAAATTCTATCCCTGAGGCTTATGGGTTCACTTTTAAAAACCAAACCAAATCCACTGCCATCGAGTAGATTCCGACTCATGGTGACCCTACAGAACAGAGTAGAACTGCACCATAGGGTTTCCAAGGCTGTTAATCTTTATGGAATAGGACTGCTTCATTTCCGCCCCCCCCCCCCAAGGAGCTGCTGGTGGGTTTGAACTGCCAACCTTTTGGTTCGTAGCCCAATCCTTTAACCACAGTGCCACCAGGGCTCCTGTGGTTCACTTTTAGGTAATTAAACAAACAAACAAACTCAAACCAATTGCTGTCAAGTGGGTTCTGGTGCAGGGTGACCTCCTGGTCTCATTGCATAGTTGTGGTTCTCAGAGTCTTCAGTGGCTGCGACCTACTGGAAAGAGATTGCCAAACATTTCCTCTGAGGTGCCTTTGGACAGATTCGAACACCTATCAGTTAGCAGCGGAATGCTTAACTGTTCGCACCACTCACGGACTTTTAGGTAACAAGGCCATTTTAAAATCTACTTTTGATTATAAAACTAGAATGTATAGTTCCAGATAACAACCCGAAGTCCAAATTTGATACCGTATCAATTTTTTCCTCTCCCCAGCCCAGGCCAGCTGGTGAAAATGTAGGGGAAGGGGGATATGGCTGCTGGTACCGACCTCTCCAGGGTTGAGGAGGGGGATGGATGGAGCAGGGAAAAGAGGGCAGTGGAATTCCTTTCTTGCTCTGGTCTGAATAAGGCTTTGCATTCTGAGGGGGGCTGGCTGATGTGCACCCCGTTTTCCCTCAGTCATGGGCCTCTGCATGTTCTCTTTGAGCAGACTTGCTGCAGAGTCCCTGCTCTTCCCAGCAGTTTTCTTGGGCGAGGCTTGAAATGGCTGTGATCTGCTCTGTCTTCCTTAGCTCTGCAGTAAACTCTGGAGCATTGCTGGTCTCACACACTCTGGGCGCAGGCTAACTCCAAGGTAGCTGCTTTCCCTCCCCCAGAGTCTCACTAGTCAGATTTCCCAGGCAAGAGTTTGGCTCCAGGATCGAGAAACAGCTACTTGGAGTACTGACATCTTGGTCAGGCCCCTAATTTTGGCAGGCAACATCCATTGTATCTTAATCTCTGTGGAATCTTTTTTTTTTTTTTTATTTTTTAACTCCCTGTTATATATCCCTATACATACATATTGCCATCCAGTTGGACCCGACTCATAGCGACCCCTCCTTGGGTTTCTGAGGCAGTATCACTATGGAAGTAGATTGCCCAACCTTCCTTCTGGGGAGTGGCTGGTGGGTTTGAACGGCCAGCGTTCTGGTTAGCAGTCAAGTGCCTTAGGCACTATGCTACCAGAGCTCCCATTATATGTCCCTGGATGGTGCAAATGATTAATGCACACAGCAGCTAATCAAAAAGTTGGAGGTTTGTGTCTACCCAGAGGTGCTTTGGAAGAAAGGTCTGGCAATCTGCTTCTAAAAAAATCAGCTGTTAAAAACTCTATTGAGCACAGTTCTCCATTGACACACATGAGGTCTCCATGAGACAGAATTGACTGCATGACAGCTGGTATGTGTGTGTGGAAGAGGACAGTTCTGCCACCTCTCTGTCACAGAGAGCTGGCAATAGTGTGTTCAGTGTTAACCATGTCCAGCTTCCCACAGGCTTCCCCTGTCCCCTGGTATTAAGTGACAGACTGAATAGAAAATAGTCAACCTGGGTAAACTATAGATAGCATAGGGGTTTAGATGGCAAAGACTGTGGTTTGAATCCCGACTCCATTCCTAACTAAGTGTGTGACGTTGTATAACTGACTTAACTTCTTTGTGCTTTAGTTTTGTTATCTGTAAAATGGAGATGCCTCATAGATTGTTGAGAAGAATAAATAACTAAAAACACTAACTGCAGTGGGCCTGGCACATGGTAATCACTCGGCAATTGATGTTCTACTATTATCATTATCTGTGGATTCTGAAATTTGGGAGGCAGTGGGCACATGGTTAATGGCATAACCAGTAACGAGCTGCCATTGAGTAGATTCTGACTCATGGAGATACCATGTGTGTCAGAGAAGAACTGCTCCATAGGGTTTTCAAGGCTGTGACTTCAGAAGCAGATCTGAAGACCTTTCTTCCAAGATGACTCTGAGTGGGTTCGAACCACCAACCTTTCAGTTAGTAGTCAAGCATTTTACCATCTGCCTCACCCGGGGACTTTTGTTAAATAAGAGTCTAGGTTGTAGAATTTGGAGCAAGACTGACCTGGTTGAATCTGGCTCAGTTTTGTGATTTTAGGCAAATTACTAACCTTCTCTGACCCTCAGTTTCTAAAGCTGTAAAATGGAGCTTTCATGAGCCGCCAATTTGCTTCTGGTTGTTGGGATAAAATCTGTGATTATTGAGGTAAAGCCTGCAATGCTCGGAACCCAGGATTTAGTTTGTAGTAGGCAATTGATAAAAGGCAGCCATTGGATTCTATTGCTGGTGGGAGACAGGATTTTCCTGGAGATGTAGGAAGTGCCAGTCCTCACTTGTGCCCCTTTAAATAAGCCAACCTGCCCTGACTTATTTGTGCTACTTTCATTACCACAGAGACAGTGAAGGGACCCGGGAATTGCCAAGGAGGCCTTGATTTATAATTACAGGCAGTCCCTGAGCCATGAATGAGATCCGTTCCTAAGTGTGTCTGTCTTTAAGTCGAATTTGTAGGTGAGTCAGAATAGGTTCATATGGTTCTTCTTCTTCTTCTTCATAATTTTATTGAAATATAATTTATGTACAGTAAAATACACAAAACTAAAGTGACATGGATCAATGCATTTTGTGCATATGGTTCTTATTTAGACTTTGTGCAAGAAAGGAGCTCTGGTGGCATAGTGCCTAAGGCATTTGACTGTTAACTAGAAGGTTGATGGTTCAAACCCACCAGCCACTCTGTGGAAGGAAGACTGGGCAATCTACTTCTGTAAAGATTTACTGCCTCGGAAACCCAAAGGGGGTCACTATGAGTTTGAATTGACTGGATGGCAGTGAGTGAGTTGAGTGCAACAAGTGAAGGTGATTGTAATGAAGAATTTGTTGCCAGAGGGGTTGGTTCAATCATTTCAAAGTGAGGGCAAATTTACATACATTAAAGGGCAAGTACCAAGTATGGATTGTCTGTTAGACATTCCTGTAAATTGGGGACTTTCTGTACTTCACCTCACAGGCAGTAATCCCTGCTCTGGCCTGTGTGTTGAGCAGGAATGTAGTTCTCCATTATCAAGAGCTGGGAACTTCAGCTCAGATTAAATGCAAACAGATGGCTGTCTCTCATGTGTCCCCAAGCTTTTGTGGAGAACAGGGGAGTGAGGAGGAGAGATCTCTGACTGGCCCTACTCATGAATAGGTTTATATTCTTGTCCTCCTCCTGACATATGGAGAGAATTATTTTTCTGTTTGACAAGCCAGTATCAATATTTTCAGAGCTACATGAAGAAGAAAATCAACCCCAGGCTTTATTAGTCCTCTGGTAGCCTTGGCGAGACATCAGGTGGGAAGGATTGCTGGGATATGACCCCCTCCCACCTAGTGTCACCCTTCTTCCTGCAGAGCTGCCCAGGCAGTTGAGCTGGACTAGAGACCCACAGGTGTAGACCCTGACGCCCCTGTACAGATGGGCACGTGGAGGCCCAGGCAGAGGAAGGCATGTGCCCAAGCTCACAGGACAGATCTGGGGGTAGAACCATGCCTTCTGGCTCATAGCTCAGTGCTTTTCCCGTCAAATCAGGATTTTCAAACTTTTAAAAAGCTACCCAGCTAAAAAAACCTCAAAAAACCAAAAAAGCCTGTTGCCTTTGGGTTTATTCCAACTCATGGCAACCCTATGTGCTTCCCAGGAGAACTGCTTCATAGGGTTTTCTTGGCTGTGACCTTTTGGAGGCAGATTGCTAGGCCTTGCTTTCCCAGCGCCACAAAGTAGGTTCAAACCACCAAAGTTTAGGTTAGTTGTTGTTGTTGTTGTTTGTTGTTAAGTGCCGTCGAGTCGTTTCCGACTCATAGCGACCCCATGCACAGCAGAACGAAACACTGCCCGATCCTGC
>NW_006921779.1:4181644-4182842 GCF_000298275.1 Orycteropus afer afer | reverse complement strand
CTGATTGCTCTTCTCTTTGGCTTCCTGGGTTTTACCCCTTTCTCCTGCTCTTCCGGCCTGCTACTCTGTGCTACGCCCGTGCTTACCTTGCTCCCGGAGACCCGGTCCCTCTCGGGAGGGTAACAAGGGAGCCGTCTGAGCACTAGTGACTGGGTTTTAGTAAGGATCTAGACCTGCATGGAAGGTTAGGTTAGTAGAGGAGCACAAATGGTTTGCACCACCCAGGGACTTTTTAAAAGCTCCAGAATCTTTTAAAGAAAAGAAATCTATTATGAAAATATGAAACAGGTAAGTAGAGATGCTCTGGTTGAAGTGTGGCAGTCAGGGGTGGGTGGGAAGGGGATAGGAGCCCAGTGCAGTGGCACCCCATGCCCTAGCTGACCCTTGAAACTCTTCCAAGGAACCCTAGGTTCCATAGCACCTGGTTTGAAAACCCCTGCAATAAACTCTGTTGCTTTGATTCCCAATGTCTTCATTTGTGGAAGAAAATTTGGAACTTTGGATTTTAGTTTTTTGAAACAAATCTGAGATTTAGGATCCAGCTTTGAACATTGAATAAAAAAGGACAGACCACCTGCCCTCTAGTTTCACAAGAAAATATCTAGAAGAGGTAGAGTTTCTGAATGGGTTGAAATTCCCTCTGGAAACTGCCTTCTCTTCAGCTGGGTGTGGTCAGTGTTTCCTCTTGGTGAGTGGTGGGAGCAAGTCTGTAGGGAACGCCCCCTTTCTCTTCTGGACCTTGGAAGGAGAAGATCACAGAGGGGTCTCAGCCCTGGATTATTGTGGCATCTTTGTGTCCACTGGCAAGACAATTTACTGCTCTAAGCTCAGCCTCCTCAGCTATAAAATAGGGCTAATAACAGGACTAAAGTTGTGAGATCCAAGATCCAATGAGATAAAGGGCATGAAGGTGACTAATAGTGCCTGGCTCATGACAAGGGCTCTATAATTGCTGGTTGTTAATTTCATGTTCCATTCAACAAATGTTGATTTGAAACCTGGGCCCTGGATGGTTGCTAAGGATCTAGACCTGCATGGAAGGACTGCTGGCTGGGAAGAGTAAAGTTGCCCAGAACTCTTAGCACCCACTGTTCATGGCTGGCCAATACTCTCCTTTGGTCTCAATCCCTTCTCATCAGAACAACAAGTCCATTGATTTGTCAAATCATCTTTTTTTTTTTTTTAAAAGCAAGGAACT
>NW_006921779.1:4144101-4181241 GCF_000298275.1 Orycteropus afer afer | reverse complement strand
TTCCCTATTCATTGTCCAGCTCTCACATGCATACAAGGTGATTGGAAATATCATGGCTTGTGTCAGGCGCACCTTAGTCCTCAAGGAGATATCCCAAACTGGTGATTCTACTATTACTCCCATTTTGAAGGGAAAGATGTTGAGACCAGAAAGTTAGATAAAGTACCCAATGTCACACAGCTTACATGGAATTCCAGTACAAGGAAGATCTACATGCGCTTTGAAGAGGTTGGGGGCCTGCCTTCTCCTTTTATATACCCCATCTTGAACCCCTAACACATTTCAAACACCATGGACCCCGGTTAGCTCCCTCATTTGATGAAAAGGGAAACTGAGGTCCAAAAGGAGTAGACTGGAGAAGGTTATTTAGCGAGCAATTGGTGTAGCTAATACCTAAACCTAGGTCTCTGGACTCCTAGCTCAGGGCCTTGCTATGTTGTTGTTGTCATGTGTCATCGAGTTGGACCTGACTCATAGTGACCCCTCCTTGGGTTTCTGAGGCAGTATCACTACGGCAGTAGATTGCCCAACCTTCCTTCTGAGGAGTGGCTGGTGGGTTTGAACAGCCAGCCTTCTGGTTAGCAGTCAAAGGCCACACTCTTCTTTTCTCTCTGCACTCC
Source organism: Orycteropus afer afer (assembly GCF_000298275.1). Lineage (NCBI taxonomy): Eukaryota > Metazoa > Chordata > Mammalia > Tubulidentata > Orycteropodidae > Orycteropus > Orycteropus afer. Next base: position 4,180,621 of record NW_006921779.1, on the reverse strand, counting down.
CTTGCTGGGGATCTCATTAGTTCTAGTGAATTTTTTTAAAAAAATCTTTATGTTGAGATGTCTGCAGTTTATACCTCCAGCTCAGACCTTTGCTTTAAACTCTAGAGTCTCATTTCTACCAGATGTTAGCTGCATCAGGCGACATGGAACATCATTGTGACTGTGCAAGATGATCCCTTTGGTCCTTTTCAGGGATAACATTCCTGAGTCTTAGCTTTAGCTTTCCCCTGGGAGCTCTGGTAGCATAGTGCCTAAGGCACTTGACTGCTAATCAGAAGGCTGGGCGTTCAAACCCACCAGCCACTCCTCAGAAGGAGGGTTGGGCAATCTACTTCAGTAGTGATACTGCCTTGGCAACCCAAGGAGGGGTGGCTGAGTAGGGTCCGACTCTTTTATGGCGCATAACAACAACAACAACAGCTTTCCCCTAAGGGAGGTGGGGCTGGCCTGGGCTGGGCTCTCATGACAGATGCTGAGCAGAACCCTCCTTGAAGGGAGAAATGCTTCACTCCTTGCACCTCCAGGCATCCTCTAGTTCTTTGAACTTCTCCAAGTTACAAACCACACAATTAAGAGGTTGTTAATAAGCCATCCATCTTGTCCCACAAAGAGAGCTGCAGGCCTCCCGCTGGCTTCCTCCTCCTCTGGGAGGGGATCAATGCCTTATCTCAGCCAGGCCTGTGTGGAGTGGAAGGAGGGAAATGAAAGCACTTAATTAAGGCGCAGAGGAGCGGAAAGGGAACACGGCGTCCTCCCTGGCTCCTTGCTTTCCCCTCACCACCTCGTATCTCTTCTCCCAGGGCAGCAGCAGAGTCAGGGAGCCTCCACCTGCTTGGACTGCAGCTCCCTCTGCAGGAAGCAGAGATGGGGTATTAAAGACGAGGAAGACGTTAGAGAAGGCACTGCTGTCTGGGCCTGAGCTAGAGCCTGCCCCAAACTGGAATGCCCTTTTCCTTACTGTCCTCCCACCTCCATCCCAAGCATCCTAAGCCTTGGCCATAGCAATGAGGAAGATGGTGTTCTGGACTGAATTGTGTCCCCCCAGAACAGATGTTGTAAACGCTAACCTCTAGGCCTGTGGCTATAATCTCATTTGGGAGTGGGTTGTCTTTCTTATGTTAACGAGGCAGGATTAGTACAGGGTGTGTCTTGAGTCAATCTTCTTTCCTGTATAAAAGAGATTAAAGAAGCCAGGGATAAGCCGAGCTGGGGGAAGTGAGATGCTAAGCCACAAGAAGGTTACCCAGGAACAGAAACAGAAAAGACAAGGACCTTCCACCAGAGCTGATGGACCAAGAGAAAGCCTTCCCTTACAACCAGCACCCTGAATTCAGAGTTCTAGTCTCCTAAAGTGTGAGAAAATAAATTTCTGTTTCTTAAAGCCAGCCATTTGTGGTATTTCTGTTATAGCAGCACTAGAGAACTAAGACAGATGGTAAGCAGCAAGAACTCTGCCCCCAAGATGCTCTTCCGGGGCCTGAATTCCTACCATTAATGTGTATTCTCAGTAAGAAAAGCTTTCTTGGTCCTCCTTATGAATACAAATGTTTAGGGGAGGGAGATCTTCTAACCTGCCTTGGAGAGAGGGCCGGGGTTTAGTAATCTACACTTTCCCTTCTCTCAGGCTCTGGGCTGTACCTGCAAAACAGTTCTCAGTGAGCCAGGAAGGTGAGTACCCACATATAAAAGCACTTACACACTTGGAAGACATACTCTGCTAGGATTTTCTGGGTCATTCAGAATTTCCCCGAGGTCTTTCTCTGCTGTGAGCTTGGCTGTTGACACCTGGGCATATCTATTGCTCCCTGGCTCCCAGAAACTTTTGTCCTGGCTGATGTCACATCACTAAACTTCACAAACCCTTTGGCCTCCTGGCCTGGATATGACCCTCAACTATGGCTTTTCCAAATTGACTGCTGACACATCTCTAGTCTTTCATATCCGGCTCTAAGACCTTCTAGGTTTTTGACCCTGATGGTGTCCCTGCCTGCTCATAGTGGGAGGACAGATGGGATGAGAGTCATTCTCAGAGGATCCTGAGTCTGGATGGAGGATCATTGCTCTCCACCTTGGAGGATCCCCAGCCAAAGTAGCCCTGTTCTGTCCTGCACTGAGAGGCTGGAGGAGGTCTGGGTGCTGGTCACCATTCTTCCCAACCTACCCCAGGGATCTGAAGATGGAAAATGAAGGGAACTTTGAGCAACATGGTGGTGGTGGTAGGAAGAGTTGACTATGCCTGCAGGGTGGGCCCTGTTTCCTCACCACCCCATGAAGGACAGGCTTAGTGATTATACCTGATGGGATCAAACGGAGACTTTCCCAAGAAGAGTCCTCAATACTGGTGCTCCTTTTTTTTTTTTTTTTTTTTTTTTTTACAATGTCTCTGGACTTCATTTTGTCAAAAGAAGGTAAGAGAAGAAGCTCAAATGCCACAGATAACTACCTAACTAGGCAGCCAGGACTGCCTTCTTACACTTGAGCTAAACACAGCCAGAGCTCCTGGGATATAACTACACTTGGGATGGCAAGAAAATACACAGAGGAACACAAAGATACCCACGTGCCCAAGTGTTATCAACAGAAAATTGATACCATATCTCTAAGAGACAAAATGGCCAAATGCAGCTTTTTAAGAGAGGATCTAGCAAAATAACACTATAAAATGCACATCAGGAGCTTCCTAAATAGTGCCCGTGAAAGCAAAATAAACAAATAAATAAAAAGTCAAAAGCTTTGTTCCTTCATCTTTACTTCCCTAACATCTACACAGCTCCTAGCACATTGTCGGCACTCAGTAACTGCTGCTGTCCTATTCCCCTATTTTATAGATTTTTCTTATCATGGTCAGTTGTGTGAATGCACAAAACATCAACATAAAAATGTTTCTTAAAGGATAAATGGAAAGGGGAAAATACTGGTGCTTCTTTGAAAACAAGTTTTTTTGAGATAATTTCTTAATTCCCTGAATGTTTATTGAGGCACTAAAAGGGAGAGTAGGGAACTAATCCCATCCTAGGCGGTGAACCATGTTGTGTGTTAGGAGGTAGAGAGCTGTTGCCCCTTGCTGGTCATCCACAGACATAGACCCAAAAACAAAACCAACTGCCCTAGAGTGGGCTCCGACTCATAGTGACCCTGTAAGACAGAGTAGAACTGCCCATAGGGTTTCCAAGGCTGTAACTCTTTATGGAAGCAGACTGCCACATCTTTCTCCCATAGAGCTGTCAGTGGGTTCAAACTGCTGACATTTTGGTTGTCACCCAAGAACTTCACCCAAGAACTTTAACCATTGGACCATCAGGGCTTCTAATGGCATATCTACAGTATAAAAAACACAGGAAAAAATCAGTTATTCTGGAGTGAATTCTGATTTATGGCGACTCCATGTATCTGAGCCTTTATACAGAGATTTTAAGGGATGTTTCCGTCCTGGTCAGTATCTTAGCCCTCTCCTGTACTTCTCTCTTGGGGCCGGGGTCTCTAGCTCACATTATTCACTCCTAAGGTGGCATAGTGTCTGCTAACCAGAAGGCTGGCAGTTCAAACCCACCAGCCACTCCTTGGAAGGAAGGTTGGGCACTCTACTTCCATATAGATACCACCTCAGAAACCCAAGGAGGGGTCGCCATGAGTCCCTTCCAACATGGCCTAGATGCTTCCTGACAAGTTTGCTGGGGGCTGTGCTGCCCCTCTGCCTGCTCTTGTTCTGGTGTAACCTTGTGTCGGGCATCGCTGTACCTCATCTCCCATTCTCTTGGCTCACCCACCTTTCACTCTAGTCATTGCTACCACAACCAGCTTCAGGCAGGGTTAACCTGACAGCACCTCATTGTAGCTGAACCACTTATCTTTTATTTGAGCTTTCCTGTGCTGGTCTTGAGGTGCCTGTGGGAACACACTAGGCACCCATGGTGGGAATATTTACACCAGTGGAATCTGCAAATGATACAATCAAGGTCCTCCATCCTCCAAGAGAGCCAATTTACCAGCACACTGTTGGTGGGATTTCACACCTACTCTGTGGGGCAACCTTGACCAGTGACGGTCAGGAACTGGTGGATAAATACCCTCCCTTCCCATTCTTCAGGTGAATAATTCTGAGGTGTGCTCTACGGGTTCCTCAGAAAATTCCAGCAGGTTTGAGCCCTGGTTGTCCACTCACCCACTGCCATCAAGTAGATTCCAATTCGCAGTGACCCTATAGACAGAGTAGAACTTCCCCATAGAGTTTCCAAGGCTGTAAATCTTAATGGAAGCAGATTACCTTATCTTCCTCCTGTGCAGCAGCTGGTGGGTTCAAACTGCTGGCCTTTTGGTTAGCCCACAGCAGTGACGAATTTGATAACATATTGGATATATATTGCATTTCTATTTTTTCCTGTTCTCCTCTCTCTAGCCCATCACTCCTATTCCCTGAGACATTTTCCAAAGACAAACTACTTGCATGCAAACCCTTATCTTAGACTTTACTTTCATGGAGTGGGGCGTGGATGGAGGTAGCAAGCTAAGACTATCCCTTTAAGCACAAGAGTGTATTTGCTTCCTCTGTCCAGAACGTATCATTTCTGTGCTTTTATTCCTGTGGTTTTTATTCTTGTGTCTAGCTATGATTATACAGAGTCTCCCCAAAGCAATGACTCCTGATTTGCCTTGGAACATCTTCTGTAGCAGCAGAAAGTTTTAAAAATATTCAGTTGATTTAGGCAACACAAAGAACATCTTCTGGCTTGGGTGCTACGTACAAGTCTCTTGCTGGTTATCCAACAACTTTCCTCTATGACTGATTACAGTTTTCATTTGCAAATATAATTGCCACCTGTATTTTCTCCTTGTAATTATATTTAGTCATCTTATCTCCTCATCACAAGGAGCTCTGGTGGCATAATGCCTAAGGCATTTGACTGCTAACCAGAAGATTGGTGGTTTAAACCTACCAGCCACTCCATGGAAGGAAGACTGGGCAATCTACTTCTGTAAAGATTTACTGCCTCAGAAACCCAATGGGGGTCGCTGTGAGTTGGAATCGACTTGATGGCAGTGAGTTTTTTTTTTTTTTTTTTTAATATCCTCATCACAGCTGCCCAGGAAACAGAGCTGGAGGCTCCCCTCACAGGCCATTTAGCTAGCACTCCCCCAAACAAGTTTTAAATGTCTTAATCTTGTTTCCAGTTTCTAACCAAAATCATTTGCCTTGTTCTGCTTCAAACTCTGTCCACTGACATACTTCTAATCACTAACTGTTCTGATCTGTGACTCAGTTTCCTATTTTTAGCATGGCTCCTTGGATTGTGCTTAGCTGAGCAGGTTGGGTGATGGTGGAGAGCTTTCTAGGTAACTGGGTCATGCACAGTAGCTATGGTGACCCTTGGGTTTGTCTCCTTGAGACAGTCATGTCACAAGAAAATTAGGTTGTGGAAGAATGGAAAAAATTGGGTGTTTTTTTTTTTTTTTTAGTTTTTAAATTTTATTTATTTCTTACTTTTATTATGGTGAAAACATGCACACCAAGACCTTCACCAACATAACAACTTTCACACTTACAGCTCAGGAATATTGATGACATTTTTCCTGTTGTGCCATTGTTACTGCTATCATTTTCCAAATTATTCCACCACCATTAGCATAAACTCAATGTTCCACAAATACAACTTCCTCTTTTCCCCTCCCTCCCTATCTATACCTATCTGCCAATTTCCCCTCCCCTTTCCTCCCATCCCTGGTAACTAACAAAAATGTTTCCTCTCACATATAAACCTTTCCTTGACTTTTCACAATAGTGGATTAATACAGTATTTGTCCTTCTGTGGTTGAGTTATTTTACTCAGTATAATGTCCACCAAGTTCATCTAAGTTGTGTGGTGTTTTGCAGATTCTACAGTATTCTTTAACGTTGCACAGTATTCCATTGCATGTTGTTTAACCATTCCTCAGTTGATAGTCACTTAGGTTGTTTCCATCTCTTTGCTATTGTGATGATAATGGGTGTACTTGTATCTATTCACATCCTGGCTCTCACTTTTTAAGGCTATATGCCTAGTAATGGGATTGCTGGATCAAATGTAATTTCTATTTCCAAATTTTTAAAGTTGGAAATAAAAATAAAAATAAAAACCCACTCAATGTCATTGAGTTGAATCTGACTCATAGCAACCCTTTCTTGGGTTTCCTAGGCGGTATCACTACAGAAGTAGATTGCCCAACCTTTCTTCCAACAGTGGTTCTATCATTTTACAGTCTCTCCAGCAGTGCGTAAGCATCCCAATCTCTCCACATCCTTGTCGAATTGCTATTAATGCTGGGATGAGATGGTATCTCATTGGTTGGGCAATCTACTTCTGTAGTGATACCGCCTCGGAAACCCAAGGAAGGATGGCTATGAGTAGGGTACGACTCGACGACACACAACAACAACAACAGTGGCTAACGATCATGAACATTTCTTCATGTGTTTGTTGGTGCCTGAATATCTTCTTTGGTGGTGCCTGTTCATGTCTTTTGCCCATTTTTAAATTGGATTGTTTGTCTTTTTAATGTTGAGGTGTTAGAGTTTTCTATAAATTTTAGAGATAAGTCCTTTGTCAGATATAGGGTTGACAAATATTTTCTCTCCCAATTTGTAGGTTCTTTTTAATCTTTTGGAGAAGTCTTTTTATGCACATAAGAAATTAATTTATAGAAGGTACCAATCATCTAGCTTATTTTCTGCTGTTTGTACATTTTGGATTATGCTCGATAGTCTGTTTATACCATAAATTAGGGTCTCCAAGTTTGCAAAAAAATTGCATATTCTTTCCCTCCCTGGCCTTCTAGGAAAAAATGTCAACCCTGGGACTGCATAGAAATATTTCCCCAGTTCAGTTCCATTTGGTCCAGACAGCTCCATGAAGTATGGGCACCTAGTCATGGGTCCTTGGTGAACAGTATTAAGAAGGATGAAGAGAGAAGCGGTCACAGCCATTGAGACCCTTGGGAAGGCATAGAAAGAGAAGAGTATGTGTGGTCAACAGAATGATCTTTTGGAGTAGTGCCAGGTTACTTTCTGAGAAGATCCCAGTGGGCCTCCCAGGGGGTTAGTGCTGTTAAGGGCTTTCCATATATTCCATATCAGATGCTCCCAAGGGGCCCTCACAACTCTATCTTTTGCCCTAAATGTAATCCTGAGTTTGCAAGTTTGTTCAGTTCCATTTCCTGAATTGAGGAAAGAATAGCAGTGCATGGACTGGCCTCCCTTCTCTTCATCTCAGGATCTTCAGCCCATAGTCAGACTGGCATATATTTTGCACAATCCATTGGGAGACTCCCAAAGTCAGTACTGCAGATTGAGGTTCTGAAACCCAATTTACTGCTGCTTCTCTTTGCTAAGAGCCAACATGGTAGGGTACTCTCTATCTCTCAAACCCCTGCTTTGTGGACCCTTAGAGCTTAGGTGCTTTGATACAGACATTACTGTGTTCCAAATACCCACATGCTCTTTTACTTTTCCCAGCCTTCCTTGCAATTAGATTGGGCCCATGTGATTGGTTCTAGCCAATGGGATGTGGACAGAACTAATATAAGTTACTCCAGGAGGGCCCCTGAAAATACCCTTTGAAATTATTAGAACATTTTCCCCCTTCTTTGGCAACAATGGAGGTCACATGTTGAGAATGACAGTGGTATATGACAAAGGAGCCTGGATCCCTGAGTCATCACTAGAGGGGAATCCCCATGACTTTTGTCCTCTGGTGTAAAGTTTGTGAATATGTTACATTACATGGCAAAAGGGCTTTGCAGGTAAAATTAAGGTTACTAATCAGGTGACCAATGGCAGTAGTGATAGAGTGGTAGAATTCTCACCATCCATGCTCCATGCTGGAGATCCAGGTTCAATTCCTGGCCAGTGCCCCTCATGTGTAGCCACCACTCATCTGCCAGTGGAGGCTTGTGTCTTGCAATACTTCTAAACAGGTTTCACCAGAGTTTCCCAACTAAGGTGGACTAGGAAGGAAGGCCTGATGATCTACTTTCAAAAGTCAGCCACAAAGAAAATCACAATGGTCCCACCTGCTACTGATCATAGGAGATGGCACAGAAGTGGCAGCATTTCATTCTGTTGAACATGAGGTTACCATGAGTTGGGGGATGGATCTGTGGCAACTAACAACAATAACAAGAAGCTGACCTTAGGAGATGATCCTGTTCTGGGTGGGAAAAATATAATCACATGAGCCCTTGGAAACAGAAGAGGAAGGCAGAAAGATGTTGAGGAGGAAGTCAGAGATATCTGAAGCATGAGGACTTGACAAGCAATTGCTGGCTTTGAAGATGGAAGAGGTCATGAACCAAAGAATGTGGGCAGCCTCTAGAAGCTGAAAATGACTCCTGACCAACAGCCAGCAAGGAAATGGGAACTTCAGTCCTATCATCTGCCAACAACCTGAATGAGCTTGGAAGCAGATTTTTCCCAAAGCCTCCTGATAGGGGTCCAGTGGCCAACACCTTGATTTTGTGAAACCCTAAGTAGTGGACCTAGCTAAGTGTCTTAGGCTGGGTTCTCAGTCCCACCTCCATATAGATTATATGTATGTATATTTTTGTTATGTGCCATCAAGTCGGACCCAACTCATAGCCACCCCTCCTTGGGTTTCCGAGGCAGTATTGCTACCGAAGTAGATTGCTCCATCTTCCTTCTGAGGAGTGGTTGGTGGGTTTGAACCACCAGCCTTCTGGTTAGCAGTCAAGTGCCTTAGCCACTATGCTACCAGAGCTCCTATGTATGTGTGTATGTATGTACGTGTGTATGTATGTATGTATATATAGGAGCTCTGGTGGGATAATGCCTAAGGCACTTGACTGCTAACCAGAAGGCTGGTGATTTAAACCCACCAACCACTCCTTGGAAGGAAGGTTGGGCAATCTACTTCCATAGTGATACTGCCTCAGAACCCGAAGAGGGGTCGCTATAGGTTGAATCTGACTCAACAGCAGTTTGTTTTTTGGTTTGGTATGTATATATATACCAAACTCACTGCCATCAAGTCAGTTCCAATTCATAGCAACCCCCTCTGGGTTTCTGAGGCAGTAAATCTTTGTGGAAGTAGATTGCCCAGTCTTCCTTCCACGGAGTGGCTGGTGGGTTTGAACCACCTACCTTCTGGTTAGCAGTCAAATGCCTTGGGCACTACACTACCAGAGCTCCATATATATATATGTATATAAAGATTCTGTAGCTCCAAGAATCAGAGTTGATGAGTGAGATGCAGGATCCAGATCCAGCAGAAAGCAGAGCGTGTTCTTAGGATGTCCCTACATATACTGGAAGGAGACCACACTCCCGAGGAAACTCTCTTTCAACTGAATGGGTGCTCATACAACATCTCATCATGGAGGTGATTACATCACAACTACTTAAACCCCTTAGAATCATGGTCTAGCCAAGTCAACACAAAGCTTTAACTATCACACTGAGCCCCAGCCTGGACTTCTGACCTACAGAACTACCAAACCCAAAACCAAACCCAAAACCAAATGAGTTGATTCTGACTCATAGTGACCCTATAGGTCACAGTAGAACTGCACCATAGGGTTTCTAAGGCTGTGTTTATAGAAGAAGATTGTCTCATCTTTCTCCCATAGAATGGCTGGTGGGTTCAAACTGCTGACTTTTTGGATAGCAACCCAATGCTTTAACCACAGCCATACCAGAATTCCTTCTACTTACAGAACTGCGAGATAATAAATGGGTATTGTTTTAAGCCACTAAGCTTGTGGGAATTTGTTATGGAAGCAAAAGAAAACTAATACACTTCTGTAGGACTTTGGGAGAGCAAGAAAAAAAAATCCTTTTAGCTACTGAAATTCAGAGCCTGCCTTTTGTAGCAGCTAATGGTGCTGACTCTGACTGATATGGGCTCTGTTAGCTTCTAGCATGTAGGAACCTCCACTCCAGCCATGAGGCAGAGGAGAGGAGACTGAGTTTCCATGCACCTGAGTGCCTGTTTAGGTCTCCTTGGTAGAAGACAGTCTCAGAGCAAAGAACAGAGCTTAACTAGGGATGGGACCATGGCCTCATGAATGCTGGGAAGCAGGAATGTGGTCAAAGAAGAGAAACCTAGAAGGTGAAAGACAGGTGTCCAAGATCACACAGCAAGATCTTGGTAGATCTGAGACTGGAACCCAAGTCCTTGACTCCTAGGCCTGGGCTCTTTGCCCAAGCTGATGTGACTGAAGGTTGCATGTGTGATGCATGTGTGTGCGCGAGCTCCACGTGCACATGCATGTGTATGTGAGCTCTCCTGTGTCTGTCCCACAGGATTCCTTCCCTCGTGCTCCTGAACCTTCAGGGTTAATGCTCTGCTCAGGAGGCTGAGAAGTGCAGCCTCTCCACTTCAGTAATTGAAATCAATTTCTCAGCCTTATCTTTAGGAAACCTATATGGTCTAGACTGTAATCTGAAAGCCTGGGCCCAGGCAACTTTTAAATGAAAACCCCTCTGTGAGGGGGGAGAGGAAGAAAAGAACAAGTGGCTCACCTCTTTCCACAATTTCTCAAGGAGCATATGAGTGTGTAGGTGATGTCTTTCTTTCTCCCTGGGTATTTGGCTTCTGATTATGTGAGAATGGGTTTGAAGAGGGGTGAGCATATTAGTATGTGAGAATCTAAATGTGTGATGGTGTGGGATGTATTTGTTAGGATGGGGGAAGCGTGAGTGTATGTGTGTCAGCCTGACTGACTGTACACTCAGTGTGATGCCCTTCTTTTTGTGTTTGTTTTTGTCTCTGACTTTGTGAGTACATGGATACAGGAGAAGGACTGAAAGCATGTCCATGTGAGCAGGTGCCTGGAGTAAATGCATGGATTTGTGAGTTTGTTTGGAGTCAGAGGATGTGCATTTGTGTCTCATTTCAGAACGTGTTTCCTAGGAGTGCTTCACCTCTGAATTCCCCTGATCCCAGGAATGGTTTCTTCTAATGTCTCAAGTGGCCTTACTGAACTGCCACTCACCTCTACAAACTTTCATCCTAACCCTCCAGCTCTTCCCTATATACCCAGGGAGGAGAGACCTTCATTTGCCTACTCTAGAGAGGTTTCTCCAGTATCCCTCCCCTTCTCTAACCTGGGCAGGTTTCTAGGACACCTCTTTCTAAAGGATGATGTGTCTATGGGCAGGGAGCCTGGGTTGAATAGACTCCACACATTTGGTCACTCTCAGCACTTTGCACTGATCTACAGGAAGCCTGGGTGCAAGGTTGGGAGGATTTGATGGCCTCCTCTGACAGCCTGGAGGTGTACCAGGTGGGAGGGGGTATGTCGCAGAGGCCTCCCAGGTGTCTACTTAGCAGGTGGGATGCTCCCTTGTCAAAGCTGTGGTTCTAGACACAGGGGCCCATGCAGGTAAGAGTGGCTTCCTCCACTCTCCACCTCCAGCAAAGGGCCCCACAGCCTGAAGTCCCATGGATTTCTCATTTGAAATCAATCAGCCTTGAAATCCCTGCCGGTGACTGCAGGGTAATTATGGGGCTGGCAATCAATGGCAGACTCCCACCAGCCCAGAGTGGGGATGGCAGAGGCACAGCCTTTCCCTGGGCTCCAGGTAAGACTGGAATTGTTAGCAACAGCTGGGATCGAGAAAGCCTAGCCTAGGAGTGGTCTTGCCCCATTTGAGGTTTATGCTTCAAACCAGATAGGGGAGAGGTTTGAGGGAGGGATATTAGTGTTTGAACAGCTACCTCCTGGAAAGGCACAGAGGCAGAGGGTGACGCTGGCATTTTCTTAGCTTGAAAACGAAGAGGAAGCCTAAGGAGTCTGTGGAGGAGTGTTGGTGATGGAAGTTAGGGTAGTACAGTAGTGAGCAAACTGATCTTGGGTCAGTGACAAATTAGTTTAAGCCCATGAAATACCTGCAATCAAGACCTCTGCCTTTCTAACTTAGTTAGGTTCTCAATTAAGATATCTGGATGCTGATTAAGGAGCTCTAGTGGCGTAGTGGGTAAGGCATTTGGCTGGTAACCAAAAGGTCAGCAATTCATACCCGCCAGCTGCTCCACAGGAAGAAGATGAAGAAATCTACTTCCATAAAGATTTACAGCCTTGGAAACCTAATAGGGGTAACTGTGAGTCAGAATTGACTTGATGGCAGTGGGTTTTGGGTTGGATGCTGATCAAGTGCTTAATGAAGGCTTTGTGATTGTGGTTATGATGATTTTGGTGTTGGGGATGGTGGCAGAAGTGATGGATATAGTAATAGTGGTAATAATGAGGAGGCAAGTTGTGGTATTGGTGAGGATTATGCTGTTGTCAAAGGTGATGAGAGGTCAGGGTGGTGGTGATGGTTGAGGTGAAGTCAGAGGTGATTGTGTTGGCAGTTTTTGAGATTCTAGTGAAGATGATGGGGACTGTGATGAGAGTGATGATTTTGTTGATGGTGATGGTTAGGGGTGGGAGTGGTGGCTATGTGAGAGGTGATGGTGGTGATAGCAATTATAATGTGATAGACATGATGAATGGAGTAAAGAAGGATGGTGATGACTTCTGAAGTAGTAGAGGTGGGTGGGTGGGCACAGGACCAGACAGGACCAACAAGAATGGTGTTGAACAGATGAGAGGGGAGCTGGATCAGGTAATAAGACCTGTAGATTATGGCCACAGTTTATATAATTTGAAACAGGTGAGCTGCCCATAGTGGGAGCAGACATTGTAAGGCATCGATGATTAAAGCCAGGCAAAGAGTAATAGTGAGTTCATCAGCCATCAGATGAGTTCATCTTCCCAAGTGGGCAGAGCAGCCCTAAATCTGGATAGAAAGTCCAAGAAGGAGACTAGAGAAACATCAAGCGAGGTCACTGGCAAAGTGGAATGAGCACTAGCTTGGTAGCTGGACAGAGCTGGGGATGAATCCCAATTCTTCCAGTAATTAGTTGTATGACCTTGGGCAAGTTACTTGTCCTCTTAGAGATTTTCTTTTCCATATTATGGAAATACTAATCTCTACCTTGAAAGGATGTTAAGAGGATTAAATAAACTGATATTTGTCAAGGCACAAACTAAGTGCCCAGTAAAGGTGACTATTCTCAATTCCTTCAAGGCAATCTTCCTTCACAAATGTCCTCAAACCTATCCAGGAAAGGACAAGAGAGTCGGCTATGTGATTTGAAATGCACATAGCCAGTCAGGAGCCAAGGCATAAACTCATAAGATGCCTATTGTTCCCAGGAAGAGCTGCCAAGAAGAGTCCTAGGTCAGCAAAATGAACAGGGGCTTCTCCTTGCAGCCATGGTCAAGATACCAGCCTGAGAATGGGGTGAAAATGTCCCTGTGTCTCTAGAGCTCGGCAGCCTGTCCAACCCCATGTTGGATTCCGCAGCCATTACCCATTCTGGGTCTCTGACTATTCCAGCCCTTTGTACTCTTTGTTCCTCCAGAGAAGTTTGGTATCAAGGTCAGGTCAGTGCTCAAGAACTTTGGCATGGCTCTTGGGCCCCTGGGGTGCCTGATCAAGTCTCTTCTGTTGCCTTAAGCAGGCTCTGAATGCAGTGTCCTAGAGGAAGTCTGAGGGTGTTAGATAGTTCCTAGGTGAAAGCCCCAGACACCTCCCAGATAGGTAGGCTTGTGTTCACATCTGGGTTTACCTTTTGTGGTGAAGAGTTCAGGTTTTGGAAGCTAACAGACCATGATTCAAGTTCGTTATGGATTGAATTGTGTCTTCCCAAAATATGAGTTGAAATCCTAACCCCTGTGCCCATAAACATGACAGTGTTCAGAAATGGTTTGCTTTCAGCTACTAACTGAAAGGTTGGTGGTTCAAACCCACCCAGTAGTGTTGCAGAAAGAAAGCCTGGTGATCTGCTTCCATAAAGAGCTCAGCAAAGAAAACTCCATGGACCTCAGTTCTACTCTGTAACACATCAGGTTGCTGTGATATAGACTTGAGGACAATAGGTTTGTTTTTTTGGCTTGGAAATGGGATTTCTTTGGTTATGTTAATGATGTCATACCAGAGGTGTAGCTGCTCTTAGTTGCCATAAATTCCAGTTCATGTGTGCAAAGTAGAATTGCTCCATAGTGTTTCCAAGGCTGGTATATTCTGGTAGCAGATTGCCAGGCCTTTCTTCTGAGATGCATCTGGGTGGGTTTGAACCTCCATCCTTTCAGTTAGTAGAGTGCTTAACTGTGTCACCCAAGGAATCCACACTATCAGAGGAGGGTGGGTTCTAAACCTAATCACTTTGAGCTCTAAAAAGAGCAGAATAGACACAGAGACACACACTGGGGAAAGATAGAGACCAAGAAACACCAAGACTCCAAGAAACTCCTAGGGCTACTGACAAGAAGGGACTTTCTTTTAAAGCTGATGCCCTGATCTGGACTGCCAGCATCCAAAATTGTGAGACAATTAATTTCTGTTCATTAAAGTTACCCACTTGAGGTATTTTTGTTTTAGCAGCTCTAGGTAAGTGAGACAAAGTCCTAGCCCTGTCTCTATATACTGTGTGGCATTGGACAAAGTCCTTAATGATGGTAAGATTGTCTTCTTTCCTGTAAAACAAGATGGTGTTACTAACTTCACAGGTGGCCCTGAGGATTAAGTGTGTGTGGTAGACACACTTAAGGTGGCCCTCAAAATGGCCATTTGCTGTATTCATGTCCTTGCATAATCTCCTCCCCTTGAGCATGGGCTGGACCTGTAGCTTGCTTATAAAAAACAAAAAAACCAAAAAAACCCCCAAAACCAAACTCATTGCCGTAGTCGGATCCAACTCATAGTGACTCCTCCTTGGGTTTCTGAGGCAGTATCACTACGGAAATAGATCACCCAATCTTCCTTCCAAGGAATGGCTGGTGGGTTTGAACTGCCAGCCTTCTTCTAGCCCATAGAATACAGCAAAGGTGACAGCATGTCACTTCTGTGATTTTATTACATAACATGGTAATGCCCATTTCCTCTGAGATACTGTCTCCTTTGTTGGCTTCAATGAAACAATTATCCATTTTGGGAGGCCCATGTGACAAGGAGTTGAGGATGACTTACAGTGAGAAACAGAAGTCCTTGGTCCAACATCCTCAAAGGACTGAATTCTGCCAACAACCACGTGAGCTTAGAAGTTGAGCCTCCAGATGAGAATATAGTCCTGGCCGACACCTTGATTGCAGCTTTGCCAAGGTCCCAGCTAAATTTTGCCCAGGCTCCTGACTCGCAGAAACTATGAGATAACAAATGTATGTGGCTTTAAGCTGCTAAGTTTATAGTGATATTATATAGCCATATAACTAATACAGTGGGGAACAGTATGTGCCCAGTGCTAGCACATAAAAATGCTCTATATTGAGTTGTGTTACTGTTGCTGTTGTATTATTAGTCTTCAGGTTACTTGCCTAGTGCTAAGTGGAACCTGACCCTGCCCTGACTGGGCCCTGGTGGGAGGAGGAATTTCATCCCCCTCACTAGCCCTGCTGGTCCTTATACCCCAGTATGAGGCATGAGGAGGGGAGAAAGGGTCTGTGTACCTCTCTTAGAATTACACCATCTCTCATGTGCACAAGCACACACATACATACACATTGACAACACACACATATATGCACATACACATGTGCATGTGCATACACACACACTTACACACACTCACACTCAGAGCCCAGGGCTTTGGCCTCCCGAGGACAGATCTCCCATCCCAGGTCACATGATTTCAGGTTGAAGCAGCTGCTTGGATTTGGAGACAGCTGGAGTTTTGAAAGCAGCACTAGCGTTCATCCTGAGTTTTCCTATCTTTAAAATGGGGAAAACAGGAGTTGGAGCAATGCATTGAATGAAGAGGGGTGAGTAAAGATGGGCAAGTGTAGGCAGGGGTGTAGGGGGAGAGAAGGGGTTTCTGAAGCAGCTTGAGTAGCCAGTTTCTCTGGGAATAAGACTGCCTACTCAACACTATGTTTCTGCTGTGCTGAGTTCACAGGAGAGGGAGACAGAGATGGGACAGGTCTAGGTTTTTTTTTTTCCCCATGAATCAAAGATGAGAGATACAGAAACAGAGACCAAGGGGACAGAGAGAAATAGAGAGACACAGAGACAGAGAAATAGATGGAGAGAGACAGCCAGGAGATGAGCACACACACAGGCAGACACATGTACATATGAAAGAGGAGATCACAGCCTCACCCACAGAGGGCCTGCAGAAAACCACAGGCGTGGCCCATACTGCCATAGAATCAAAATCACACAGAGATGCATAGACACGTGACCCAGACGCAGAGGGAGCATAGCCAGAAACGCCACCAGATGCACAGGGATGTGTGTATACGCACAAGGAGACCTAAATGCATACATGCTTGTGAACACAAATATACAGATACAGAGAGTGGGACGTATTCAGAGCCAGGGCAGATGGGCAGAACAATCCCCAGACCCTAGGGCCAAGTGAGTCAGGCTTCTCCCATTCAGTGGTTGCTTTTGCAGCCTGTCCAGCTGGGACTGGGCATGCCGGGATGGGCATCTATGGGCAATGAGTAGGGTAAGAGCTCTGTGTCCTTCCTGGCCAACTGATCCATGGCCCCGGCAGGGATGGTGCCTGGATTTTGGGTGGGGGTTTACTGGGGGAAGGTTTGAAGCAGGATGGGAGGACAGGGTAGAAGGTGAGATATGAGATTAGTGTGGATCTATCCATGGCTGCCAGGTGGTCCCCATAGCCCCAGTGATCTCTGCTGTTGATCATGGCCCAGACTTGGATGTCTGCTGTCCTTCCCTGTCCTCCCACCAACACTGCACACTCCTCCCATAAGCCCCCAGAGGTCCCCTCTCAGGCCCTGCCTTCTAGGCTCTCCAAAGGCCACTGTATCCAGAAACAAGGCCCCCAGTGCTCCCTGGGACAAGCCTCAGTGCTCACGCTCAGCCTCAAAACCTCAGGGGGCCAGTGTCAGGCTTAGGGTGACTCTGTAAATCAGAGCATTTTGATGCATAAAATCTGGAAACATGAGTCTATGAATTGTAATCGAGCGTGACGAAATCTCATCAACAGAAGTAAATATGAAATTCGAGATGACAGGGAGATACAGCGGATGTGTTCCCGCCCCGCCCCCCGCCCTGCCCCTCCCCCAGGTTGTAGCTCACAGCTCCACCCCCAGATTTATTCTCTGCATACACCAAATTAGCCCTAAGTGCCTTAGATGGCTCAGCTCACCATCCCTCCCTTTACCTTTCCATCCCACAAGGCACTGGGACGTCCTGCTGTCCTATACTTGTGGCAGGAGCCATCTCACCTTCACTGTCTATTTGGGCATAGATACTTGGATGGAAACGAGTCTGGAGAAGTCAACTTCTCCAGCAACTGCTGCCTTGGAGGTAATTAGAGGAGGAGCCTATATACTGACGGGGGTTACGCTGAATGTTCTACCTGGAGCCGTACCACCTGAATTCCAGGTGTGAATTCCAGTTCTGTCGCTTCCTAGTTTGGTGACTTTGGGCAATTTACTTGTCATTTCTGTACTGCTGTACTGCAGTGTCCTCATCTGTAAAAGAGTATAATCATAGTACTAACCTCATGGTGTGGTTGCAAGGATTCAATAAGTTAGCACAAACAACATGCTCAGGACCCTGCCTGGCACATAGCAAACACTATACAAATGTTAGCTACTACAATCTTTTTAACCCTACAACAATTTGTGAGACAGCCATACTTTTATCTATTTATTTTTTTATTGTAGTAAAAATGTATATAGCCTAATGTTTACCCATTCAACATTTTTTTTTACATGTACGATTCAGTGACATTGATTACATTATTCATGTTGTGGTGTAACCATCACCAATATCCACTGCCAATTTTTCCAGCACCATTAACAGATACTCAATAATAGCCATACCTTTATAGATGAAAGAACTGAGGCTCAGGATTGTTAAGCGTCTTGCCCAGGGTCACACAGCTCATAAATAATAAATCTGTGATCCAAAGTCTGTTGTGCTGACCAAGTTTGTCCTCCTGACCACTAAACCATGCCTTTTTCAGTGCTCCCAGTTTCATGATTTCAGACTGTGGCCTTCAATTAGCCCCCTGGGTTTGGGGATAAGC
Organism: Orycteropus afer afer; assembly: GCF_000298275.1. NCBI lineage: Eukaryota > Metazoa > Chordata > Mammalia > Tubulidentata > Orycteropodidae > Orycteropus > Orycteropus afer. The sequence continues at coordinate 4,162,583 of NW_006921779.1, read as the reverse complement.
CCTCTTAGTGTCCATTTGCCTTCTGCATACAATAGCTCTGCTGGACCCAGGCATCCCTGCCTCAACTGTCCCATTGCCTCTGGACCGACCCACCCACCTCTACATGCAGCAAATTGTTGTCATTGGCTCCCTGCTTTTCCTTCCAGATGGCCTACTGCACACCAGGGCTCCTTATACAGAGCACCCCTCTCGCTCCTATCGTTACCACCCAGAAGCCTGCATGTGCCCTCAGGGAGCCAAAGAACAGTATAAAACCATGTTGTTCAATGTGTGTCCTGCTAAACAGGTGTTCCAAGAAAAATGGGTCTGTCTGTGGACAAGTAAGTTGGAACAATGCTGATCAAACCAAGGCAAGGAGGTTTCCTTATTATAGGCCTTCTCAGAACCATCACTGTGCTAATCTATAAAGTAAGAGGGGGCTGTAATAGGCAGGGTTTCACAAACTTTTTTGGATATAGACAACTTTCTAGCTGTGGGGTGAAGAATTTAGCTTTACTCAAAGTAAGGAGGCCTTTGTCCTTGGTTGAACTTAATCATGACTGTCTGATAAAAGCTCTGAACCCAGAGGCTCAGGGAACTTCCTGGTTGGCTTCCTGGCTGGTGCCCTCTTTGAGACAGAAGTTCTGTGTTGGGAACCCTCCTAGACCTTGCCTGTGTGTCTCTTCCTCATGGTGAGCTTGATTTATACCCTTTTGCTATCATAAACCTGCGATCGTAAGTATAGTATTTTCCATAAGTTCTGAGTCATTCTAGTGAATCATCAATCCCTAAAGGAAAAGGAGGAGTCAGCAGGTAAAAGTGAAGGTGTCATGTGGACTTCCAAAGTTGTGACTGGCATCTGCCTATTAGTCAGTCTAAAGGATGGTATCTTTTTAACCTGTGAGGTCTGTCCCAACTCTGGTTGGTTAGGGTCAGAGAGAGAGAGAAAGAGGGAGAGAAAGAGAGAGAGAGAGAGAGAGAGAGAGAGAGAGAGAGAGAGAATCATTTGTGTGGCTGGTATTAGAAATGATTGAGAAGTGGGAAAGTGGGGACTGGGTCAATCTCCACATTTTGGGGATTGGATCATTACTGGTGAAGTTGTTAATGAACTAGCCATAGGTCACCTTGAACCCGACATCTCCTGGGCTAATACCCTCTTTGGACAATGTTGATATAAGGTCATTAAGCCCATGACCTGATTGCAGGGCCACCTGGGTCCCAACCAGGACCCTAGGCTAATAGAGGGGTGTGGAAGAGATGTCTCAGCCTTTTGACCCCCTTTTGGAGGCAATCACATGGCAGGCTGGAGAGGGGTTGTACTTGGGGTGGCTTCTCTCGAGGAGCAGGAACAAGGTAAGTCCTCAGACAGGCTGAATCTGCTAACTGCCCCCCAGTCTTTCTTAGGCCTCACAAAGTAGAGTTGTGCCAGTGTGTGTGGTCTCAGCCAGGTGCCATGATAATTTAGCACCTCCAGGATGCAGCCTAGGCTCTGTGTGGAGCAGAGTATGGAACTCACCTTGAGAAGTTCCTTGTCTAATGGAAAAGCTGAAATCTTTACATTGAAAAAGTCCTTGCTTTGAAGAAGGAAGCAGTTATAGTCTTGAGAGAGCTCTCAGTCTTTACTTTTTCAGGAATCTGCAAGTTCATAGAGAAGAAAACAGCACCTGCATATTCATATATGCACCCTTACACATATATAGCCACTTACTTACAAGATACATCTTTTTGTTTATTTATTATTTAATTTTATGCACACTGTGAGCAGATTTCTAAGATGACCCCCAAGATTCTCACCCCCTGGTGATGCATTTTATAAATCCCCTCCCCTAGAGTGTGGGCAGGACCTGTGGACGTGAATGGATAGTCACCCCTTGATTGGGTTATGTTTTATGGCAAAGGTGAAAAGTGAAGAAGGGATTTTGCAGATCTCATTAAGGTCCCTCATCACTTGACTTTGAGTTAATTAAAAGGAAGATTATCCTGGGTGGGCCTGACAGAATCAGGGGAGCCCCTAAAAAAGGGGGCTAGAGGAGAGAGAGAGAGAGGAGAGAGAGTCGGGGAGTGGGGAGAGAGATATTTTCCTGCTGCCTTGAAAAACATGCTTCCATGAGCTATACATCTACAAGAAAATAAATTTTACGAACAACCACGTGAACTTGGAAGAGGACCCCAAGCCTCAGATTAGATGGCAGGACTGGCTGATCTAATTGTAGCCTTGTGAGACCCTGAGCAGAGGGTCCAGCTAAGCTGTACCTGAACCCCTGACCCACAGAAATTGTGGCATAGCCATTGAGGGTTGTTTTAAGCTGTTGTTTGTTGTAATTTGTTATGCAGCAATAGAAAACTAATATATATAGACTCCAGTGAATGAAGGTACTCAGAAATATCCATATATATATAAAACAACTCCATGTCGATTCCAACTCATAGCAACCCTATAGGACATGGTAGAACTGCCCCTTAGGGTTTCCAAGGCTGTTAATCTTTACTAGAGCAGACTGCTACATCTTTTCTCTTGTAGAGCAGCTGGTGGGTTTGAATTGCCAACCTTTTGGTTAGCAGATGAGTGCTTTAACCACTGCTCCACGAATTCTCCTTCATATGTACATAGACCTACATACATGCAGACATACAAACATTCACAGCTCTCCATTTACAAATACATCATGCTCTCAAAGATAAAAATCACATTTACTACATACATAAATGAGACAAGCACATACACTACACAAGCACACACACACACATGTGCATATAAACACAGATATAGGCATGTAAACCACCTATACATCCACATTTACCTAAGCACTCAGACACAGTATGTACACATATACCAGGCATTGGTCTAAGTGCTTCACACCACACTTATTAACTCATTTAATCAGTAATCACTTAGACATACAGAAACACACACATGATATATGCATATGCAGACCTAAGCCCCATAATAAAATCCGATGACTGTAAGTCAATTCTGACTCATAGTGACCCTATAGGACAGAGTAGAACTGCCTCATAGTGTTTCCAAGGATGTAAATTTTTACAGAAGCTGACTGCTTCATCTTTCTCCTATAGAGTGACTGGTAGGTTTGAACCACTGACTCTTTGTTTAGCAGCCAAATGCTTTGACTGCTGTACCACCAAAGCTCCTTTCTTCCCCATGGGGCCCATAAACCACCCATCAAACCCACCGGCCACTCCTTGGAAGGAAGATGGGACAATCTACTTCCGTAGTGATACTGCCTCGGAAACCCAAGGAGGGGTCACTATGAGTCAGGTCCTACTCAACGGCACATAACAACAAACAACAACAATGTGGCTTCAGTCTGTCCACTAGGTGGTACTAGACTAACATCTCTAAGTTTGCTGGAAAGACTGGTAGACTTGAGGAGTAGAGCCTACCTACATCTTGGATGAGGAAGGACAGACATGAGAAAGAAAAAACTTCCTGGCCACAATGTCCTCATTCTCCATCTGCTCCCTTTCTGTCCAACATGGTCCAAGAGGTCCCTGAAGCCCTAGGACCATTGGTGTCCTCCTCAGCCTGGGGCCAAGGCTAAGTAATAGTCCTGGCCAAAGCTTTGGCCTTATGTGTCATCCCCTGATGAATCCCGGCATCTAAGCCCTTGAGCATCTTTGATCTCAAGACTTTATTCATTTATTTAACAAACTTTTACACACCATTTACTATGACCCAGGCATTGTTCTAAATTCTTTGCACATATCATTGCATGCCATCCTTATAGCAACACTATAAGATAGCTACTATAATTATTACTATTTTAAAGATGAGGAAACTGAGGCACAGAGATGTTAGATAACTTGCCCAAGCTCAAACAGCTAGTATTTGTGAGAAGCAAGAAGAGAGGGCAAGGATTCTTCACCCAGTTTTAGAGATGGATAAACTATAGCCCATCAAGGCCAGAGAGTCAGTGGAAGAGTCTGGCTTTGAACTCAAAACTCAAGTCTGGAGAAGGGTTTTTTCCTGGACCTATATTGCATGAAGGGGATGGCTGAAGCTGCAGTTGTATGGCAAATAGGAGCAGAAGACATCTTCCTGTGGATGCTCCAATGCCTCTCACCAGGGCTTGGAACCAGGAAGCAAACTCCCTGGGCAAGTGGATTTTCTCTTTGGGATTTTCATAAGGATTCTGCATAAAAGGCATGAAAGATGGGGCCAGCTCCCAGCTGATGCCCAGCTGCAGATGAGTCTATAGACTCAGACACTGAAACAGGACTTTTACAAGATACACAACCCATTCTACACTCAATTGTGTCCCATAAATCAGGTTAACCTTTTCAACGCAGCTCGGAGAAAATTAATTACTCATATCGGAGCACATGACCTTTTTCCAGAGCAGGCTGAGCTGAGCTGCTCTGAAGCACTGGGATCCCTATTCTCCATACTGCAGCATTCCAGCCTTTGGAAACTCACCCTCTGACCCAACACATTTAACCAAGGGCGGTCGCTTACCCATGTATTTCCCCATGGTGATATATTGGGTTACACACACACACACACACACACACACACACACACACACATATATATTACTCAATATATTGGGTTACTCAATGCCCTCTGAGTGACCTGGTCCTCCTCATTGGGCCATTTGAGGGTGATGATGGGGAAGGAGAACCTCCTTGGTCCTCTTTGTAAGCCCTGACTTGGCTGGGCAGGGGTAAGGGAGAAGAGAAGGGATTTGTGGAATCTACGTCCCCTCCTGGGAGGGTTTTTCAAGCCAAAGAGACCTTTCATTGGGATTCAGATGGTAAATTTCTCACTCAGGGAACCTAGTTCTAGCCCCTGATCTCTCTCCACACTCTGATATCATCTAACTTGCTAACCAATATCAAACTAATCAACCATCTAATCATCCAAGCAACCAACAAATAACCAAAGTAAACAACCAATTCATCACCCACTTGATGAACCCGTAGACGACCGTGCAGCAAGTTTGTACTGAATTCTTACTTTATCCTGCCCTGGAGAACATGGCACAGATCATACCCTCCTAGGCCTTATAGTTTACTTGGGGACATAAGATCTGAAGTGGAGAACAAGAGAGCAGAATTATTGGGTATGTGAGGCCTGACTCTGGATTATTCTTAGTACTTTTTTTTGTTCTTGTAGGGGTTGATTAGCTTTTGCCTTTTCAATACCTGTAGTTATCAGGTGCTGTGAACAGAGGGCAGGTCCTTCCATAGTGTGAGTTGTTCCTTGACTATTGTCCCAACCACATATGTGTCCAGGTAATGAGGACAGGGCACAGAAGTTCAGGGCTCTAACTTTGCAGGTGGACAGATTTCCTATTTGAATCCTAGTTCTGCCACTTATTAGTGGGGATTCCTTGGGCAAGGAAGTTTCTTTTCTTTTCTTTCTTTCTTTTTTTTTTGTTCATAAAATGAGTATCATAAGATAAACTTTGGGGCAGCTTTGAGAATTCAGTGAGACGATGTCTATGGAATGCTTAGCACAGAGTCTGGCATAAGTAAGTGCTCATTAAATGCCAGTTATAATAATAATTATTATCTACTGCCAGTATGATTCCTGGCAAATCAGTAAACCTAGTTCTTAACCTGAGGCTGGAGAGATGTGTGCTTTGAAGTTAGTGCTCTTGGGGATGCGTTGAAAGTATGCTGTTAGCTAGCTTGCTTTTAGGGATTCTGAGGCTAAGAGGCCTTTGTTCTGTCTTGAAGTAAATATGGTGGCCAGACATGGATTGATGTGTTTCTGGCTGTCCTTGTTTCATCGAAGGGAAGGACATTCAGTGACAGGGCCAAGAATGCAAGAAGCCCTTCTTTCCTTCCTCATCATGGCTTGGAGCCTAGATTCCACCAACAGTCTTGCCTGTCTCGGTGAGAACTGGTGCTTCTATGAGCACCACTATCTGTGGCCCCCAAAATGGAGGATTTCTTAGGTGATGATGTGCAGGAGAGTGGGGTCAGGAGCAAAAAACAGGGGGGATCCATAGAGTGAGGTGCTGAGTGAAGTCAGGGGATTATGTGGATAGCAGGATGAGGAAGTGATGACGTGCTTGCAGGGGTCAGCCTGGGTGCTGGGTAGTGGAGTGGGAGGGTGGCAGTTGTGTACTTAGACTAGAGAGGCAGCTAGGTGAGAGTGGTGCTCCTGGGGGCAGAATCCAAGACTGTCACTAACCTAGGACTCAGAGGGCTATGGAGGGTACAGATCCAACTGAAATCTAAGGGTGCTTTTAGGGACCAAGTTTGTAATGCAGGCTATCTGCAGGTCCCGTCCTCAACTGTAGGTGATCTCATGGGTTTCTGGAGCTACAACATCACCTACACTCTGGGGACTCCCAAATGGACTGATCTGGTGTCATCCACACTCTTGAGTTCTAGACCTGCAAGACTCTTCACCTGGCTGACCCCTGGCATCTCACACACACACATGCATTCTGCCTGACACTGAAGTCATTTTCTTCTCTTAGATATGTTTGTCTGAGAACTGCTGCACCCACCCAAGGGGTGGGTCTTGACAACCATGTTTCTGTGCGACTCTAGTGCCCAGCCATGGCTGATTGGACCAGGGTGGAAAACTAACCCAAATTTGGCCATTCAAATGTTCCCTCTGAATCTTGAAACTGATTGATGCAGGTCAGTCTGGGGTGGTCTTTGGAACTGAACAACTTTAAACTCAAGAGTTGGGGGGTGGCAGCCATCTTTAGTTGGCCATGTACATAGAGAAGCTGCAGGAGGAAGAGAAAAAGATAGAAGGTTCTGTGCTCCAATAGGTTTTATGGTCTTTTTCCATTTGGACTCTTATCCTCCCTTGGGTTTCACATGACACCCTTCAATCTTTAAAGAATCCCACTTAAAAAAATCCTTATCCAGTGGGTTCTGTTGCTAGCAATGCACAAACTTCAATACAACTGTCAGTGCAAGGTTCCTGTCTTTCACAACACTGGGAGAAGGAAGAGGAGAGGGCAGGGGAAAGAAAGAATAATAGAGACACATATCGTGTGTGACAGAGTATTTCACAAAAAGTGCAAGTATGACAAAGAGATCCATAGTCTATGGGATGTGTGTGTGTGTGTGTGTGTGTTAGAAAGAGACATGGACACACACACACACTGACAGGGAATGAATGGACACAAGATAGATACAAAATTGATCAATGACACATACATACATGGAGAGAGAGAATAAGAATCTAGGGTAAGAATCCCCTGCGAGGGAGTCAGCAAGGACACCCATAGAAGATGCTGAGGGGTCACAAAAAGACTAACAGGCAGATTCATCCCTACTGTTCATTGGCCGCAGAGGCCACTGAATGCTGTTTAAGGCTAGGGATGTGTGTCAGACGGAGGCCCTCAGACAGGCAGGCTACAGCAGAGGCCTCAAAGACATAAACCCTGCCCCTGGCCTTTTTGTCTCTGCAGCCACATTGCATGGTTGGGCAGAGGCCCACTCTGGTCTGGGAAGCTCCCTTCTCTCTGGCTGCCCCTTCTCACCTGCCTGGCTGGATGGCTGGAGCCTGGTGGACCTAGAGAAAAACCAAAGATCAAGCATTGACATTGACCTGCCTTTTGCCTTTGCCCCAGCCCCCAGCACACACACAAACATACTTACATACACAGACACATTGATACACACACAGAGGCATAAACATACTTACATTTGTACAAAAACACAGAGACACAGGTCAGACATACTACAAATATTCTAAGCTATGCAGATTCATACAAACATATAAGACCACCCAGACACACAAGGGTACAAAATGATCCAGAAACAAACAGACACACAAATACAGATAACAGCTATACGTATATACTCACAGACACACAGATACAGATAGATGCAAATACTCAGATATGTAGTCTCTCACTGACATGCAAAGACAGACATAGGCAAACACATGTTTGTGTACATAAACACAAACATGCATGTGCAGATGTACCCAGGCATGCATGCACACACACACACACATGCACATACACACATGTAAACCCAAACCAAACCCATTACCATTGAGTTAATTCTGATTCATAGTGACTCCCCATTGGGTTCCCAAGGCTGTAAATCTATACGGAAGTAGATTGCCTCATCTTCCTCCTGTGGAGCAGCTGGTGAGTTTGGACTGCCAACTTTCTGTTTAGCAGCCATATTACACACACACACACACACACACGCAGCTCCATAGCCCCAGGCAGACATGTTCTGAGCCTTGAGCTGAGCTGAGCTGTGGCATCAGAGACGGTCAATGCTGGTACGCTGGTAGGGCCTATAGGTGCTTTTCTCCAGTATGACTTTCTCATTTTACAATTGGGGAAATACTCATTTAAAGAGGCAGGGTGATTGTCCCCATTCTGTCTAACCCCTGGGCATGGGGTCCATGATAAGCAGGCTCCTAGGAGTAGGAGGGACATCCCTCCCATCAGGCTCCAGGAGAAGGATGGGTCAAGACAAAGCTCTTGGGCAGAACCAGACCTGGGGAGGGAGCAGAGCAGGGGTGGGTGGCGAGGAGTAGAATCCATTCTCAATAGAAAGGCATAGGAAACAGGCTCACACTCCAGGCTTCAGGTCAAGAACTCGGCTTTTATCTGTTACTAGCTTGAATCTCGGCAGAGAGTAGGAGTACAAGGGCTTGCTTAAGACTGTGGCCTTTTCAGTCTCTTGTCCAGAAGTGGTGCTTTTGCCCTTAGCCTGGTCCTAGTGATGTGGCCCTGATTGTGTATGTGTGTATATCTATGTATATATGTTTGTGAATGTATCCATATGCAAGTAACACACATAGACATATGTGTGTATATACATACAGATACACATGTGTATATATATTTTAATGTGTGTTGTGTGAACACATGCATATGTATGTGTGTGCATATGCATGCAGACACATAAACATGTGTACATGGGTTTCTATGTGTGGGATGTATGGGATATATGCACACAAACACATGTGAACATAAATATGCATATGAGTGTAGGCACACACACATGAGTATACACATTTATGTGTGTGTGCTTGTGAGTGTGCACATGTGTGTATATGTATGTGAATGAATGTACATATGTAGATGCCCACAGGTGTATATGTTTTTACATGTGATTGCAATATGTGTTTATGAGTGTATGCATATTTATATATGTGTGGATGCATGTGCATGTGTATGGTGTACATATATATACCAAAACCAAAAACCAAACTCATTGCCATCAAGTCAATTCTAACTCATAGTGACCCCCTTTGGGTTTCTCTCGGAAGGAAGTTTAGGCAATCTGCTTCCATAGTGATGCTGCCTTGGAAACCCAAAGAGGGGTCGCTATGAGTCGGGGCCGACTTGACGGCACATAACAACAACAACAACAAATATTTACAGAAGTAGATTGCTCAGTCTTCCTTTCCCAGCGTGGCTGGTTTGAACCACTAACCTTCTGGTTAGCAGCCAAATGCTTTAGGCACTGTGCCACCAGAGCTCCTTGCATATATATACATATATATATATATATACATGTACACATATGTATATTTGTTTATAGGTGTGTGGGCCATGTGCTTGTGTATGTGTGTATATAAGTGAATGTATGTGCATGCATGTAGTCCACATATGTATGCATACATGCACACATCTGTATGTTTCTATGTGCATGGGGTGTGTGCTTGTGTGCCCACATGTGCATATGTGTGTGTGTGTGTGTGTGTGAATGCATGTCTGCAATGTCCATGTATGCATGTGGACATGTGGATGTGTACCACGGGAGTGCTGCATTCTGAGCTGTCGCTGCTGCCACTGCCAACTCTGCGCACCTCAGCCTGGGGCGGCTCCAGATGTTGTTCCAACATTCCTTGTTCACTGCAGAAAATCAAACAAACAAATGAAAAATTAATGCCATTGTTAGCCAGGGATGCCCCTGAGCTGACGAAGCTGCCTCTAGCTGGGCCAGCTGGAGCAGATGGTGGAGCCTCCAGGATTCACCTTGGGCCTTGGCACTGGTGAAGACAGGATGGATCATCAGGAGACTGATGGGAGCCAGGCTGCTCTGGGCTGCGTCCTCATGTGAAGCAGGAGGCTGTCAGGGCCTCAAGGAAATATTTGCCTCTCTCACCAGCCCCCATTCCAAGGGTGCCATATAGTGTGTGGCCCCAGGAAGGTAAGGCAGGGGAAGGGAGGAAGAAATGCACAGGTGTTAAACACAGCGTATAATAAAACCCGCTGCCATCAAGTGGATTCTGACTCATAGCGACCACCATTAGGTTTCCAAGGCTGTAAATCTTTATGGAAGTAGATTGCCTCACTTTCTTCCTGTGGGGTAGCTAGTGGGTTTGAACCACTAACCTTCTGGTTAGCTGCCAAACACTCTACCTACTACAGTACCAGAGCTCCTTTAGATGCTGCTAGCTGACTGAACTTCACATAAAAATCCTCACAGCAACAGAATTGGACAAATCAGGAAACTGAGGCTCAGAGAAGTTATTTAGGTTGCCCAAACCATCATATAGCTTGTGAGTTGGGGTTCTGGGATTCACACTCATCTCTGAGCTCTCTTAAGCCCAGTTCGTCTCACTACACTTGTGATGACTTCTGAAGTATGAGATATAGTGGGTAAAAGATGGCTGAAAAGTTTCCCCCACTTTTCCTATTGAGAGATGGGGTCAAATTCTCCTCCCCAAGAAACTAGGCTGGCTTGGAGACTTACTTGACCAATAGTGAATGTCTTGCACATAACCTTCTGGGACTTCTGAGTCTGGATCATAAGTAGCCTTGCAACTTCCACTCTGGTTGGAACATTCTCCCTGGGAACTCTGAACCACCATGTGAGAAGTCTGACCACCCAAGGATTGTCCTCCTGGAGAGGCCACGTGTGAGCACTCTGAGTCCATCCTTCCAGTCATCCATGCTAAGACACCAAGAACGTGAGTGAAGCCATCCTAGATACTCCAGACTACCCTGTTTTCCAATAGAATACCCCCATTTCTGTTGACGTGACATGGCATACAAGAATTGCCCAGCTGAGCACAGCCTGGACTCCTGAGCCAAAAAATTATGAGCTATGATAAAATGATTGTTGTGAGCTACGATAAAATGATTGTTACTTTCAGTCACCACATTTTGGGTTTTTTGTTATGTAGTAATAGAAAGCTGGATTAGACAAACACACACACATACATACACAAATGCACACATTAACATTAACACACACACACACAACAAAACACATATGCTTAGAGACACTCTAAGAAATTCTCTTTCTCTGTCACACACACACACACCACACACATTCATATACACTTGTGTCCCTTTCTGATTCCAGTTCTTCAATTATCCCCCATAGTAATCTCAGGCTCCTGTGTGTAATTAAGTTCCCTGTTTTCTGTGTTAAGAAGTGCTCACATCCAGAGAAAAGATAATGGCTCCTCATACCCAGCCAGTCACATTGTTTTTGAAATTTTCTCATATGAATTCTTCCTAAGAATCAGAGTGAGTTATTTTATATGGAAATGCGTAAAAAAGTGTGAGAGCAATAATTACCTGTGGTTGTGTAATAGTAAACTGTTCTGCTGAGTGGGTTCTATCAGTCCTCAGTCATGCTGTTCACATCCACTCCAATCTTGAACCAACAGCCCGGGAACTTGATGGAATGGGCTGGTGGGCAAATGGCCAAGGGAGGGGCAGAATATGCTGGAAGGGGGTGCTTCTGGTGGGCCTTGGGATGAGGTCCACAAGTAGGTGATGAGGAGTACTATCTCACCCCTGGGATTCTTAGAAGCCAGACATCACCTGAAACCAGCTGGCCTGGTCATGTGTGCATAAGTGGGCATTGACATGTAAGCACTGTGTAAGATGTGCCTTCCTGTATGTGCATGGCTGTGTCTGTCAGTGTGAGACTATGTGAGTTGCACTGTATGCTACAAGTATGGCTACATGTATGCTAGTGTTGTATGTCTGTCTGCCTTTGAATATGTATCTATGATTGTGAGTATGTATGTCTATGAATGTGTGGGACTAGGGGCACTGCATTGCTCTATGTGTCTGTGTGTGACCTTGTGACTCCATATAGCCATGTGTGGTGGGTGTCAAAATGCCACATGTGATTGTGAAAGTGTGCATGCATGTGTGTGTGTGTATCACAAAGCACATATGTGGTATGTTGGTGTGTGTTTTGGTAAGAAGCCACACTCCTGTTGGGGCAGGGAGCTGGTGGTGGAATGCACCTGTAGCTGAAGATCATTTCTGATGTCAGGCACTTGGGTGTTTATTAACAGTCATTCAAAACATCATGTTTTGGGCATCAGAGTTGTGGATACAGTGAAAAACAAGATGGCTAAAGACCCTTCCCTCATGGGGCTGATAGTCATGTGGAGGATAGAGAGAGGAGACAGATAATTATCTTAATTATTAGATCATCATAATTTTTGATAGTTACTCTGAAGGCAAAGAGCCCAGGATTATGTGAGAACAATATACTAGTTACCAGTTGCCATCAAGTTAATACTGACTCATGGAAACACCATGTGTGTCAGAGTAGACCTGTAGTGCATTGTGTTTTCAATAGCTGACTTTTGGAAGTAGATTACCAGGCATTTCTTCCAAGGTGCCTCTGGATGGACTTGAACTGCTAACCTTTTGGTTACAGCCAAGCGTGTTAACCATTTGCACTACCAGACCTTGATTTAGCTTAGGGGCAAAGTTGAAGGATGGTTTATTTGAGGAAGTGACATTTAGGATGAATCAGGCCAGGGAGAATTGGAAATGGGTATTAACTAGGAGCTCTGGTTGCATAGTGGCTAAGGCACTTGACTGCTAACCAGAAGGCTGGCGGTTCAAACCCACCAGCCACTCCTCGGAAGGAAGGTTGGGCAATCCTACTTCCGTAGTGATACTGCCTCGGAAACCCAAGGAGGGGTCGCTATAGTCGGGGCCGACTTGATGGCAAACAACAACAAGAACAAAGTTTCTCGCTAGGAGTCGGGGCCGACTCGATGGCAAATAACAACAACAACAACATATAAGAACTGGTGTTATAGGCAGAGAGAATAGTATATGCAAAGACTTTGATGTGTAACAGAGAAAATTCCTTGGAGAAACTGCAAGAAGGTAGAGGTGGGGTGGAATAAGAGGAGGCCGGTGAAGTGGCAGATCTTTGGGACCTTCTGGGCCATAGTAAATGCTTTGGACTTTATCCTAAAAGCAATGGAAAACCAGAGTAAGTTCTGATGTAATCATGATTGCCATGTTGAGACTTGATTGTCATCCTGTAAAGAGTGGATACAAAAAATGAGGGTAGGAGAGGCCAATTCAGTGTAGTTTAGGCAAAGGACAGTGTCAGCTTGGCCTGGGTAGTGGGAAATGGTGAAGATGGAGAACAGGTGAGAGATTCAAGAGAATCAATAAGCATTGGTGATGGATAGGTACCCATGAGTGGGGGCAGGAGAGAGAAGTGTCCAGTATGATGCCCAGGTTTTTGGTTCAAGCTCCAGGCCAAAGACAGATAGTGAGGCAGAAGAAGAAGGCACACACTGGGGGGAGGACTGAGAGTTCTCACTTGGACATGCCTGTGAGACAAAGAGGTAGAAATATCCAGTAGGCAGTTAGGAAGGAAGGTTTAAACTACAAACAGAATGTGGAGAGATTCAGAACTTTCACACACTGCAGGTGAGACTGTGAGGTGGTACAACCACTGTGGAAAATGGTATGATGCCTCCTAATAGAAATACAATTTGATCCAGCAATCCCGCTACTAGGTATATATCCTAGAGAAATAAGAGGGACACAAATAGTTATACACACAGCCATGTTCATTGGAGCATTATTCACAATAGCAAAAAGATAGAAACAACCTAAGTGCCCATCAACGGATGAATGGATAAACAAATTATGGTACATACACACAATAGAATACTATGCAATGTTAAAGAATAATGAAGAATCCATGAAAAAGCTCATAGTGTGGATGAACCTGGAGGACACTATACTAAGCGAAGTAAGTTAATCACAAAAGGATAAATACTATGAGATGACTATTATAAACAGTCAAGGAAAGGTTTACAAACAGAAACAAACATTCTTTGATGGTTACCATGGATGAGATGGAAGGGGAAGGAAAATCACTAATTAGGTAAGAGACACATATTAACTTGGGTGAAGGGAAATGCAATACACAATAAGGAGGAGACCAGTATTATCACTAAGGCAAAGGGAGACACTGAGAGGTGCACAAGCGTTACAGACAACAAAGATAAATACTATTACATACACAATCCTGCAATATCAGTAGTAACAATACTGTATGAGAGGAAACATAGACATGTAAGCTGAACAGGCATGAGTTGATGAGCAGGACTATATTCACAACCATATATAGGTTTGACAGAGGATGTTTCTATGTACTTATATTTGTATGTGCTGTGAATATATCCATGTATATAGTAGAGCAAACAGGGGACAAAGTTATGAAAACTTCTTAGCCATAACCAAACACCTTGTGAGAATGAGTCACTGGGCTTGGGGTCTTAGGATCACAGTCCTGGAACAGCTAACCCAAATGGCATAACATAGTTCACAAAGACAATGTTCTACACTCTACTGTGGTGAGTAACAACTGGGGTCTTTAAAGCTAGTAAGCAGCTATCTAAGATGCAACTAGTGGTTTCTCCCCATCTGGAGGAAAGACGAGTGAAGAAAATCAAAGACTCAAGGAATCAATTAATCTAAAGAACTAATGGTCCACGTGAATCAGCCTCTACTGCCCTGAGACCAGAAGAACTAGCTGGTGCCCATCTACCACTATTGACTGATCTGATCAGGACTAGGGAAGGTCCTGGACAGAATGGGGGAAAAATGTAGACCAAAATTCAAAATCATAAAGAAAATCAGACTTACTCGTCTGATAGAGATTGATGGAACCCCCGAGACTATGGCCCTTAGACACCCTTCAAGCCTGGAAGTGAACCCACCGCTGGGAATTACCTTGCAGCCAAACAACAGAGAGACCTATAAAATAAACAATAACAGTTGTGAAGAATGTACTCCTCAGAACAACTAACCGTATGAGATCCAAAGGGCACCATCTGCCCAAAAACAAAGTTCAAAAGGTAGAAGGGGCCAGAAAGAAGGATAAATGGAATAGGGGAACCCAAGGTGGAAGTGGGAAGAGTGTTGTTACATCAAAGGAATTGCAACTAATGTCATGAAACAAAATGTGTGTAAATTGTTGAATGGAAAATTAATTTGCTCTGTAAACTTTCACTCAAACCACAATAAATAAGTAAATAAACTGGAAGCAGAGATTTATGTAGGGTGGAGACCAGAACTTGGAAACCAGCCCAGATGAATAGATCTGGGAAGAGGGCGGTGGTTTTCTTTTGTCTTGGTTTCAAAGCACAACATGTAGTGACAATTAAACATAATATTAACATCCTAGACTCTAGAGCTAGACAGACTGTTGGGCTTGAATTCCAGCTCTATCACTTAAAATCTTTCTGACTTTGGGCAAGTTACTGTACTTCTTTGTGACTTGGTTATCTCATTTGTCCAATGGATATTGTAATAACACTTGCCTTGAGGTTTGTTGAGGAGATTAAATGAGTTAATATGTGTGATGAAGGGAGTGGTGGGTCAGTGATAGAATTCTTGTCTTCCATGAAGGATACCAGGGTTTGCTTCCTGCCCAGTGCACATCATGTATAACCACCACCTATCTGTCAGTGGAGGTTTTCATGTTGCTATGATACTCAATAGGTTTCAGCAGAGCTTCTAGACTAAGCAGATTAGGAAGAAAGTCCTGATGATCTATTTCCAAAAAACCAGGCAATGAAAACCTTATAGATCAGAGTGCTTTGATCCACAACCAATTTTAGGGATAGCTCAGGACTGGGCAGTGTTTCGTTCCATTGTGCATGGAACTCAATGGCAGCTAACAACAATAACAAGTTAAGAACATAGAACATGCATTGTAAGTTGGCTATTATGATCTTTACCACCAGCAGGCCAGAACCTGGGATGCGAGGACTCTTAGTTGGGAGCATGTGAAGCTGGGCCCATGTTTTGGGGCAGATGGAATTGGATGGGTCATGTTTGCCTCTGCTTCTTGTGTCTGTGTCCCTGTTGTTCACCATCAATGAACAGTCCATGTTAGAGAACCCGAGGCCCATGACTGAGGTGCTCCTTGGGGCCTGTGTGGTGGAGCAGAGAGAACCCAAGGGAGGTTAGAAGAGACAGGGGAACCTCATAGGAAGACAGGGCAGCTTGGTCCAGTCACCTTATGCTGCCCCTTGCAGAGCTGCCTTCCAGACTAAACGTTAGGATGATCCTCTGTTAAGGAATCTGGTTCCCTCATGGCCCTGACTGGGGACATGCAAGGATACTTAGCAAGTCTCCCTGCATTGTCCTGACCTCCCCTTGATCTACTTTCCACAAGGAAGCCACAGAGATCTCATGCATGAGTAAGATCAGGCTACTTCCCTTTGCTTCAGGGATGAATTTCACGATTCTTGCTGCTGCCTTAAAATCCTGCTGACCTCTTGGCCTGTTTACCTGTGACCTCTCTCACCAGCTCACTTTTCAGCCCTGCTCTGTGCTCTCTAGCCATATTGATATTCAGGCAGTTTCCTACTCCTTCTCTCCACACAGCCTTTGAAGGTGCTGGTTCTGATTCCTTGGAAGAGCTCCCAAGCTCTCAACCAGAACCCTTGATCTCCACTCCCCCACAACCTGTCCTTACCTGTCTCTTCTCCATCTGTGTTGGACCCTGGGCACACACAGGTGGGTTAGACAAAGGCCAGGATGAGGCAAAGAGACACAGGGAGAGTATGATGAACATAATTGTGGGAGAAGGGCAGAGAACGGTGGGAAGGGGACATTTCTGGTCTCCTTCCTTCCCCAAAGGAAGGCTGATATGGCCAGATTCCAGGCTGCTGGGTCATATTCACTAGTGGGCAGGCTCCCTGGGGGTTGTGCACATAATATAGTTCTTCCAGTCTTTGTGGTAGGGCTGAAAGTGAGCCAAGCAGTGTCAGTGTTAAGAGGTAGTTTTGAGGGCTTCAGCCTGCTCATGACTTCCATCAGCATTTCTCATCCAAAATGACATGAAATAAAATTTGAAGTAAAAACAATGTGCTTATTATTCAAATGTAGCTTCAAAACAAGTCCTCCAGCTGCCTTTTCTGATTGGGTTGTTAACCCTAAGCCCATATACAAAGTCTAGAACTATGACTGGAGCCAGAGTCCTCTTAGTGTGGAGACATAAAATTTTTCAAAGATTTCTGTAGATTGTCCACTGCTTTGGGCTTGGCCACTATATTATTCATCTATTGTTGCATAAAAATGACCCCCAAACTAGTTAGCATTAAAGCAACAAACATTTATTGTCTCCCAATCTCTGAGGGTCATGAATTTGGGAGTGGCTTAGCTGAGTAGTTCTGGCTCAAGATCTCTCTACAGCTGCAGTCATCTGAAGACTTGACTGGGGCTGGGAAATCTGTTTCCAAGATGGCACAGTGTTGCTAGGAGGCCCTGGTTCCTTACCATGTGGGCCTCTCCATATTCTGCTGTAGTGCCCTCAAGACATGGAAGTTCATTCCTCCCATGTGAGTGAGCCAGGACAAATAGCAAGGAAAAAGCCACTGTGCCTTTTATGACCAATTCTTTGAAGTTGTACATTGTCATTTCTGCTTTTGTCTGTATTTTTAAACCACTGCAGCCACTAATTGTGGTACGATTTGGAGTTAGGGTTGTGGGTGGGAGCTCTGCCCTGGGTGTCATCATACACTGATCCAGCTAATAACAAATGGTCAATTTGCTGTTATTTCTTGTGTATGTAGCTTAAGGAGGAGGGATAATTGTTGCATTAAATTCCAGGCATTCCTGAGTCCTCCAGTCAAATGCCTTCTTCTCAACATCAAAATTTCACTTAGAAGCCTAAGAAGTATGACTAAACCTGCCTGAATGTATTATTAGGAAGGATCAGCCCCCAGAGAAGGATATCATGCTTGGTGAAGTAGAAGGTCAGCAAAAGAGAAGAAGACTCTCAATGAGATGGATTGACACAGCGGCTGCAACAGTAGCTCACATATAGCAAGGACTGTGAGGTTGGCACAGATCTGGGCAGTGTTTCTATTCTGTTGTTTATAGGATCTCTATGAGTCAGAACCAATTTGATGACACCTAACAACAGCAACAAGCCTGCCTGGGTGGGGTGAATAGAGAGAATCACAGAGGGCTTCAAATAGGAAGTAATATTGGAACAGTGAGTTTTGAAGGATGAATAGGAGTTCTCAAGGAAGACAATGCACAAGGAAAATGCAGCAGAATGGGAAAAACAGGCTTTGGAGTTGAAATAGGTCTAAATGTGTGAGCTGTAGCAAGTCATTTCTCTTCTCTGAGGCTGTTTCCTTGTAAACTAGGGATAATAATGTGGATGATGTTACAGGGTTATTTAATTTATTTATTTATTATTGTGATTTGGGTGAAGATTTACAGAGCAAATTCACTTTCCAGACAGCAGTTTACATATACTTTGTCTCATGTCATTGACCA
>NW_006921779.1:4132746-4142850 GCF_000298275.1 Orycteropus afer afer | reverse complement strand
CATAGCATACTATTTCATTGTGTATATGTACCATAGTTTGGTTATCCATTCCTCAGTTGATGGACACCTAGGTTGTTTCCATCTTTTGGCTATTGTATAGTCTATTTATGCCATATGTTAGGATACAGGGTTATTTTAAAAAGAGTCATAGCATAGGTGACTCTTGGTTCGGTATAGGTGTTCACAAACGATAGCCAGAAAGTCTAGGTGGTGGGCCCCCATGTTCAGAAGTCTGTGCATGTATACATAAGAATCACCTGGGGATTTTGTTAACATGTAGATTCTGATTCAGTATCTCTAGGGTGGAAATGTAAATTCTCAGCAGAAGGTTAAATTGAAATGGACTGGTTCGAAGCCCTGGTTATTTCCAAGGAAGGCTCCTGGGGTCCTTGGGCTCCTGGGCAATGACTTGTTGTTGCTGTTGTTAATGATGTTTTATTCATTTATATTGTGATTTGGGTGAAAGTTTATAGAGCAAATTCATTTTCCATATAGCAGTTCATACTCTAGTCCAAGGGACTAGTGGACCATGAGACCCTCAGACTACCTGACCCTGAGACCAGAAGAACTAGATGGTACCAGGCTATCACTGTCCACTACTCAGCTTTCTGAGAGATCAGTGTAGGAGATCCTGAAAAGAATATTTTTACATATTTTTGGTGGCAAGCTACATGACCAAACGTGTCCCCATTTACAATTTCTGCATGAGCAGTTCAATGGCATTGATTACATACCTCACATTGTGTCACAATTCTCACTACCTCTACCCACAGTTTCATCACCATTAATTTAGTCTCTCTGCCCCTTAAGGTTCTCATCTGTGCTTTAGATTAACTGTTGTCACTTTACACTCATGTAGCTAATTCTTTATAAGAGCGCTATGCTTGAGGCAAACATTCTTTATTAATTGGACTAAACTGCTGTTTCGTTTAATGATGATTTCATGGGATTGTTTTGGCTTGGCAATGACTTTTTAACCAGAGAAAGACTCAGAACTTCAGAGATGAATCTTGTCTGATGTACCCTCCTGCCAGTCCCCAGCCACTGGTCCTGCTCATCTGGTCTAGGTGACACGGGCAGCTGTTGAGGTATAAGAGATCAATGCATTGCAGAAGGCATGGGCAGGGTGAATAAACAAAGGGCAAGGTGAGTGACTGAGGGAAAATTGCCTGGGTTTGCTGGGCAGCACAGGTTCTGTGCTGATTCAGCATTAGCCTACTCCCTGGAGTATGTGTGCCGTGTGACTTCATGACACAGCTGGGATTTGGGGGAGCGAGCCATGGCTTGGGACAAAGCAGGAAGAGCTGTAAGCTTCATTCCCCAGGCTTAATGCTGCTTATGCAACTTTTTTTTTTTTTATTGTTGTTGTTGTTGCCATATTTCATCATTAAAATTGCACTCTATGAACTTTCCACAGAATTTCATTCTTTGTCTTCCTATAGAATAAAGCAGGAAGCTTGTTGGAAAGGGGGCGGAAACCTGAGTTAGGGTCCCAGCTCTGCAACATACTCCTCTCTGTGCCCCTCTTCTGTCAAGTGGGGGTGATGATCCCAGGCTGCCACAGTTGTGTGAGTTCAGATGAGGCAGTGGCTGTAAATGAGCTTTGACTGCTGTACAGGCATGCAGCATTAAGGTGAGGTCTCTGTTCCCATTTTTCCTGGAAGGGTTTAATCCTCTTTAGTGTGATGGATCCTTTCTCCTCAAGGCATCTAGAGAGCTTTTGACATCTACTTACCCCTCATTTGCTCAAGCCTTATGACTGTGTAACTCTTGGTAGGCAACCTTTTTACAGCAGAGCTTGCAATTGTTATTGTTGTTCGGCACTGTGGAGTTGATTCTGACTCATAGTAACCCCATAGGTTAGTAGAACTGCCCCATACGGTTTGCATACCTATAATCTTTAGGGAGCAGATCACCAAGGCTTCCTCCCACAGAGCTACTGGATAGGTTCAAACCACCAACTTTTCAGTTAGAGGCCAAGTGCTTAAGTGTTTGTGCCACCAGGTTTCCTTGAACCAAAAACCAAACCAAACTCACTGCTATTAAGTTGATTCTGACTCATAGCAACTCCTTTTGGGTTTCTGAGGCAGTAAATCTTTACCAAAGTAGATTGCCCAGTCTTCCTTCTGCAGAGTGGCTGGTGGGTTTGAACCACCAATCTTCTGTTTAGTAGCCAAATAGCCTTAGGCACTGTACCACCAGAGCTCCGGGTTTCTTTAGAGACTATAATTAGGAGACTCTGAAGTAAAAATAAAAGGAACTGTGGTGATGTAGTGATAAAAGCTTTTGGCTGCTAACCAAGAAGTGGTGGGAGAAAGATGAGGCAGTCTGCTTCCATAAAGATTTACAGCCTTGGACACCCCATGGGGCAGTTCTATTCTATCCTACAGGATCACTATGAGTTGGAATCCACTTGATGGCAGTGGTGGGTTTTAAGGCAAAAGTTCTCAAAGTGTGGTCTCTGGATCAGCAGCATCAGCCTCACCTGAGAGCTTGTTAGAAATGCAAATTCTCAAACCCCACTCCAGATCCCCTGAATCAAGCTCTGGGTGGGACCCAGCTCTCCAGGTGCTGCTGGAGTTTGAAAACCCCGGAAGCAAGATTCCTTATACACAGTGCCTCCCCCAACCCTTCTGTGTTTTCCTTCCCAGCCAGAGGTCCCTTGAGGGGATGAAACTTTAAGACCTACACTAAGATGTCCCAGCTATAGAGAGAACCCTTGAGGGTAGAGGAGGGTTTCTTTCCTCTGGCTGAAGCTCAAAATGGCCCTGAATCTCATGAATGGGTTTGATGCCAGAGCATTTGAATAGCTCATTACCTCTGCTCTGGGCTTCTATCCCTCTTAATTAGTTTGGGAAAAAATATTCATTAAAAAGAAAAATAGAAACTTCATCATAAATCAAACACAGGTCTATGGTAAGTTGTACATGTGAGTACATACGAGTGTGTCCTTTGTGCTTGTGTGTGCATGTGTGAACGTGAGAGCACATGCCTATGAGTGACAATGCTTGTGAGTGTGTAGGTGAATGAATGTATAAGTGGGTGTGTTTGTGCTTATAGGTTTAGTGGAGATGAGGGTGTCAGTGAGTGTGAGCATACCTATGTGAGCGTTGTGTGTGTCTGTGTTCACATGGGCATGTCCATTTCATCTTGTTGTTGTTAGCTGCCCTGTGGAGTGAGCCCCCAACTCACGGTGACCCATGCACAATGGAATGAAACACTGCCTAGTCCTGTGCCATCCCCACATTGGTTGCAGAGCAGACTGTTGTGCTCCATAGGATTTCATGGGCTGATGTTTTGAAGTAGATCACCAGGCCTTTCTTCCTGGTCTGCAGTGGCACCATGAGGGGGTTGGAGGTTGTGTAGACTATATTCCCCGACACTGTCAGAAAGGGTGACACCAAAATGACCCCAGGGTCTATGGTGACAGCAGGCAGGCTGGCATTGCAGGAGGAGGGCTCACTAAGGCAGTGGTGTCACTAGGGTTAATGTCCCTGTCACTCAGTGTGGGTAACTTATCACCCTTCCCTCTGAACCCTGGAAGTCAGGGTACATGTGAGTGGCCCATGGTGTCTGCCATTGGGTGAAATGGAGAGTCTCTGCCTTGGCCACAGGAGAGGGGAGGTGCTGTGGGAAGCCACAGGAACCTGGCCACTCTGCCTACTGGTGGGGGTGTGGTGGTTCATCAGTCAGTCGTGCCCAAGTGTGATGTGTGACACCAACCCTAGTGATGCCACTGTTAGTCTGTCCTAGTGTGGAAGCTCCACTGAAACCTATTCAGTATCATAGCAACACACAGGCCTCTACTGACAGATGGGCAGTGCTTGTGCATGAGGTGTGTTGGCCAGAATAGAATCTGAGTCTCATGCATGGAAGGTGAGAATTCTACCACTGAACCACAAGTGCCCTTTCAAGTCATTATTCCTAATGGAGCCAAATTGTAGTAAGACAACATCCTTTCAACTTTCATCTGTTCTGGCTGTTTTGATTCTCCAGTGCTGGTCACTCAGCACCAGCTCCCCTAGTACCCTGAGCTCTGGATCCCAGTGGCAAGCATGGCCTATTAAAGACCTGCTCTGGCCAGCTGACCAGCCAGGGGGATTACAGTGCACCCACTGTTGGGCCAATCCTTTGGGTCCAGTTTGGGAATTTGAAGAGGCAGCCAGGTGTCCCCTTACATGCATGCTGTCCTCTGATGCCTGGAGCCTCTGCCCTTCTTGTTCCCTGGGATCCCTCTGCTCCTGGGAGCTACAGATGCTCAGGTCTCCTTTCCAGGGAGAATCAGCTGGCAGTGGGACTGCCTGTGGGGCTGGGAGAGAAGGCCAGCTTTGGCGTGAAAGGGCTGGGGGCCTAGGGTCTGGGGGCACTCCCCTGCCTCCCTGCATTCCTCTATTGCATTCCCTAGTGAGAGCAACTCTATTCAGAGTCTAATAAATTTATGGCACAATCCCTCATGGAAATGCATGGAAATGCTGCCAATTATCATTAAGCCAAGAGAGAAGGCTGTGTCCCTGGCGCCCTCCATGGTCTGTTGTCTGTCGGCTCCCATTGTTCCAGAAACCACAGGGAGCTAGCAGCCAGCCAGGATGGCCCAGATTGGTGGAGTGCGACCATTTGTATAAAACTCTTTCTTCGTTTCACCTGGCCTTGAAGGTTTGCTGCAGGAACGTCTCCTTCACATTAAACCTCAGCAAACCAGGGAAATGTCATTCCTGGAGTCTCAGCAAAGCTGACAGCTGATGCGATTTATTTAACTGGGATCAGTTCATCAAACTTGGGTAGAGCTGAGCTGCTGGAAAGACAAGAAATTTGATACAATCGCGTCTGCTTAGAATGCAAAGGCTCATCGGGATTTTGGAAACACTATAAAGAGGGTCTCAGTGAAGCCAGGAGGAACATTTAGCAGGCACTGAGATAGAGTGGGGGTGCAAGTGGGCTGGTGGAGCTCCTGCTCTGGTGAGGGGAGGGCCAGCCGGAGAAGGGCAGGGCGAGGGTGGAGGCCAAGTGTGAACTGTGCAGCAGAGGGTTGCACTCTCTGCTTGGCTCCTGCCTCCTCTGCAGGCCCCATCCAATCTAGAGGGTTGCACAAGTGGTCTGTAATTGGCTACTAATCTAAAAGCTTGAATCCACCTCGTGGTGATGTGGAAGAAAGGCCTGGAGACTGGTTCTGTAAGGATTACAGCCAAGAAAACCCTACAGAGCAGCTTTACTCTGTCACACACAAGGTCGCCATGAATTGAATGGACTCAATGGCAATGGGTTTTTGGTTTAATGTTGTCAAGTTATCCCTGGGTGGTGCAGTTAATGAACTTAGCTGCTAACTCTTCAGCAGTTTGGATCTCTCCAGGGGCAGCTCAGAAGAAAGGTCTGGGGATCTGGTTCCAAAATACCAGCCATTGAAAGCCCCTGGAAGACAGTTATACTCTGATACACATGGAGTAGCTGTGAGTTGGAATTGCCGCGATGGCAGCTGGCTTTTCATGTGTGCAGACCCAAGACTGACTTCTTGGAGGTGGAGGCTGGGGGACAATATGAGACTTGGCCCTGTCTTTGAAAACCTTACAACCTAATCGGGGAGGCAGACATAGACATGGAAACCTGGATCAGGGTTTGTAACAGAGGCTCAAAGTGCTGATAAGAGAACAAGGGTGGGAGAAGGTCATGGTGAAGGCTCTGGAATCAGATGGGCTTGAGTTTAAACCTTGTTTTTTCTTATCCTCTCTGAGCCTCATTTTTCTCACCTGTGGAATGAGTATGTTATTTCTTACTTCTCAGGGCATTGCGAAGATTGATGAGATGTTGTTGTTAGGTGCTTCTGAGTCGTCTCCGACTCATAGGGACCCTATGTACAACAGAACGAAACACTGCCTGGTCCTGGGCCAGCTTCACAATCCTTGCTCTACCTGAGCCCATCATTGCAGTCACTGTGTCACTGTATCGAAAATACTTAGCATCAGGCTAGGCCTACAGTTAAGTGCTCGGTAGTAGAGCTAGCATCTAAGTGGGAAGATCTGAGAAGACTTTTGGAAGGAGGTGGTGATGCCAATTAGGCCTTGAAGAATGGGAAAAATTTTAGTTGGTGGAAAAGGCAAAGAATGCATTATATTTATTAAGAGCTATTCATCACCGCCCCCAACGCAGCTCCCCTAGAGGCCAAGGGTGATGCCCTGGTGTTGGAGATGATTGGGGGTCTCTATAGAGCAGTTTCCTTCCCCACCATCCCCCCCAGCCCCTGACCTCAGAAAGAGGCATCATGGCCCCCCTTAAGCCTTCCCTCACTCCATCTTGCTCCCCCTCTCCAATGAACATTTATAAGACCTTCTAAGATGTGCTTAGCAGGGACCAATTTCCCGCCATCAGTCAGAAGTGGTGGCATTTATAGGGCAATGTGGAGGCTGGAATGGGGAGGAGGGAACATGTTGTGCCTTCCCCTAGAACTGAGTGCTGTGCCCTGCTCTCCCCTGAGATGCTGCCCTGCATCTCTCAAGTCTGTGCGCTCCTCTCTCTGGGGTCTCTGCTGCCAGTAGGATGGAGGGGAAGTGGGATTTCTGTTTTCTAGGAGGAAAGAGGAGTCAGGGCTGGGCTGGATGGAGGGGCTGAACCAAGTGTGTGCATGTGTGTATGTGTCCACATGTCAACGTGTGTGCGTGCATGTGTGTGTGTGATGACAGTGTGAGTGAGCCCTTCTGCAGTAGGTTATCCAATATTGTGGGCTCAGTTTTGTGGCTCTGGGTGATTTAGAGTAGGACCCCAGTGGGGACATGGGAGCTCATGGCAGACTCCAGTCTCAATGGGAAACTGAGGTGGCAGCTCAGGGGTACAGGAGCGTATGAGAGGAGGCTATGACTTGGGCTGTACAGGGGCCTAGGCTCTGCCCAGGTTCATGGGTCTCAGGCATCCGGGCTGCCAGGGACCTCTTTGCCCAGGCAGGAACATTTTTGTTTCAGAGTAGGTCTGGGCTGGTCTCAGGCCTGCTGCTGGACGTTATTGACAGCCTCCTCCAGGAAGCCTGCCTAGATGCAGCCAGACACCAACACTTCCCCTTGGGCCAGGAGTCATACCTGGGTCTGCAAGGCCTCCTCAGCTCTGTCTCTTTAACTAGACATAGAGCTACCATTAATTGAGCATTTATATGCGAGGGAGGCCCTGGGCCAAGCACTTGACACATCTTAACTAATATAATTCTTTATCAATCCAGACAGACAGACATAATTAAAACGATCCCCCTTCGCCTCCTTTGTAGCTGAGGAAAAGAGTTCAGAAAGGCTAGATAATTGCTCAAGGTGTTATTTCAAATGTCATCTCCTCAGTGAATCCTTCCCAGACCATTTATTTCTGTTATTCTCCTTCCCCACCCCTACCCCTGGCCTCTTCCATCTTGTCACTGTGTTTTACTTAATCCAGAGCAACTCTCATTCTCTAAAGTGATTGATTGGTGCCCCTGCTCATTGACTACCTCCACCACTGAAGTGTAAGACCCACAAGGACCTTTTTTGTCTTGCTTCCATATGTGTCTCCAAGCTTAATACAACACCTAGAACTATGCCTAAGCCAGTTGCCATTAAGTCTATTCTGACTCCTGGTGACCCAATGCTTACCGGGTTTTCTTTTTCTTTTTGATTAAAAAAAATTTATTGTGAAAATATACGTAACAAAACATGTGTCAACCCCGCAATTTCTACATATACAATTCAGCTGGGGGTGGGTTGGGGTGGGGGTTCTGCAGGGCTTGGTGCTGCTCCCTGAGCTCAGACATCTATTAGGATTTTTATATCCTTCAAGTTGTGTAACCTTTCTCACTATTCTTTCCCAAATTATCCCACCATCATTATCTATAGGTTTTTCAGTGGCTGATTTTTCGGAAGTAGACTGCCAGTCCTTTCTTTTGAGGGGCTCCTAGGTGGGCTTGAACCTCCAAACTTTTAGTTTGCAGCTGAGCACATTTGCATCACCCAGGAACTCCAGAACTGTGCTCAGAACACTAAATATTTATTGAGTGAATGAAAGAATGGATGAATGAATGAATGCCACATGGCTAATAATGGCAGAACCCAAACTCAAAAACCACCATGTCTGTACCCACTCATTACCTCCACCCATCACTGTTAAGGGTAAAATAATGTATAGAGGGAGGAGTCATTACGTGAAAGCCTGGGCCTGGGGTGCCAGCAGGCCCCTCTTAGCCTGATTGTAGCTCTGGAATGAAACTGCATTAAATCAAAGATGCTAAAACTCAAACCCCAGTGGATCGAGACAGAGACTAATTTTATGTGGCAATGGAAGAGGCAGGTGGCCAGTGGCTGGGGGTTCAGGGGAGAAGTGAGGGCTTTCTCTGCATTCACTAACTCAGCCCTTCACCTCTTCCAGGCTCTGCTATCTCAACTGAGCACAGCTGGGGGACGGGGGAGGGTTCTGCAGGGCTGGGTGCTGCTCCCAGAGCTCAGACATCTATTAGGATTTGGCTGGGGGGGGGGGGGCAGGCGGATTCTATTTGTCTGGGAATGAGGGGGATGGGGAGAAGGGCTTTCCGGAGATGAGTGGCAGGAGAGATAAGCCTGATGTGTGACTTTCTGATGCTTGGTTGGTTTGAAAATAAGTCCTGGGCCCAGATATGGGATTGACAGGGGGATCAGAGAGGGCTGTCGCTCTATGCCTGCTGACTTTGAAAAGGGTCCAGGAGTTAGGAGACTGGGCCCTAGTGCAGGGGGAGGGGTGGTTGTGCCACAGGTCACCTTGGCCAGGCTTCTGGGGAAGATTGTGTTTCCCAGGCTGGTGCGTTTTGGAATCAGCCCCAGCGTCTCTAAGCTTCTGGGCTTGTTCTGTGCTGTTGTGGTTGTGGGAAGAAGCCTGAGTACTTAGAACTCTCAAAGGACCCCAAGAGAGCTGGGGTCAGGGAGATGTCTTGTATATGCGCCTCCAGATTCCTCTCCACTCTGCCCTGTGCTTATCAGTATGGACACCTCATCAGGCCCCTTTGGCCTACAGCTGGTTGATCCTGCCAATGGGAAACATTGGCAGGGAAAAGGATGAGGCCGTGGCTCCAGCCCCCTGTGTCTGGTTGGGAGTTGGTTAGGACCCTCCACTGAGGGCACAGCTCCTGCTGTGCAGACCTCTCCCTACAGTTGCGGCCTCTGGTTTCCCTACCCTTGCCTTTTCAGGCCTGGGGTAGTAACAGCTTGCTACTCTCAGGCTGTGGAGCCCTACACCATCATTTGTTGATTTCCTTACATCCCCTCCCCCCCCCCAACAAGTTGCTGTGGAGTTGATCCAACTCATGATAACCCCAAGTGAGTGAGAGTAGAACTGTGCTGTATAGTGTTCCCAATGACTAATCTTTCAAACATAGATGACTAGGCTTTTCTTTGGAGGTGCTTCTGGATGGACTAGAACCTCCAACCTTTTGGTTATCAGCTGAACATGTTAACTGTTTACACCATCCAGAGACTCCACAGCCAGCCCACACCTCTGTATATAGTCCCTTTATTAATTTTTGTTTGATTTGATGGTGCTGACTGATTATAAATCAATAGATAGCTCCCATAGATAGTCCCCAGAGTGGCTATCAGCATAGGGATAATGGGAAGAGGCTGGTTGCTAGGGCTTTCAAAAACTGCTTTCCTGAGTACAAAAGTTGGCCCAGCCTTGGGACAGACAGACAGCCTCACAACTAGGGTATCAGTGGACATGGGTACCAGATCCCACTCTGCTTGTCCCTTCTCTTTCCCCAGGACTTCAGGTTTCTCATCTGTGAAATGGGGGTAATGATTGTAACAGCCAGGTGCCAGGCACGATTCCTACCAGTTGGCTTCTCTTAGCATCCCTATTTGACACATGAGGAAACTGAGACTCAGAGAAGTGAAGTGCCTTGTTCAAGGTTACACAGCATGAACATGGTGGACTGCAATTCAAACTCAGGTTCTCTCTGTGTTCTTAATCCCTGTGCCTTCAGATAAAGTTGGCAAAGGGCTTTTCCACGAGGCCGGCTGCTCAGGTTGTAGGGCTGGCTTATTCCCTCACACTTCCCAGTTACTACAAAGAAAACTAGGTAGAAAAAAATCTTTGGAGAACATACAGACATTCCCACATTTCTTTTCTTTTTTTTTT
>NW_006921779.1:4103322-4121500 GCF_000298275.1 Orycteropus afer afer | reverse complement strand
CCTTTTCTTTGTTGAAGAGGGTCTGTGCAGTCCTTCTGCCTAGTCCACCATCTTGCCAGAACTCCCCCCATTCCCACATTTCTTAGCTGGGCTGAGGTACTACTCTTCTCTACTTGTCCACTATGACAGATTGATTGCACTCATGGCCCTGAATAATGATCGTTCTGTATCCTACTACAGGGGGTTTGAAAATTTGCAGTCCCCTCCTACTGTGACTCTAGTCTTTAGTGGGGAAATGTGGTCCAAAGGAGAGTGTGCAAACTGCTTCCTGGTGGTGATGAGATGGACCTAGGTGTTCAGGGTCTTGAGACTCCATGATGGGGTAAAGGACTTAGCATGGGAGTGGCTGGTTATTTTGTGTGCAGGAGTTTGTGTATGCTGTGTGTGTGTGTAAGGATATATTTGTGGGTATGTATATGAACCTGCTCTCTGGAGGTTAGGCTGGTGACCAAGCTTGGAACACTGGTGGTAGTGGCCCCAGATGGTATATAATTCACTGGGTTTTGAAACCCATGGGTCTTAGGTAGAGGCTCCATCTTGCCCAAGACACATTTCCCAGTCCAAGGCCTGCATACTGACCACAGGTCCCAGGGAAACACGCCAAGACACCAGCTTTGGACAAGCTTAGGTCTTTCTGTTGAGGGGCAGGCCTGAGCTACCTAGCAGGGAGGACTTTTGACCAAGGGTTGTGATAACTCCCTGGGACTGAAGAAAGAAAAGGCAAAACTGAGGTCTTCCTTTGGGCTGGAAAAACTCTGGGTGTAATATTTGGAGGTCCTGATGGGGTGATTCTCTTTGAGGGATTTTTGATGTGCCAGACCACATTTACTTAGACTTTTGGGTCTAGGGAGGTAAGGACAGGGAAGAGCATATCTACTTGATACAATGCACATACAATGTCCTCCTGGCCCCTTGAGTTCCTGCCCTTGGCTTCCTAACATCTTTTCCCTGAGGGCCTCATTTGGTTCCCCAAGTCCCTAGACTGGCCATGAAAGAGTTCCTCTTTGGCTGCCACCAGGAGAATGAGAAGGTGGCACAAAAGACATAGAGCCCAAAACAACATGGCCCAGGGACTTCCTACTGCCACCCTCACCCTATAATCCCTCCAAACAAGGGAAAAGCCTCTTTATTTCCAAAGACGCTGAGGTCCTCTGGGTTATTTTCCTTCCCTCCCCAACAAGGTAGTTAGCACCATCTCATTTCACCACTGGGAACAGAGCCTTTGAGGGGACTATGAAGATGAGCTATAGGCAGATCACTGCCCTCAGAAACCACTGGGCTAGGGGCTGCTGGAAAGCAAGGGCCATGTCTGATCCATCCCTATATCCCATGCCCAGCACAGGGAAGGCACACACATTTTATTGCCACTGACATGGACTTGACTGGTTAAGGAACTGGTCCCCAGCCAATTTCACTTCATGTGCCCTCTCAACTTTGTCCAGTCACTACCATTTCCACAGCTCCCAGCTGCTGGCTTTTGACTGCACGATAAAGCACTGGGCTCATCCCTCCTCCCCATCCTTCATTCTATCCCTGGATCCCTTCTTCCTATGAATCCTGTTCAGTCTTGTCAGAGCCCCCACCCATCTTATGACCTTCCTGTGGACCCACTTCCCACTTGGGCCCAGAGAAGTTGGAGTACAGGTACCTTTTCCCTGAATCTTTGCCTTTCTAAGGCCACCATTGGCAGCCCCACTTTCATTACAATTACTTCTGCCCCGCGTTTGATAGACAGAGGGGTCACTTTCATTTTCAGAATTTAAATTCAATTTAATTCTTGAATAGGTAATAAATTCTCATGGTTCAAGGGTGTCTACAGTGAGAAGTCTCCCTCCCACCCTGCCTTCCCACCTCCTATCTCCCACTATGGAAGCACAATATTACCAGTTTCTTGTGTGTCCTTCCAAAGATATCCTAGGCATTTAAAGGCAAATACATGCATATATACACACATTTTTAAAAATAAATTATAATCTTTCCCTCTTTTGCTCACAAATTGTACCATATAATACACACGGTTTGTGCTTTGCTCTTTTCACTTATCATTGTATCTTGGAGATCACCCTCTAACAATATAGAAAGAGTTGCTTTATTCTTTAGATTTTTTTTGAGATATAATTCATATACCATAAAATTCATCCTAATAAAGAGGAAAATCAGTGGTTTGTAGAATATGCACAAGATCGTGCAGCCATCACCACTATCTAATTCCAGTACATTTTCATGTCCTAGCCTAGTGGCATAGTGCCTAAGGCATTTGACTGCTAACCAGAAGGCTGGCGGTTCAAACCCACCAGCCGCTCCTTGGAAGGAAGACTGGGCAATCTCCTTGGACACCCAAGGAGGGGTTGCTATGAGTTGAATCAACTCGATGGCAGTGAGTTTGGTTTGTTTGGGTTGGTAAAGAAACTGTATCCATCAGCAAACACCCCCTCCAAGGCCCTGGCAACCGAAAATCTATTTTCTGTCTCTATGAGATTTACCAGGAGCTCTGGTAGTGTAATGCCTAAGGCACTTGACTGCTAACCAGAAGGCTGGTGGTTCAAACCCACCAGCCACTCCTCGGAAGGAAGGTTGGGCAATTTGCTTCCGTAGTGATTCTGCCTTGGAAACCCAAGGAGGGGTCGTATAAGTCAGGTCCGACTCGACAGCACATAAGAACAACAACATGAGATTTACCTACTGTAGATACTTTATGGGAGCTCTGGTGGCATAGTGCCTAAGGTATTGCTAACCAGAAGGCTGGTGGTTCAAACCCACCAGCCACTCCTCGGAAGGAAGGTTGGGCAATCTACTTCCACAGTGATGCTGCCTCAGAAACCCAACTCACTGTGAGTTGGATCCAATGCATCGGCAGTGAGTGAGTGAGACACTTTATATCTCTATATTCATCCATCCATCCACCCATCCATCTATCCACCCACCCATTGATCTATATCAGTAAGCTCCTGGGTTACAAACATCACACTTACTGACAACTCCTACCTGACCTTTAATGTTATAAAATTTGCCCTCACTTTGCAATGATTGAACCAACTCCTACTCACAGCAAATTCTTCAGCACAATCACCTTCACTTATTGCCCATGTAGTTTTTAAATAATGGAAAAGTCTCTGAGCCTTTTCTTGAGCTAAAGCAGTAAGAACCATATGCATCTGTTCCTACTTACCTACAAATTCAACTTAAAGACACACTTAGGAACCAATCTCGTTTGTAACCTGGGGAATATACATATATAAATATATCTAAAATAGAAATAAATAAATAGGAGCTCTGCTGGTGCAGTGGTTAAAGCATTTGGCTGCTAACCAAAAGATCAGCAGTTGAACCTACCAGCTGGTCCATGGAAGAAAGATAAGGCAGTCTGCTTCCGTAAAGATGTATAGCTTTGGAAACCCTATGGAGCAGTTCTACTCTGTCCTATAGGGTCGCTATGAGTCAGAATCAAGTTGATGGCAGTGGATTTAGTTATATATATATATATAGGCTCTGGTGGTGTAGTGGATAAGGCATTTGGCTGCTAACCAGAAGGTCAGTTGTTCAAACCCACCAGCCACTCCATGGAAGGAAGATGGGGCAATCTACTTTCGTAAAGATTTATAGCTTTAGAAACTCAATGGAGGTTTTGCCATATATACATCATATAATTTTTTTGTGTCTGATTTCTTTCACTTTACTAATGTTCTCAAGGTTTATCTGTGTTGTAACATGTATTAGTACTTTATTTTTTATTGTTAAGTAATATTCCATTATGGATATACTACATTTTGTTTATCCATTCATCAGTTGAGGGATATTGGATTTCTTCCACCTTGTGGCTATTATGAGTGATGCTGCTATGAACATTCATGTACATATTTTTGTGTTGGCGTATGTCTTCAGTCCTCTTGGGTATATACCAAGGAGTGGAATTGCTGGATGACTCCTTGTTATTTTTAATGACTATCTAGTATTTCTTTGTATGGATATTCAACAATTTATTTAAGGAATCACCTATTGATGGGTGTTTAGATTTCCTGCCCCCAATTTTTGTCCATTTATTTATTTATTTATTCTGCTATTTCAAACAATGATGCAAAGAATAATTTTATACATTCACCAATCCACACTTTTCCATGTATATCTTTTTGTATAATTCCCCAAAGTACAATTTCTGTGCCAAAGGGCATATGCATTTGTAATTTTAGTTGAACTTGTCTGCCTCCTGTAAAGATTGTACAAACAGCAATATATGGAGGCCAATTTTCCCTTATCCTCATCCACACAGTGTGCTAGCCAAGTTTTTGATCTTTGCCAATTTAATAGGTAAAAATGGTGTACGAGGTAGTTATATTTTTCATCTTTAGAAAAATATATGGGTGAGGTTGGATGTCTTTTCAAATGCTTAAGAACCATATTTCTTTTCTGTGAGCTTTTATCATAGCTTTTGCACACTTTTCTACTGGGTCATTGGTCTTTTTCTTATTTATTTGTAAGAGCTTTTTACACAAGTGGGAAATTAACCCTTTGTTTGTGATAAGTGCCAGATACTCTCCCTGTTTATTCTCTTTTGACTGGTTTGTAGAATATGCACAAGATTGTGCAGCTGCCACCACCATCTAATTCTGGTACATTGCCATGTCCCCTAGTGGTGATTTCTTCCATAAACAAGTTTTCTGTTTTTATGTAGCTTCATTTATCAGTCCACCCCACTCCCCGGCTACTGGGTGTTTTGCCAAAGGTTTTTTCCTGCAATAAGAATATTTTTTAAAAAGTCCTTCATAGTTCCTTTTAGGTCACTAATTACTTCATTTAAAAAATTTAAATCTGGAATTTATTTTGGCATAAGGTGTGAGGTACATACTTAATTTACTTTTTCCTGGATGGCTGTCCAGTTGTCTCAATAACATTATCAAATAATTCATCATCTTCTCCATAATTTTGAATGCTGCCTTTATCATAGACTAAATGTTCACATAGTTTTGGATTTATTTCCCTACTTTCTATTCTGTTTCATTGATATATTTGTCTATTCATGAGCCACTACCACATTATTCTAATTATTATAGGTCTACAACATAGTGCCTAAGGCACTTGACTGCTAACCAGAAGGCTGGTGGTTCAAACCCACCAGCCACTCCTTGGAAGGAAGGTTGGGCAATCTACTTCTGTAGTGATACCACCTCGGAAACCCAAGGAGGGGTCACTATGAGTCGGATCCGACTCAATGGCACATAACAACAACAACATAAATATCTTCTAGATCCAGTCTCCCCTCATTACCTTCTTTTCCAAATTTTCCTAGTTATTTCTATATGCTCATTTTTCCATATGAGCTTCAAAGTTACCTTGTCTCATTACAAATTTCCATTGGTATTTTAATTGGAATGTAAATGTTATAGATTAACCAAAGGAAAATTAAGGTAGCTTTGTGATGTTGATTGTTCCTAATCAAGAACGTGGTATACCTTTTCATTTGTTCAAGTCATTTTTTGAGTTCCTCAGTAGTAAGAATGGTGAAAGTTTATCTATTTTGGCCATGTCAGCAGGAAAAAGATTTGACGCACTGAACACCAATGAACAGATTTGATGCATTGAACACCAATGACTGAAAACCAGAAGAGTTGTGGTGACATCAAGAACATCATCCATTAAGAAAGCAAAAGCTCATTAAAAGGGCAGGAAAGGAAGAAAAGACCAAAATGGATGTCAGAAGAGACTCTGAAACTTGCCCTTGAATGAAGAGTAGCTAAAGCAAAGGAAGAAATGACAAGATAAAAGAGCTGAACAGAAGATTTCAAAGAGCAGCTTGAGAAGACAAAGTCAATTATTATAACGAAATGTGCAAAGACATGGAGTTGGAAAGGCAAAAAGGAAGAACACGCTTGACATTTCTAAGCTGAAAGAACTGAAGAAAAAATTTAAGCCTCAAGTTGCAACACTGTAAGATTCTATGGACAATATATTGAATGATGCAGGAAACATCAAAACAAGATGGCAGGAATACACAGAGTCACTGTACCAAAAAGAATTGGTTGGTGTTCATCCAGTTCATGAGGTGGCATATGGTCAAGAACCAATGGTACTGAAGGAAGAAGTTGAAGCTGCACTGAAGGAAGTGGTGAAAAACAAGGTTCCAGGAATTGACGGAATACCCATTGAGATGTTAGAACAAATGGATGCTGTGCTGGAGGTACTCATTCAGTTATGCCAAGAGATTTGGAAGACAGCTGCCTGGCCAACTGACTACAAGAGATCCATATTTGTACCCATTCCAAAGAAAGGGGATCCCACAGAATGTGGAAATTATCGAACAATATCATTAATATAGCATGCAAGTAAAATCTTACTGAAGATAATTAAAAAATAGTTGCAGTAGTATATTGACAGAGAACTTCCAGAGATGCAAGCTGGATTCAGAAGAGGACATGGAATGAGGGATACAATTGCTGATGTCAGATGGATCTTGGCTCAAAGCAAAGAGTAGCAGAAAGATGTTTACTTACATTTTATTGACTATGAAAAAGCATTTGATTGTGTAGATCATAATAAATTATGGATAACATTGAGAAGCATATGAATTCCAAACACTTAACTGTACTCATGAGGAACCTGTACCTACACCAGGAGGCAGTCATTTGAACAGAACAAGGGGATACTCCATGGTTTAAAATCAAGAAAGGAGTGCGGCAGAGTTGTATCCTTTCACCATACTTACTCAATCTGTATGCCGAACAAATAATCTGAGAAGCTGGACTATATAGAAGAACATGGCAACAGAATTGGAGGAAGACTCACTAACAACCTGCGATAAGCTGACGACACAACTTTGCTTGCTGAAAGTGAGGATGACTTGAAGGACTTACTGATGAAGATGGAAGATTGCAGTCTGCAGTATGGATTACATCTCAATACAAAGGAAACAAAAATCCTCACAACTGGACCTATAAGCAGCATCACGATAAATGGAGAAAAAATTGCAGTTGTCAAAGATTTCATATTACTTGGTTCTACAATCAACACCAATGGAAGCAGCAGTCAAGATATCAGACAACATATAGCGTTGGGCAAATCTGCTGCAAAATACCTCTTTCAAGTGCTGAAGAGCAAAGATATTTCCTTGAAGACTAAGGTGAACCTGACACAAACCAGGGTATTTTTAGTTGCCTCATATGCATGTGTGAGCTGGACAATGAATAAGGAAGACTGAAGAAGAGTCAATGATTTTGAGTTGTGGTGTTGGTGAAGAATGCTGAAAGTACCATGGACTGCTAAAAGAACTAAGGATCTATCCTAGAGGAAGTGCAGCTGGAATGCTCCTTGGAAGTGAGAATGGTCAGACTTTGTCTCACCTGCTTGGGTCATGTTGTCAGAAGGAACCATTCCCTGGAGAAGGATATCATGCTTGGGAAAGTGGAGGGCTAATGAAAAAAGGGAAGGCCCTCAACAAGATAGACTGATGCAGTGGCTGCAACGATGGGCTCAGGTATAGCAAGGATTGTGGGGCTGGCACAGAACCAGGCAGTGTTTTATTCTGCTGTACATAGGGTCGCTATGTGTTGGCAATGACTCGACAGCACCTAACAACAACAACAGCACCAGGAAAGATCAATTCCTAGAAAAAAATCAGGTTTGATAGAGGATCAACAAATATGAGGGAAACCCTCAGTGAGATGGATTACACAATGGCTGCAACAATGGGCTCAAACATACTAAAGATCACTTAGATGGTATAGGATGAGGCCACATTTCATTTTGTTGTACATATGGTTGCCTTGAGTCAGAGCCAACTCAATGGTTACTAGCAACAACAACAGTAGCATTTAAAAATTTTTCTTCATATATAGTTTGCATATTACAAGGCATTTTATCTTTTTCATTACAATTGTAAATGTCATCTGTGCATCCATTATATGTCCCAACTGGTTGCTTTTTTAAAATATGAACTGATTTTTGCATATTAATTTTGTAGCTGTCCATATTCTTGAATTTCCTTATTATTGGTAACAGCTTTTCGGTTATTTCTCTTTGGTTTACCAGATACAGGTGTAGACACACACACACACACACACACAAATACACATATATGCATATCTTCTGCAAGTAATGATAATTTTACCTGCCTCTTTCAATTTCTATTAAGTGATTTTTCTTATTTAATTGCATTAGCTGGTATCTACAGAACAAAGTGAGGTAATTGTAAGGATATTGGATGTCTTGGTTTTGGTCCTTTAATGGGAACACTTTTAGTGTTTCCTCATTTGGGGTTAAGACGGATCTATTTTATCACATTAAAAATTTGCTTGTTCTTACTTTATTAAGACTTTTTTAAAATTAAAAATTGTTGCTGATTTATGCAGATTATTTAAACTTAGATCATTTAATATGGTCAATTATATTAATAGATTTCTTGACCCTTGGACTATCTAGCATTCCTTATACACCATTTGATTATAATATATTGGTCTTTCTCTGTGCTCTAGAATCTGTTTGCTACTATTTTATTTAGAATTATTGCAGTAAATTTCATAAGTGAGATTGATCTGTCATTTTCTGTGTTATTATGGTTGAATATTCACATCAATGCTATATTCACTTCATAAAAGCAATCTAGAAACTTTCCTTCTTTTTCTTTGCCCTGGAACAGTTATATAGAACTGGAGAGATCAATCTCTTAAAGATCTGGTAGAGTTTGAGGGGTTCAATCTCAACCAGGAATGCTCAACCACTAGAAAATGACATCATGTTTGGTAAAGTAGAGTAGCAACAAAAAAGAGGGAAATCCTCAATGAGATGTATTGACACATAGGTGTAACATGGACTCAAACATCATAAGATGGCACAGGACTGGGCAATATTTCATTCATATACATACATACATACCACCTCAGAAGCCCAAAGAAGGGTCACTATGAGTTGAAAATGACTTGACAGCAGTGAGTCTGGTTTTTGTTTTTTTTCCCTTTAGTCTCCATGAGTGGGAGCTGACTCATCAGCAACTAACACCAACACCACCAACCTCAATCTGCTGCCAGCACCTGGGAAGATGGCCTTGGTGACTCAGGTGACTCTATCACCTCTGCAGTTGGCCCAGCAGGACAGTTCTAGTGATGCTGGCCAGAGGCCTCAGAAGTAGAGACTCTCAGATCCTCAAGATGGGACCCTTCCTCCTATTATCCTGGATCTCCAAGCTGGGTGGGCCTGCACATGTTCCAAACAGAAGGTCACAACAAAGCTAGGTGGGCAGTCACAACTCAGGAGCTAAAGGGCTGGATTGGGAAGAGAGAATTTCCTCGGGCTAGGCTCAGGTGTGTGGGGCTGCTGAGATTGGGCTAGACTTCAGGTAACCCTTTTTCTCTCTGCCATCTCTGCCTGTCAGAGGACTTTCAGATATTGGTGTATGTGTCTAGTTAGGCCTTTTCCCAATACCTTCCATGACAGTACCCTACTGTTTTGTGTCTTTGGGTCTCTAGGTGGCCATGGAACATCTGCTGGTCCCTGGTCACTCCAACTTCTGCTGTAGCCCTTTGTGTCCTGTGAGCAGCAGCAGGTGGACAGCCTTCAATCATTTCTGTGTCTCCGCCAAGGACACTTCTTGCTGAAACTCCATAAACATTACTTCATAAGCTGCAGGTACTTCTCCCCACCTCCAGCCCATCCTCCCTCCTGCTCCCACCCCTCTAGGCCTGCTGGCACAGTTTAATTTCCAACCCTGGTATTTCTTCCCAGTCCGTGACAACCTCAGGTGGAAGCAATTTCACTGTCTTGTAACTCACCAGGTCATTATAATTAGTATCCGGGCACCCAGGGCGAGGGCGGAAGGAAGGAAAGAAAGTTGATCCAGTCAGGCAGAGAGAGAGCAGTGTCTGGAAGCTGGGGGTTGGGGCACCCCTTCCTCCTGTAACTCAGGTTTTTTTGAGCCTCTGGCTCCGCTGGCATCCCCTTCCTTCTGTATGTGTATGGTGGGAGGAGCTGAGGAGTCAGAGACTGCATGCTTTGCTCCAGTTTTCTATAGCAGTATTCTCAGACCTGAGCAAAGGGCGAGAGAGTCCATGTCTGAGATCAGGGTAGGGCACAGGGCCATGGGAGGAGAGGAGGCACAGTACTTTCCACCTCCCCCTGCCCTAAAGCTGCTATCCCAGCCTCTGTGTCCCTTCCGTCTTTGAGCCAGAGGCCATCAGAGTGAGTGACAGTGATGATGGGGCAGACCAAAGTATAACCCAAGGCATGGCCAGAAGTGCTTCTCCCACAGAAGCAGCCAGGGTAAGGAAACAGGAGAGAGCAGGGAGAAACATTTCTCACCATGCTGGAGAAGGTTTCTTAATTGCAAGCAACAGAAACAGATGAAGCAAGAAACAGATGATGCAAGAAAGGAAATGCTCAGGAGGTTGGGTTGCCTCAAAGTTTACAGAGAAGAACAACCAGCTTTGGGAAGAGCAGGGCCAAGGCAGCTCCAGGGGTTCTGGGAGCAGGAAGCCATTGGTCTTGTCCCCAGGGAGCAGCTGCTCGTGTGACTCAACTCCCAGTCTCTGGTTTCCCAAATTAAAAATTCTGAATTCCTCATAGAGGTTCATTTATTCATCCATTCAACAAATATTTATTGAGCAACTACTATGTGGGGCAGAATTCTGGGCACTGAGGATACAGCAGTGATAAAACAAGACAAAAAGACTTCTCTTGAATCTTATGTTGTAGTGGGGACAGAATCTGGCTGCCTCCATTTTGGTTATGTGTTCCCCACCTCTAAATTTAGCTGGTGGTGGTGGCAGTGGTGGTGGTGTATGGAGTCATGAAGGACAGACATGGTGTGGGAATTGTGAACCAGAAAGAATTCCCAAAAGGGCTCTACTACATCCATCAAACTGTTTGCTAGGCACTGGTTGGGTGTTCACAAGGAGCAGTTTGTCCGTTCTCCACCCCGTAGGTCTTCTGGACCCTCCAATTCCAGGTAGGAGGGATGAAGGATGGGGAAGGTCCCTCTGCCCCCAACCAGCTCTGGCTTGCTTGCTCACAC
The DNA here is from genome assembly GCF_000298275.1 of Orycteropus afer afer. Lineage (NCBI taxonomy): Eukaryota > Metazoa > Chordata > Mammalia > Tubulidentata > Orycteropodidae > Orycteropus > Orycteropus afer. Next base: position 4,110,507 of record NW_006921779.1, on the reverse strand, counting down.
CTATGGCTTCTCCGTGCACTGGTCCTCCTGATAGTCCACTTGGCCAGGAGCTATGGGTGAAGCTTGGCTCTCTCGCCTTCTATCTTATCCTGGCAGGAAGCTCTATAGTCAGGGACTAGGCTTGCTCCTTTATCTACTATGGAAGGAGCCAGCCAAGGCTTAGGGCAGTCTTGGTGACAACTAGAACATGTCTGCTTCCTAACACCATCTATGAGCACCCTACAGCCCCCAGGCACCAAGCCTGTCCTGTTCATTGCTTCTCCTCCCATTCCTTTTTTATCACTCAGCTCAAAGAAAGGACTTGCAAGCCTCCCTCACTTACCCTCTGCCCCAGTTCCCTGGATTCTCTTGCCTATGGCTGAGTCTGTTGGGGGAGACCTAGTTTAGTTGTGCTGGGTTTCAGTAGAAAAATGCCTGGGACACCTCCAAAGGCTCCCCAGGACAACTCCAAATTCATCACTTGGGGCTTCCCACTTTACCCTCAAACTATAAGGTCCTGGGCGTCCACTCCTCCTAGGCTGGAGACTTGTCGGGGAACTGCTTATAATAATACCATTATTCTCCTTAGCCGGGGGCAGGCTGAGCCCTCACTGAAGCGGGCCTGCCATTAGAACCCTGCAGAAACAAAGTAATAGCCTGCACAGAAAGCCATTTGTAATGTTGCTATAATTCCCATGATTCATTAAACAGGAATGGAAAATGATAACATTTCCCCTGGAAAAAAACTCCTCCTAGAGTCACATGCTGAGTTCACTTGGCTCAACTATTTTATTGACTAAGCATCTTGTTGTGCTGAAGTGAAGAGCATGCAGGCCCAGTGCCATTTAGTTTTACATCAGCTGAAATGGAAGCAGGGGAGGGGGGCTCTGCCTGGGCCAGTCTTGACCTTGACAATAGAGCTACTGCCTCTTGGGTGGCCCTGTAAGAGTCTCCTGAAGCCTGGGGACCTCTGGGGTTCAGAGTCCTTTGGCTAAGGGTCATTCTGCATCATCTCTTCTGAGAGGAGGGCAATGTGGAAGGGCTGGGTCTGCCTGTGCCTGATCCCCCATCATTCAGCCCCAAGGGATTCTTCCTTTAGGGCAGCTTCCCTGTTCTCCTGACCCCCATCTGGTTGTCCATCTTCCTTTATATGGTCTCAGAATACTCACTGCTCATGCTCAGTTCCCTAGTTAGGAGCTTGGCTGTTATCTTTGCTTCCTTCCTTCTATCACTTGCCAGGTAGCCTCTAGCTCCTGTGGTCCTGGCAGAGTGGCCTCTGGCACCAGCTCCCTAACAGCATCTCCTCTCACTCCACTGCCACTGCCTTAATTCAGGCTTCACCATGGCCTGCCACACCCAGTCATGCCAGGCCCAGCTTCCCAACTGGTGTCTCTGTCTCCAGCATCATCCTGTCCAAGGAAGTCTCTATAGCCAGAGGGTTTGTTTCAAAATCTGACCACGTTTACTCTCTTGCTTAGAATATTGGCAGGTGACCCATTGCTTAATGGGATAAATCCAAAATGCCATTTTGTGGTATTCATATCTCTTTTCCAGCTGGCCTCAGTCTTGCAATGCCATCTTCAGCCACTCCTCACCCTCACCTCACCATGAACTCCAGGCTTTAGCAAACATTCAGGATTATGGGAGGCCCTGGTCCCCACTACACGTGTTCATGTCTTTTCTTTTTTACATTTTCATTGTGATTTGGGTGAAACTTTACAAAGCAAATTCACTTTCCATACAGCAGCTCACATATACTTTGTCTCAAGACATTGATTACAATTTCCCACAATTCAACAGCTCCTGTCTCACTTCCTCACCATAGTTACCTCTTCCCTGTGTCCTCCCCTCCCATGCACTCCTGCCCCCTGAGCTGTCTCCCTGTACATACACAGCTCTTCTATTCTCCCATGATTGATCTCTCCAAGGAGTGTATCTACCTAATGTAAATGTTCAGCTCATATGCCTGTCTTTGTTTGGTTGGAAGCCACAGGAGTGTGTTCAATTCCACTTCCCTTCTACCTGAAAGGCGTCTAGAGGCCATAGTCTCAGTGGTTCCACCAGGTTCTATCAGACTAGCAAACCTGCCCCCTCCCTTTTTTAAAATGATTTTGAGTTCTGTTTCACATTATTCTCCCATTCTATCCAGGATCTCCTACATAGACAGTGGTAGCTGGGAATCATCTAGTTCTTCTGGTCTCATAGTCATATAGGCTGAGGATTGCATGGTGTACCAGTCACTTGGACTGATTGTTTCCATGTGTCTTTTGTTTTCTTCATTATTCTTTGCTCTGGATGAGGAGAGACCCATCACTGCATCTAGAAGGCTGCTTGCAAGCTTTTAAGATCCCAGTCACTACTCGCCAAAGTAGGATGTATAACTATGTTTTTGTGTAGTATGTTATGCCAATTGAGCTTGATGTCTCCTGCGACTATGATCCCAAGCCCACAGATCCAACTACTTGCTCCCTCTAGGTAGCTGGCTGTGGCCAAGAAGTGACCACAACCTAATCCCTCATATAGCTCTACTATATACCTGGGATTCTTACAGAACATACAAATACACTTGGAGAAACATTGTCTGCCAACCCTATACATGGTCATGGGCACACTACCCCTGCATAGACATACCTAATCGTTCAGCCTGTTCACCCAGCTATCCATCTGTAGATCAATGTTTGCCTTCACTGACAACGCAGTACTGTATGCGCAGAAGGGTCCTTCTTTGTTGTCTGTACCTCCTTTGCACCTCTCTATGTCTTTCTCTTCCTCAATAGTGTTCATGTCTTTTCCTATGCTCTTCCATCAACCTGAAATACTCATATCTTTTTCATTTTGAGGGATGTCCAAAGTTCCTCCTCAACTCCCTGCTGCTGTGGTCTTCCCCATTGCACAAGGTGATTCACCCTTCTGGCCATTCAGCCCCTAACCTTAGAGCCTTCATTTTCCCCTCTCTTTCTCTAGTACCCTGTATCTGCTCTGCTATCAAATCCTGTTGGCTCTAGCTTCAAAATACAGTAAGAACATAACCACTTTCAACCACCCACTTTTCCACTGGTCTTAGTCTTGGCCTCTTTTGCCTGGATAATTTCTTAGTCTTATCACAGGTCTTCCTGCCTCTATCCTTCATCTCCAAGTTCCCATTGTATTATCCATAAATCTGAAGATGCTGCTCTTTTGCTGAAAAGCCTTCACTAGCTTCCTATTTCACTCAGAGAAAGCCAAAATCATTACCATGGCCTTCAAGACCTTACACAGACTGGCCTCCCATGATCTCCCTGACTTCATCTCTACTGCTCTCCCCATGCCGCTGTGCTTTAGTCACATTGGCCTCCTTGTTGGTTCTTGACCCAGTCAAGCTCACTCCTGCTTCAGGGCCTCTGCACCTGCTGTTTCCTCTGTCCGGAATGTTCTGTCCTGACTAACATCTCAGTTACCTGCAATGTCACCTTTTCAGTGAAGCCTTCCCTGACTTTCTCAATAAACTCACAAATTTCCTCTTCCTCTGGTACTTCCTAGTTCCTCCTTTCCAGGATGAATCACTACCAACACATTATATGCTTAATCTTATAATTGTAGTTTGCTTGCTGCCTTTTAAAAATTTAATTAATTAAAATTTTTTTTAGTTTGTTCCCTGCCATGAGGACAGGGATTTTTTAACCTTCTTTTGTTTACTTCTATATCCTCCAAGCTGTGCTGGCATGCAGTAGGCATAAAAAAATTATCTGTTGAATGAATGGATAATACTGACTTCCTATTCACTCAGCTTTCTCTGACCTCTTCTCTCCCATTAAGGCAGCAAAAATTGCCCACTCCTCTATGTTTGTTCCCATAGCACCTCATTCAGGTCTCCATTAGAGCAATGGAATATTTATGGTGTTTATTTTGGATCTGATTCCTCTGCCATAGAGAATTCAGTGAGGACGGGACTTATGTCTCATTTATCTCTGGGTCCACAGCCCTTGGTATGAGGCTTAGCTTACAGTATGGTCACAATATATTATTATTGTTGTTATCTACTATTGAGCCAGCTCTGACTCACAGTGACCCATGCACAATAGAATGAAACATTGACCGCTCTCACATCATCCTCATGATGCTTGAATACCTTGTATTTCAACCCAGGGGGCTCATCTTCTAGCACCATATTAGACAATGTTCTGTTATGGTCCAAGAGATTTTCATTGGCTGGACTTTGGATGTAGATCACGAGGCCTTTCCTCCTAGGCTGTCTCAGTCTGGAAGCTCTGCTGTAACCTGTCCACCATGGGTGACCCTGCTGAATTTGAAATACTGGTGGTATAGCTTCCAGAATTATAGCTACACGCAAGTTATCACAGCACAACAAACAGACAGATGGGTAGTGGTCTAAATATATATATATATATATATATATATATATATATATATATATATATATATATAAGTTATATTTATCACTTTGTCCCCTCTTGCCAGTCCTCAAGGCTACCAGAGCCAGGACTGTGCCCAAAAAGAAATCTAGGCCTGGAGGGGGAGGAGACTTGCTCAGGGTCAGTGGCAAGGCCAAGAGGAAACTCAGCCTCTCAGGTGATAAGGAGCAGGCTCCCAGGGCAGGTCCAGGTCCCAGCTATGTACAGGGACCGAACACCTACAGGCCTCCAACACAGAGCCAGGAGAAGGCTTGATGGCTTCTGGTGACCTTGTCACATCCCAGCAATCAGACCTGCACAGACCCAGTCACCAGAGCCATACTGTTCCCAACAATTTCCTGACTCAGACTGCTTTGAAGCACTCTCACATCCCACTCTACCCAGTGATATGCCCAGAAAATGGAGCTGATCAGAAGCTCATGGGGAATGAGTCTAGCCCGAGTCACCCTCTCACACCCACTCTGATGAGAGCTGAGGTTTGTTCTCAGAGTGAGGACACCAGGGCTCACAAACTGAAGGGAGCAGAGACCATGGGCAGTGATCCACTCCTCGTTTCATCATCCCCAATGCCCTTTGCAGCTGTCCTGTGTCTCAGCACTGCTCAGAGAATGGGCTGGCTCAGCAACCTAAACCCTCTCCCAGCCATGAGCTCTAGGTATAGGTGCAGGAGCCGGGCCCTCTTGTCATCTTCTTCTCCCAGCAGAGCCAAGCACATCCTGGCTAGGGGCTTGGTAAATGGTTGATGAATTTATACCAGAATAAAACCTGATCTTGATCGAGTGCTGGAGGGAGCCCTTCCTTGTGATCCCACAGGGAGAGTTGTTTCAGCTGCTCCTTGAACACTTCACATCATGAGCAGATCACTACCTAATTTAGTTTTGGATCTTAGTTTGGGCTTTCCTAAAAGCAGACCCCAGTATAAGGATTCAAGTGTAGCTAGTTTGTTGCAGAGGTGACCCCTGGACATACTGGGAAAGGAGAGGGAAAGTGAGGTAGAGAAGGGGAGGGAGTCAACAAAGAGTGTGATATCAGCAAGTTGCAACTGTGAGTACCTGGAGCTTAATTCTTATGGAGACAGTGTAGGATGTCTCAGAGTTATCCCAATCAAGGGGCAAAGGACCTGGGGTGTTTATTCACCAACTCAGTCATTGTTTGAGGCATGCTTCCAGAAGGGTCACTAACTTGGGGCACCTCCAGCCTACCCTGTGTATCATCTGAGCATACTCCCTCAGCTGGAATAAAGCCCTCAGGCTGAGCGCTGGTGTTGGCGGTAAGGGAGGAGTTATGTGTGGGGCCCTGACAGCAGCTGCTGTAGTGTAGAATAAAGACCTTTTGACTTTTGGTTTCTTTTCTGGGCACTCATATCCCTGAGCTGTGTACCATGCATACTGTCCCTCACCTCTGCGTTAGATTCCTACAGCTGCTATAACACATCTACACAAGCAACAGGGATTTATTTTCTTAACTCTGGAAGCCAGAACCAAAATCAGTATCACTGGCCAAATCAAGGTGTCAGCAGAACTGCACTCCCTTCAGAGGCTCTAGGGGACAATCTGTCCCTTGCCTCTCCAGCTTCGGGTCGCTGCGAGCATTCCTTGGCTTGTAGCTGCATCTCTCCAGTCTCTGCCTCTGTGGTCACGTTACTGCTCCTTCTCTTTTCTGTCTGTGTCAAATCTCGCTCTGCCTCTCTCTTATAAGGATACTTGAGATTGCATTAGGGCCCATTTGGCTAATGCAGGATAATCTCCCCATCTCAAGATCTTTAACTTAATCATATCTAAAAAGAGCCCTTTCCAACTAAGGTCACATTTACAGGTTCCAGGATTAAGACCTGCTATCTTTGGAGGCAATACTTCAAACTACCATACTCTTTGTCATTGATTCTACCACAGTAACTCTGTTCCCTTCTCTCTGGCCTTCTGCCCCACCCCATCCAGGCTGCAGCCACCTCTCACCTAGCCCAGCTTCCCAGCCACCAGGTTTCTTGTCTCCTGTTCCATCTCACTCCAGTCAATCTCGTTTCCTCACAGCATGAGCTGTGAGCATGAGCTTTCTAAATTCCCCTGTTGTTGCCCTTTTCATATTGTGTTGACATTATCATGAGTATGTCAACCAGTCACTCTGCCCTGCAGACTGAGCTCAGGAAGACAGGATCTGGTCATCCCACACCAGACACTTAGCAGATACTTAGTAAATGTTGGTCGAACTGACTGACTATGCAAACTCAATCACATCCTTCTCCTGCTTAACAGCCTTCACTGGTTCCCTAGTGTCTTGCAGGAAGAGTCCAAACTCCTCAAGCATATATGGTCAATCATGACTTGCCTGCTGACCTGCCCAGCCATGGGTTCCAGAATCCTAGGTTTCTATCTGGCCATGCAGGAGGCTTGAAGAACTTTGAATATCCCTTCCTTTTCTTAACTCTAGCAGGGACCAGGCTAGAAGGTAATGAGTGAAGCAGTTTGGGTGTATCATGGTATGGACTGATGGCAAGTGCAGTGAACTATCCAGAGCTCATATCCCACCTGTAGACAGTCACATCCAAATGCTCAAAAAATCAGGGCCTGCCAGCCCAAACTAGGCTCTGGCTGAAGAAATACAGCCTTGGTCTTGATCTCTGTTCACACAGTCCACTTTGCTTGCAGCTCCCTTCTCCTGCTTCCCCCCTAGTGAAATCTAGCTTCTCCTTCTGACTCCAGTTTCAATGTCACCTCCTCTATGACATCAGGAAGGATTCCCCCACTGGAAGGAATCTTTTGTCTGCTTTGTGCTCATAACCTATGGACTAAGGACT
>NW_006921779.1:4089531-4103222 GCF_000298275.1 Orycteropus afer afer | reverse complement strand
AGTACCAGACCCCATGATAGGGGCTTCTACATGCTTTAATTCATTTAATCTTTTTTTTTTTTTTTAATTTAGCATTTTTTTTAAGTAGAGAAATATTACATATAAACAGAAAAGCATGCACAATATAACAAGTTATTACAAAGCAACCATTCATTGAAAGACAAGACACTAACAGACATATGCACACCCATGTTCATAGCAGCACAATTTACTATAGCAAAGAGATGGGAACAGCCTAAATGCCCATCAACAGATGAATGGATAACCAAACTGTGATACATTCACACAATGGAATATTATGCTACATTAAAGAACAATGAAGAATACACAAATCATCTCACAACATGGATAAATCTAGAGGACATTATGCTGAGTAAAATAAGTCAATCACAGAAGGACAAATATTGTATGAGCCCATTATTGTAAAAAGTCAAGGAAAAGTTTACTTAGGGAAGGAGACTCACTTTGTAGGTTACTGGGGATGGGAGAGAAGAGGAGGGAAAATTTCAGACTAGTTGGGGGTCAAATGTTGATTTGGATGAGGGGAGGGATAGTATGGAAAGGGTCTGTGACCAGGATGATTGTGGAAAGAAAGGACACTGAAACGTGCCCATAAGATATAGACAACAGAGGCAAATAATACCATATGCACAGTACTGCATTACCACTAACACCAAACACCAGGCTACAGATAAATGCATAGACAAGTGAGAGGATCAGGTGGGGGTTGGTGAACAGGAATATACCCTGGACCAAAGATAGATTCAGTTGAAGATAATTTTACACATGCACTTGTGCTACAAAATTAGCCATACACATTACAGAAGCAATGGAAGACAGAGTTGGGGTAACCTCTCAGAAACAACCAAACACCTTGAGAGAGAGAATCACCAGGCCTGCTGACTCAGGACTATAGTCTTGGGGGACACCAAGCTCAATTGGTGCACAACATAGCACATAAAAATCCTGTTCCATGACCTACTTTGGTGAGTAGCGACTGGGGTCTTAAAAGCTTTGGAGCAGCCATCTAAGATGCAACTATTGGTCTCCTCTCATCTGAAGCAAAAAAGAGTGAAGAAAATCAAAGGCATCTGGAAACAATTAGGCCAAGGATGTCATGGACCCTGAGACCAGAAGAACTAGATGGTATCCAGCTACCAATGCCAACCACTCTGAAAGAGATCAAAACTGGGGATCCTGCAATTGGTACAACATAATAGAGAAAAATCTTGTTCCACAACCTACTTTGGTAATTAGCGAGTGGGCTCTTAAACACTTCTGAGTGGCCATCTAAGATGCAGCTAATGATCTCCTCTCATCTGAAGTGAAGAAGAGTGAAGAAAACCAAGGGCATTTGGAAACAATCAGCCCTAGAATATGATGGACCTCAAGACCAGAAGAACTAGATGGTGCCTGGCTCCAATGCCAACCACTCAGGATGGGATCAAAACTGGAGATCCTGGATAGAGTGGTAGGAATAATGTGGAACAAAACTCAAAAACACAATAATGACCAGAATTACTGGTCTGATGGAGTCTGGTGGGACCCCCAAGACTATGGACCTGGGATACACTTCAGGCATGGGATAAAACTCACTCCCAAGGACTGGCTTTCAGCTCAACAGTAGTAAGACATACATGCAGAACACTCAACCCAGGGTGATGAACCCACCTACTCTACAGAGATAGACCCCTTGGAGCAATTGACCACGGGGCACCAGAGGGGCAACATTCACATGGAGGAAAAGCTGGACAGACAAGAATGCATAACGAAGAAGGGCACAGGGATGGGGGGTCACTGGGAAGGGAGAGGAGGAGAGTGGATTAGGGTTGGGTATGGTAACTGGGGAGAGAAACCAAATGTACACGAATTGTTGAATGTAAAACAAATACTGCTCTGTAAATCTGCACCAAAAACACAATAAAAAATAAATGGAAAAACAAACAAACAACAACAACAACAACAACAACAAACCTGGAGATCCTGGATAGAGTGGGAAGAAGAATGTGGAACAAAATTCAAAAACACAGAAATGACCAGAATTACTGGTGGGGTAGAATCCGGTGGAACCCCCAAGACTATGGCCCTGGGTTACCCTTTGGGCCTGAAATTGAACTCACTCCCATGGATTGGCTCTCAGCCCAACAGTAGGAAGATCTATATTCGGAACACCTACCCCAGGGTTATGCACCCACCTACTCTAGGGAGATACACCCCTTGGAGCAATCAGCCACAGGGCACCAGAGGGGCAGCATTCACATAGAAGGAAAGCTGGACAGACAGGAGGGCATAGTTAAGAAGGGCACAGGGAAGGGGTAGTCACAGGGACGGGAAGGGAGGAGAGTTTGTTATGGTTGGGAATGGTAATTGGGGCATGAAATCAAATGTACATGAACTGTTGAATGCAAGACAAATTTTGCTTTGTAAATTTGCACCCAAAGCACAATAAAATTTTAAAAAACAAAACAAAGCAATCATTCAGGTAAACACCAGCCAGGTCAGGAAATAGAAGTTATTTCATAGATGAGGAAACATGGACTAAGAGAAGTTAAATGATCCCCCCAAGTCACACAGCCAGTAAGTGCAAAAGTTGTTATTTGAACCTGAGACTGACCTGGCTGCACATTTCCAGCATACTAAAAGTGCCTTGCATACGTCTATAGTTGTTAGACTTAGCAAATAAAAATATAGGACTCCCAGTTAAATTTTAATTTCAGATAAACAACAAACAATATTTTAGTATAAATATATACCAATTATTGCATGGCTTTCCCACCTCTACCACCTGACCAAAAATCACTGGCATGAATCACTGAAACTTCCCAGTGGCCAAATCTCTCTTCCCAGGTGCCCTCTCAACTTCTCTGCAGTATTTGACACAATGAGAAATGATCACGACAAGATGAAGGGAGGGTGTCAGAAGTCCTGTGAGTGAATGTCAACCTGTGGCCAGTGGAAGCTCATGGGACAGCCCCACATGAACAAAGAACTTGATAGATTTTGGCTTAATAGATTTTGGTTTTCCTTATGTGATGATCATTTGAGTCTGTTTCGCTCCTTTTCTTTAGGGAAGCTCTTTGGGGACAGAACTTTGCTGTGATCATGCCCGAGTCCCCACCCCATGCACACCCCAGGTTGTGTTTAAGAGGTGTGCAGTAAATGCTGCTTATATAATTGGATACAAATTGTTATCCCAAGGTGAGACTCTGGGGCAGTTTCTGCTGAACTTGGCCCTGCCTCCTTCCTGCTTTGGAGAAAGGAGATGAAAACTCTTGGATCATCCTCTCTTCCACCTTGAACTCCCTTCCCCACTACCTCCAGTTGTGACTGCCTTCTACTAAGACTAGCGCACCCTGTGAGGACTAGCTGAAGCAGGAGAACTTGGAGTCCCTGAGGTGCATGTGGCCCTTCCACCCCAGGAGAATGGGGATCTGAGAGGTAAGGGATATTGTACTCATTTTACAGATAAGGGGATTGAGTCTCAGATGGCTAAGCAACTTGCCAGAGGTCATGTAATGAGTTTGTTTATGTATTTACCTATATCCAAAAGGGGTCTTTACACTTTGTTGGAAATAAGGTTTAATCCAGGTCTTTCTTTTTCACTCTGGTTCTGTGAAGTTCCCTCTTCTGCCCCAGGACTATGGATTCCCAGTCTACAAGGTCCTTCTTGGTGAGAGAGCTGAGTCTTGGGTGGGTGGGAGGTGGGGGAGGGGGAGGGGCAGACATCAGTGGGGAAAGTCTAGAGGTACTAGGCTGACACCTCAGTTATGGACAACACTCCTGAGTAGTCCTAAAAGGGTCATCCCATTCCTTCCCTTGCTTTAGGACTGAGTCTGCCAGGGTAGAAAGGAGGGTGCTCTGGTTAGGGGTTTGGCTCCCTTGCTGTTGATGTATCTGTGTATATTAAGACCCCAGGCTCAGATTGTCACTTCTTCACTTCTATTTCACCCCATTAGCCAAAGAAGGAAGTAATTCATCAGCCACTGCCTACTGTAGAACTGGGCCAATTGCAAACAAGTCCTTGCCACTTGACTTCCCAGCTCTGCTGAAGCTTGGGGCCCTCAGGAGCTCACGTCTATTCCCAGGATAGGTGCAGGATACAAATTATCAACAAAATAGCCCCAGCCTCAAATTAAGCCCCAGACCAAACCTCAGCTCCTTGCAGCTACAGACTTAGTCCTAGCCCAGCTCCAGCCCTAGCTTAAGCTCCCAAATCAAGCTCAACTCTAGCCTCAGCCCTAGTCCCAGCCCTAGTCCATCTCTAGTGTCTGTGGTCTAGAGCACCAGGATATTCTGCCACAGTATCCTAAAGGCCTTGGGCTCAGTTTTGCTTTCTCTGGGTTCATCTGGGTACTGACCCTCATCCCCACAAGCACAGCAGACATGTCTGTAATCATGAGACCTCTAGTTCTGTCATCTCTAGAATGGCCAGTCTGGAAACACTGAAGCTGCTTCAAGTCAGCTCTACTGGGGGACTCTCAGATTCATAACCTTCTTGAAGGGGCTAGAGCCAGGCCAGACATCCTCCTGGTGTGAAGACCAGCCTTACTCTGCAGCAGTTTGCCCTTTGATATTGCTCTGAGGACCAGAATAGCTTGTGTGCCTCAATGGTGTGTATGTACATATGCATGTACCTGCGTATCTGCACAGATGTGTCCACATGTGCTTTTGCATACAAGTGTGGATGTCTGCCTTTTACCTGCACTAATCAGAGCACACATGAGGTTGTGTTCACTCCTGAGCCCCAGCCATAGGAGGGAGAGGCCAAGACTGAGGAACGTCCAGAGGAAGGGGAGCCAGAGTAGGAGGGGACTCATCCCTGTCCTACATTGAGGAAGAAGTGGAGGAAGGTGTTCAGAACCAAGGACAGCAGGCCTGGTGGTAACTGGCTCTGGGTACAGAGGTTCGGACTCTTTACCCAGGTTAGGGTCAGGGATTGGGTGGGAGGTAGGGGCTTGTCCTGAGCTAAGACCACTACAGCCTCCCATCCTGGGCTGTTCCCTGGAAACCAGAGGCCGTGAAATGAGATGTTTCAGTTTCCTGAGCCAGAAATGGGCAAACCACAGGGAAGGTGATTTGTTTTACAGATAGAGCAGCTCTGGCTTACACCTTACACCTGAGTGGCCACTTCTCCATATTCTCCTCACAGAGCTGGCTGGCCAGACCTAAGGAGGTCTTAGGAGGACTTGGATTCACAGGCCCCAACTCATCCCTAAGCTCTAGGAAAGGAGAAGACAGGAACTCCACCTTCACCCCTAGATCCCACAGACCTGAGGACTCCACAGCCTCCCACAGCTGGCCATGTCCTGCTGCACCTGCCCATGCCATTGATACCTCACTTCGACTCACTCAGGAACCAAGTACTTATTAGGCACTTCTTTGGATTTAGGTATTTTTCCAGGTGCTGGGGAACAAATGTAAAAATTCTTGCACTCCTGGAGCCATCATTCTGGGAGGTGGGGGAGGTGGGCTATAAACATTAATAAGTGGAGTACAAAGCATGTTAGATGTGACGAGTTCTATGGAGACAAATGAAGTCAGAAGGGATGCAGGATAGGGAGTGTTAAAGGCTGCAGTTCTAATTAACGTGATCCAGAGAGGAGATTTGTGAGCCTAGGTCTGAAGGAGGGGAAGGAATCCATGCAGATTCCTGGAGGAGGAGTGTGGTAGCGCTGCTCAAGTGTACATGGTGAGGTGAGACCACCTCTCTGTTGGGGTCTTAGATCTAGGGATGACTCATAAAATCAAAGACCTGCAGATTCATTATCTCACTGCCATTTATTGAGCACTGTTACTAGCCAGGTTCTGTTTTACGTGCCTAGGTAATACATGATACTCCCGGGAGGTAAACATTAGGGGCGTTCCCATGGAATAGACAAGGAAACCAAGGCTCAGGGAGGTCTTGTGACTGTCCAAGCTGGCACAGACCACAATAGAGCCCTGATTGGAATACGGACCTGTCACACCTCAAATTCCATACTTTTGTCACTTACAGTCTGGTAGTGTAGTGCCTAAGGCATTTGACTGCTAACCAGAAGGCTGGAGGTTCAAACCCACCAGTCAATCCTCAGAAGGAAGGTTGGGCAGTCTACTTCCATAGAGATACTGCCTCAGAAACCCAAGAAGGGGTTGCTGTGAGTCACAATTGACTTGATGGCAGTGTTTGGTTTTGGTTTTAGTCTCTCAAAAATGGAAGGGGAAAAAAAAAGCCCTATCATTCATTAAGCCTAGGGCCACACTCGGGCTGATATAAATTCAGTAGATTGGGGTGAAATCCCAAAAGTTATATTTAAAAACATATTAGAGTTGATTCTGAGATGCGTCCTGTGGTAGATAGTCAACTTGAATCTCTCTGGGTTTTCTCTGGAAGGCAGCACCTAGGTCAGCACTTTCTGGGTGGTTGCTTCTTCCTGAATTTTCCTGCCATCTACCTTTAGGAAGAAGCTCTGGTGGCACGTAGTTAAAACATTTGGCTGCTAACCCAAAGGTCGATGTTTCAAACACACTAGCCACTCTGTGGGAGAAAGATGAGGCAGTCTGTTTCTGTAAAGATTTACAGCCTTGAAAACCTACGGGGCAGTTCTAGTCTGTCCTATAGGGTCATTATGAGTTGGAATTGACTCAACAGCAATGGGTTTCCTTTAGGGGAAGGAGCCCTAGTGGCACAATGGCTAAGCACTCTGCTACTAACCAAAATGTTAGTAGTCCTAACCCACCCACCCACCCAGTGGCTATGCAGGAGAAAGACTTGGTCATCTTCTTCTGTAAAGATTGCAGCCTGGAAAACCCTATGAGGCAGTTCTATTCTATCACAAGGGGTTGCTATGATTTGAAATCAGCTTGTTGTTGTTGTTGTTAGGTGCCATTGAATCATCTCTGACTCGTAGCGGCCTTACACACAGCAGAATGAAACACTGCCTGGTCTTGTGACAGCCTCATGATCCTTGGTATACCTCAGCCCATCATTGTAGCCACTGTGTCAATCCATCTCATTGAAGGCCTTCCCCTCTTTCGTTGACCCTCCACTTTACCAAGCATGATATCCTTTTCCAGGGAGTGGTTCCTTCTGACAACATGACCAAAGTAGGTGAGATGAAGTCTGGCCATTCTCGCATCCAAGGAGCATTCTGGCTGCAGTTCTTCCAGGACAGGTTTATTAGTCCTTTTAGCAGACCATGGTACCCTTAGCATTCTTCTCCAACACCACAACTCAAAAGCATCAACTCTTCTTTGGTCATCCTTATTCATTGTCTAGCTCTCACATGCATAAGAGAAATCAGCTAATGACACCTAAGACAATAACCTTTAGGGGAGTCCCTGGGTGGTACACATGGCTAATGTATTTGGCTGCTAACTGAAAAGTTGGAGATTCGAGTCCATGCAGAGGTGTCTCAGAAGAAAGTCGTGGTGTTCTACTTCTGAAACCTCAGCCACTAAAAACTCTATGGAGCACAGTTCTACTCTGATACATATGGGGTCTCCATGAGTTGGAATTAACTCAAAGGCAACTGGTTCTACCTTTAGGGGTTCTTGATTCTCCATAGACTTGGAAATTTCTCTGCTTAGAGTCCCCTTGGTTTTATAGCAAATTCTGCCTACCATTCTACCTCCCCCAAGGAACCTTCCCTGATTGAGGCCTTGAGACCTGGGGCCTGCCTCTCTCTCTGCCTAGTCTTGATATTGAATAGCTTCCTCATCCCATTCCCCTAACTGTCTCCTTTCCCCTTTTCCAGATCACTGTTTTGACTGAGAGAGCAATGCTTCAGGAGCTACCTCTCTCCCACTGGGAACACAGCAAGCCCCCATCTCCTGGTATTACCCTCACTGTGTCCCAGGGGATAGAGGTCAAGGTTACTAGCTCACAGCAGCTGTGGGCCTCCACACTGACATTCCCATCCACTGACAGCCTGTCAAAGCAACATTTCCCCAACTGACACTCCAATATGCAGCTATTCCACCACGCTGCCCTTCTGACACACAGGCATTCTGCCACCCTGTCATTCTGATATGTTGGCCGTCTGCCTCACTAACGTTTTGCCCCAGCAAAATTCCACCAAACTGACATTCAGAAACATAGACTCTGGCTGCAGCTGCATTACTCCTCAGCCACTTTCTGCTTTGCTAACATCTTGCCCCATGGACATTCACAGCACTCTGTTATGCTGACCTCCCCATATGTCAACCATCCTATTGGAATGTCAGGGTTGACCAACCTTCCAATTGCATCGGCTAAACAAGAGTTCTGTTCATTTATCTCTCTAAGTCAATAACATGCTCCTCCAGCCTGCCCCCTTCCTGTAACTTCATTCTGCTTATCTTCACCTGTAACCCTCAGCTTTGACCTTACCCAATACCAGGTCAGAGCCATACATCCACCCCAGCCCTATACTAACTGCTTCTATTGAGCCCTAATGCACTAGATATATATTATCAGATCATACCACCTTCCAGGGAAGCACTCACCCATACCCTTTTGAGTGTGTAGTGGGCCATGTGAATTACCCCTAGTTACAAATGGCCAGAGATGGACATTTTACCCAAGAGGGGACCTTCCACAGGGTCTGTGACCCAGGCACATGCATAATCTCAAAAAATTCTCTTTTCCTGAGGCAATGAATAAGTCTATCTTTTGCAATTGGAAGAGCCACACCTGGAACCTTGTCCTGTGCTGACCTACAAGATCTTCCTTAGCCTTTCCTTACTCTCCCAACCCACCCCCTGCAACCCTGAAACCCTGGGTTCTAAACTCAGCCACTCTATGTACTGGCTGGGTGGTCTTGGGTAAGTCTCACTACCTCTCTGATTTCAGTTTCCTCATCTACAAAATGAGAATGGCAATAACAGTACACACCCCAAAGGGTTATTTGAAGAGCCAGTGGGATCATGTAGATAAAGAATGAGCAGATGATATGGCATAGAGTAAGGATTCAAGAAATAAGGAAGTAATTTGGGCTCTGAAGCTATACTCAAGCTGGACTGCCTGGGTTTATATATCGGCATCATCATTTACTAGCTGTGTGGCCTTGGGAAAGTTATTTAGCATCTTTGGACATCATATATAAAATACATACACCAATGGTATCACCTTCTAGGAATGATGTGAGAATTAACGGATTAACATGGCAAAGACTTGTATCATTGTTTGGCACAGAGTAAATTCTATCCATGTGCTATTACTAATCTTATTGGTTATATGTTATTAGTCTTGTTAGTATCATATCTTATTAGTTCACTATCTTCCTGTCAGCTTGTCATACTGTGGTGACTTGCATGTTGCTGTGATGCTAGAAGTTTTGCCACTGATGTTAAAATACAAGCAGTGTCACCTATAGTGCACAGGTTTCAGCAGAGCTTCCAGACTAAGACAGACTAAGGAGAAGGACCTGGCAATACACTTCTAAAAAATTTGGCCAGTGAAAACCTTACAAATGGCAGTGGAATATTATTTGATAAAGAGCCAGAAGATGAGCCCTTCATGTTGAAAGGCACTCAAAATATAACTAGGGTAGAGCTGCTTCCTCAAAGTGCAGGCAATCTTAATGACATGGATGGAGTAAAGGTTTTGGCACCTTCATTTTCCGATGTGGCCCAGTGCAAAATGATAAGAAACAGCTGCAAACATCTATTAATAACAGGAATATGGAATGTATGATGTATGAATCTATGGAAATTAGAAATTGTAAAAAATGAAATGGAATGCTTAAAAAGCAATATCCTAGGCATTAGTGAGTTGAAATGGATGAGTATTTGCCATTTTGAATCTGACAATAATATGATTTGCTAAGGAAAGAATGACAAATTGAAGAGGAATGGCATCACATTCATCATCGAAAAGAACATTTCAAGATGTGTCCTGAAATACAACACTATCAGTGATAGGATAATATCTGTATGCCTATAAGGAAGACTAGTTAATTTGACTGTTATTCAAATTTATGCTCAACCACTAATGTCAAAAAAGAAGAAGATTTTTACCAACTTCTACAGTCTGAAACTTATCAAACACGCAATCAAAATGCATTGGTAATTACTGATGATTGGAATGCAAAAGCTGGAAACAAAGCAAAAGGATCAGTAGTTGGAAAATATGACCTTGATGATAAAAAGATGCCTAAGAGCACATGATAGAATTTTGTAAGATCAATGACCTACTCATTGGAAATACCTTTTTCCAACAACATAAATAGTGACTATACACATGGACCTCACCAGATGGAATACACAGAATCAAATTGACAGCATCTATGGAAAGAGGCAACGGAGAAGCTCAATATCAGTCAGAGCAAGGCCAGGGTGTGATTGTGGAATAAACCATTAATTTCTCATAGCAAGTTCAAGTTGAAGGTGAAGAAAATTAAAATGGGTCCACAACAGCCAAATTATGACCTTGATTATATCTCACTTCAATTTAGAGACAATCTCATGAATAGATTTGGCACATTGAATATTAACAACGAAGACCAGACAAGTTGTGAGATGATATCAAGAACATCATACATGAAGAAAGCAAATGGTCAGTAAAAAGACAGGAAAGAAAGAAAAAACAAAAGTGGATGTCGAGAGAGACTCTGAAACTTGCTCTTGAATGGAGAGTAACTAAAGTGAATGAAAGAAATGATAAAGTAAAAGATCTGAACAGATTTCAAAGGGCAGCTCAAAAAGACAAAATAAAGTATAATGAAATGTGCAAAGACCTGATGTTAGTAAACCAAAAAGGAATAATGCTTGTCATTTCTCAAATTGAAAGAATTAAAGAAAAAATTCAAGCCTCAACTTGCAACATCGAGGGATTCTATTGGCAAAATATTGAACAATGCAGGAAGCTTCAAAAGAAGATGGAAAGAGGATTTAAGATGGCACCCCAGTTAGACACTCCACACCACCCCTCTACAACAAAGACCCAAGAAACCAAGTGAAACAGATAGAGATGATAATCCTGGAACCCTGAGCATCAAATGAAAAGATAAAAAATTAGTTCAAACACTGTTTGGAAAAAGAAACTGAATGAAAACAGCAAATGAGGAGAGATGTGGAGTGGAGGTGACCTGCCAACCAGTCCAGCACAGTGTGGCCAATTTGGGACATTGTAAGAAGCATTTCTAGGTGACAAACATAGGAAAGAAACTTAACAGGATCCCCAATAAGACTGAGACATAATATAAATCCAAAGTGAAGCAAGGTGAGCAGAACAACACAAAGCCAGATCTAAGGAAAGAAAGTGGGTGAGAACTCCAGAGACTCAAGTGAGCATAGAGCAGAGAGGGAACCAGTAAACAGACATAGAACCAGTTAGTGGTCCCTGGTAGTTTGGATTAGGGTGCTATGCAGAGCAGGAGGTCTGTGGGGTGGTGGCTGGAGGTGTTAGACACCAGCCTCTGCCCCCTCCCCTACTGTACTGAGTTGGGGAAGAGACCAGATAACTGCCGGCACTAGCCCAGGAGTGCACAGCACTCAAGCCAGTGACCAGTATTGGAGAATTTCACTCTATTCCCTTCACCCCCACACTTTCCTGGTATCGTCCCTCTGCTGCCCTTCCACCACCTGCCAGTCCACCCAGCTCACCTACCCCACCCTGCAGCCCCCTGCTTTCTGCTCCTCTGGCAGCCTGTGGCATGATCCTTCAGGTCAAGTGCTGAATGCCCACCACCTCTGCAGTCAGCAAAGAACACTCTCTTGGATCACATACTGTGCACATGCTGTCTCTGTGGTTGACAGCACATATTCCTGTGGATTGGGTGCCTCCATATTTGAAGGTGCATGTTCATTGTGGTAGTTAAGGTTATGTGTCAACTTGGCTGAGTCTGGTTTTAAGTAGCTGGGCAGCTGGTTGTAGTTATTAGCCATGATGAGACTGGAAATCAACTCCATGGTGGAATCTGCTGTGAGCAGCTGAGTAGCTGCCTTAGGGATGTTATCTGCTTCCAGTATATAAGGAGATGCTTTGGGAATGGTCTGCAGTTTTTTGGCATACTTAAACCCTGCCTGTGGCTGAGGTTGTTCTGCAACCTGTCACGTCATCTGCTGATCTTGGGAACTTGAACCAGTGGCCTGCTCTGTGCTTTGGTAATATTGAGACTGTTCCTTTTTACTTGTCAACCTTGGGTTTGTCAGTCTCAGCAGTCAGCAGCTGCCTGAGTTAAGAAAAGCCTCCAGCTTCTGTGTGCTGGGAACAAGAGGCAGAGCTGAAGCCCAAGGTTGAGGGGCTTTCACCCTGCCCTTAGAGCCTGGCACTTTGAACTCAGACTTCTGGCCTCCAAAACTGTAAGAGAATAAATCCCTGTTTGTTAAAGCCATTCTCCCATTTGTGGTATTTTCTGCTAGAGGAGCACAAAGTAACCAAAACATTCATGCTCATTGCTGTGCCACTTTCTTTTCTTTCTCCTTTTATATTCTATTATTTCTTGTGCCACATCCAGTAGGAGGTAGTGACAATATACCCACTAGCCAGTGTCATCTGCCACTTCACCAACTGGGTGCGTACCACCATCTGCTCCTGCACCACTGGAACAATGATAGATGGTGGCCAATGCTCACCTAGTCTGCCCTCTACATGACCAGAAAGCAGAGACCAATATCCTCACTCCTATCTACTACCTCACCCACCTGGAGACTGGTGGTGAGCATCCAGTGCTGCCAAACTAGTGACCAGAGTAGCATGTCCTCCTCCCTGCCCAGATATGTCAAAATTAAGCAAAACAAAAAACCAGGGTGAAAAAAATCAATGTGCAATCAATAGGTAAATGCAATAATAGCAGAATATCTCAGAGACAACAGACAACTTCAAATCACACAAAGAAATAGGACAAGATGGCTCAAAAAGGTGATTAAAGTAAAGAATCAGGAAACCTCCCTGAGGAATAAATGGTAATGGAACTATCTAATAAAGAATTCAAAAGGCATATATAGGGCCTTATAAGAGATCAAGGAAAACACAGAGAAAATCAAGGAAAAACACAGACAGAACCCTAGAAGAATTCAGGAAAACAGTACAAGAACAAAATGACAAAAATAAATAGACAATTAGAAGCTATGTAAAAATAGCAACTAGAAATCCAGAAGATTAACACTGAAATTTCATAAATAGATAATACATTGGAAGGACAAAGGAGTAGAATTGAAACAAGGGAAGACAACAGCAGCAAATAGAAGACAAATCCCTTGAAATCCATCTGTCAGAGGAACAATTGGAAAAAAGAAAGAAGAAAAATGAAGAAAGCCTAAGAATTATGTGGAACATCATCAAGAGGAATAACTTATACATTATCAGAATTCCAGAACAGGAAGAGATGAAAAAAAAAAAAAAAATCACAGAAAAACTTGTCAAAGATTTGTTGGCAGAAAACTTCCCTAATATCATGAAGGATGAGAAGATATCCATTCAACAAACTCAGTGAACCCCAAATAGGATAGACCCCAAAAGAAAATCACCAAGGCACATCATAACAAAACTTCCCAAAACAAAAGACAAAGAAAGAATTCTGAAAGCAGCTTGGAAAACAAAATGTTACCTACCAAGGGGAGCCAATAAGACTACACCCTAATTTCTCAGCAGAAACCATGCAGGCAAGAGAGCAATAACATATATAAAGCCCTAAAAGGGAGAAAAAAATCAATAAATAAAATGACATATTGCATACAGCCCCAGGGTTACAGGTGAGGAGAGACAACTCAGGGACGTACAAAGCAGCAGG
>NW_006921779.1:4067407-4074588 GCF_000298275.1 Orycteropus afer afer | reverse complement strand
GATTGCCCAACCTTCCTTCCGAGGAGTGGCTGGTGGGTTTGAACCGCCAGCCTTCTGGTTAGCAGTCAAGTGTCTTAGCCACTATGCTACCAGAGCTCCTCAACAAGATCCTACCCCATAGAATCTAACGTCATACATACAAAACAAAACAAAACAAAACACCTCATGACCAGGTAGGATTCACACCAGGTATGAAAGGATGGTTCCACATTAGAAAAGAATCAACATAATCCACTACATAAATAAAACAAAGGAAAATCACCACATGATCATAACAATCAATGCAGAAAAAGCATTTGATGAAATCCAATATCCATTCCTGATATAAATTTCAACAAAACTAGAATAAAAGGGAAATTCCTTGATGTAATTAAGAGCGTATACACAAAACCAATGGCCGACATTATTCTCAATGGAAAGAGACTGAAAGCATTTCCCTTGAAAACAGGAACCAGACAATGATGGCCTTTATCCTAACTCCTATTCAATATTTTATTGGAAGTCTTAGCCAGAGCAATACGGTAAGAAAGGGAAATAAAAGGCATCCAAATTTTGAAGGAAGAAGTAAAACTATTCCTATTTGCAGATGATATGAACCTATATATGGAAAATCCCAGAGGCTCAACAAGAAAGCTACTGGAAATAATAGAATGACTCAGCAAAGTGGCAGGGTACAAGATCAGCATACAAAAACCACTTGCATTCCTCTACACTAACAAAAAGAACTCTGAAAGGGAAATCAGGAAAATAACACCATTTATAATAGCTATCAAAAATATGAAATACTTAGGAATAAACCTATGCAGAGATTAAAAAAAGGCTTATACAAAGAAAACTACAAAACACTACAGCAAGAAATCAAAAGAGACCTGCATAAATTAAAGAACATACCATACTCATGGATAGGAAGACTGAACATTGTGAAAATGTCAAACCTACCAAAAGTGATGTATATATGTAATGAAATCCCAATCCAGATTCCATCAATATTCTTTTAAGAGATGGAAGAACTAATCACCAACTTTGTATGGAAAGGAGAGAGACCCTGGATAAGCATAGCACTACTAAAGACAGAGAACAATGTAGGAGGCCTCACACTTTCAGACCTCAAAATCTACTATATAGCCATGATAGTCAAAACAACCTGGTACTGGTACAATGACAGATGGACCAATGAGTAGAATCAAGAACCCAGAAGTAAATCCATTCACCTGTGGATAACTGACCTTTGACAAAAGGCCAACACCCATTAAATGGGAAAGCAATAGTCTCTTTAACAAATGGTGCTGGCAAAACTTGATATCCATTTGCAGAAAAATGAAACAAGATCCCTACCTCACACTATATACAAAAACTAACTCAGGATGGATCAAAGACCTAAATCTAAAACTAAAAACATAAAGACCATCAAAGGAAAAAATAGGGGATAACTTAGAGGTCCTGATTTATGGCATAAATAGTCCACCAAACATAACTAAAAATGCAAAAACAGCAGAAGATAAGTTAGATAACTGGAACCCCCTAAAAATTAAACACTTATGCACATCAAAAAACTTCTCCAAAAGAGTGAACAGAGAATCTACAGACAGGGTAAAAAAAATTGACAGCAACATACCCGAAAGAGGACTAATCTCTAAAATTTATAGAAAATTTAAATACCTCAACAACAACAACAAAAACAAAGAATTCAATGGAAAAATGGATAGAAGACATGAACAGACACTTCACCAAAGAAGACATTCAGTGGCCAACAAACCCATGAAGAAATGCTGTCAATCATTAGCCATTAGAGAGATGTAATTTAAAACAACAATGAGATACCTTTGCACCCCAGCAATAATAGCAAAGTTTGAAACAAACAAACAAGAAACAGAAAATACTGGTAAGGGTATGGAGAAATTGGAACTCTCATATACTGTTCATAGGACTGTAAAATTTTATAGCCACTGTTGAAAACAGTATGGTGCTGCCTTAAAATGTTGGAAATAGAAACACAATATGACCCAGAAATCCCAACATTAGGTATATATCTGTGATAGTTAAGGTTGTGTGTCAAACTTGGCCGGCCCTGGTTCAGTGGCTGGGCAACTAATTTGTGGTAGTTATTTCCCATGATGAGACATCTACCACAAGCAGCTGAGTGGTCTACTTCCCGCATATAAGAAACAGCTTCGGGAATGGTCTCTAGCTTATGGCATGCTTGAATCCTGCATGTAGCCAAGCCATTGTTCAGCAGCCTGCCATGCTCTGCCAATCTTGGGACTTTCAATGGACTTCAATCAATGGCCTGCCGTGTTGTTTGGTAACATCAGAACTGTGCCATTTTATTTGTTGACCTTGGGCTTGTTAGCTTCAGCAGCCAGTAGCTGCCTGAGTGAAGAGATGCCTCTAGCTTCAGTGGGCTGGAAGCAAGAGGCAGAGCTGAAGCCCAAGGTCGAGGGGTTTTCATGCACTTGGAACTCTGACTTCTAGCCTCCAAAAATTGTAAGAATAAACTCCTGTTTGTTAAGGCCATCCCATTTGTGGTATATTCCTGTCAGAGCGACACTAGATAACCAAAAGAATATCCTAGAGAAACAACTGTGACATGAATAGATACATGCATACCCACATTCATTGCAGCATTATTCACAATAGCAAGAAGTTGGAAACCACCTAAGCTCCCATCAACAGAAGAATAGATAAACAAACTAGGATACATACGCACAATGTAATACTATTCAATGTTAAAGAATAATGATGAATCCATGAAACACCTGATAACATTGATGAACCTGAAGGATATTATGCTGAGTGAAATAAGCCAGTCATAAAAGGACAAATATTACATGAGACTTCTATTATAAAAATTCAAGAAAAGGTGTAACAGAAGGAAATGTTCTTTGATTCTTATCATGGATGGGACAGAAAGAGAGGGAAAATGACTAATTAGAGAGCAGACATGTATTAACTTGGGTGAATGCAAAGGCAATATACAATAAGGGGGAGGTCAACACGATATGACCAAGGCAAACAAAGACAGAGAGGTGCCCAAGAATGAAAGGCAACAGAAAGGTAAATACTATTGCATACACCATACTGTAATAACAGTAATAACAAACATAATCTTCAAGATGATGCATACATAGAAATGCAAGCTGAAGAGGTGTGGGAAGGAGAATGGGACTACAGCCTTGAATATACATAGGCTTGACAGGATATTTCTACATATGTATTTGTGTGTGCTGCAAATACATCCATGTTTATAATAGAGTATACAGGGGGACAACGTTATGAAAACTTCTTAGCCATAACCAAACACTTTGAGGGAATGAGTCACTGGGCTTAGGTGCTTAGAATCATAGTCTCAGGACACTAGGTCTATTGACATAACATAGTCCACAAAGATAATGTTCTACATTCTACTTTGGTAAATAGCAACTGAAGTCTTAAATGTTTGCGAGCCACCATCTATGATGCAGCTCTTGGTTTCTCCCTGTTTGAAGCAAAGAAAAGTGAAGAAAAATTAAAGACTCAAGGAAACAATTAGTACAAAGGACTAATGGATCACATGAACCACCGCCTCTATGACTCTGAGACCAGAGCTAGATGGTGCCCAGCTACACTACCAACTGCTCTGATTGACATCACAATAGAAGGTCATGGACAGACTGGGAAAAGAATGTAGAAGAAAATTCAAGATCATAAAAAAGACCAGCCTGGTTTGACAGTGACTTGTGGAACCTTCTACATTATGGCCCTTAGATACCCTTCAAACCTGGAACTGAACCCACCCCTGGGGATCACTTTTCAGCAAAATAATAGAGCTGTTAGGTGAACAATAACTTTCCTGGGGAATGTAATCAACCACAGGAGACAAAAGGGCAGCATTTGCCCAGAAACAAAATTCAAAAGGCAGGAAGGCATAGAAAAGAAGTACCAATGGAAATGGGAAACCCAGGGAAGAAGTAGAAAGAGTGCTGTTACATTGAAGGGGTTTCAACTGATGTCATGAAACAAAATGTGTATAAATTGTTGAATGGAAAAGTAATTTGTTCTGTAAACTTTCTCCCAACACACACACACACACACACACACACACACACACACAGAAATGGAAGTAATACACAGACTAACTGTGCCAAAATGAATTGGTCAGTATTCAAACATTTCAGGAGGTAGCATATGATCAAGAACTAGTTGGGGGCCACATGCTGATTTGGGTAAGGGAAGGGATGGCATGGAAAGAGTCTGTGACCAGCATGATGACATTGCGGAAAGGGAGGACACCGAAACGTGCACAGAAGATGTAGACAACAGAGGCAAATACTAGTATATGCACAATACTGCATTATCACTAACACCAAACACCAAGCTGCAGATAAATGCATACACAACTGAGAAGATCAGGTGGGGGTCAGCAAACAGGAATGTACCCTAGACCAATGATAGATTTAGCTGAAGATAATCTTGCATAGGGAGCTCTGGTGGTGTAGTGCGTAAGGCATTTGACTGCTAACCAGAAGGCTGGTGGTTCAAACTCACCAGCCTCTCCTTGGAAGAAAGACTGGGTAATCTACTTCTACAGAGATATTGCCTCAGAAACCTAAGGAGGAGTCACTAGATACTAGTGATACAAAATAACCACAATCATTGTAGAAGCAACAGAAGAAGAGTTGGAGTAATCCCTCAGAGACAGCCAAACACTTTGGGAGAGAGAACCACTGGGCCTGCTGACTCAGGACCATAGTATTGAGGGACACCATGCTCAATTGGCACAACATAGTACATAAAAATCTTGTTCTACAACCTATTTTGGTGAGTAGCAACTGGGGTCTTAAAAGACTTTGAGTGGGCATCTAAGATGGAGCTAATTGTCTCCTCTCATGGGAAGCAAAGAAGAGTGAAAAAAAATCAAGGCCATTTGGAAACAATCAGTTCATTGATATGATGGACCTCGAGAGCAGAAGAACTAGATGATGCCTGGCTGCCAATGCCAACCACTCAGGAAGGGATCAAAACTGGAGATCCTGGATAGAGTGGGAGGGAAAATGTGGAACAAAACTCAAAAACACAATAATGACCAAATTTACTGGATGGATGGAGTCTGGTGGGACTCCCAAGACTATGGCCCTGGGGCACCCTCCAGGTCTGGGACAGGACTCATTCCCAAGGACTGGCCCTCACCCCAATAGCAGAAAGACTTATATGCAGAACACCCAACTCAGGGCGATGCACCCACCTACTCTGTGGAGATTACACCCCTTGGAGCTATCAGCCATGGGGCACCAGAGGGGCAGCATTCACATGGTGGGAAAGCTGGACAGACAGGAGTGCATAGTTAAGAAGGACATGGGGGGAGGGTGACAGGGAAGGGAGAGGAGGAGAGTGGGCTAGGGTTGGGGATGGTAACTGGGGTGTGAAATCAAATGTCATTGAACTGTTGAATGTAAAACAAATTCTGCTCTGTAAATTTGCACTCAAAGCACACACACACACACATACACACACAAACGAACTAATAGTATTAAAGGATGAAGTCCAAACTGCACTGAAGGCACTGGTGAAAAACAAGGCTCCAGGAATTGATTGAATATCAATTGAGATGTTTCAACAAACAGATGCAATTCTGGAAGCACTCATTTGTCTATGCCAGAAATTTGGTAGACTGCTTTTTTGGCCAATCAACTGGAAGAGATCCATATTTGTGTTCATTACAAAGAAAGGAGATCCAATAGAATGTGGGCATTATCATACAATGTCATTAATATCACGTGCAAGTAAAATTTTGTTGAAGATAATTCATAAATGGTTGCAGTAGTACATTGACAGGGAACTGCCAGATTCAAGCCAGATTCAGAAGAGGATGTGGAATGAGGTGTATTATTGCTGATGTCAGACAGATCTTGGCTGAAAGCAGAGAATACTAGAAAGATGTTTATCTGTGTTTTATTGACTATGCAAAGGCATTAGATTGTGTGAGTCATAACAAATGATGAGTAATAGTGTAAAGAATGGGAATTCCAAAACACTTAATTGTCCTTACTCAGAACCTGTATGTAAACCAAGAGGCAGTTTGAACAGAAAAGGAGATATTGCATGGCTTAAAATCAGAAAAGTGTGTATCAGTGTTGCATCCTTTCACCATACTTACCCAATCAGTATGCTGAGGAAATAATTGAAAATAAGATTCTTAATAATTGGACTATATGAAGAAAAAAGTGGCATCAGGATTGGAGGAAGACTCAGTAGCAACCTGTGATGTGCAAATGATACTACTTTGCTTACTGAAAGTGAAGACGACTTGAAGCACTTACTGATGAAGATCAAAGACTACAACCTTCATTAAGGCTTACACCTCAAAATAAAGAAAACAAAAATCCTTACAACTGGCCCAGTAAGCAACATCATGGTAAAAAGTGAAAAGATTGAAGTTGTCAAGCATTTCATTTTACTTGGATTCACAATCAACACCCATGGAAGCAATGGTCAGGAAATCAAATGACATATTACATTGGGCAAATCTACTGCAAAATAACTCTTTAGACTATTAAACATCCAAGATATCACTTTGAGGACTAAGGTATGCCTGACCAAAGCCATGGTATTGTCAACCACCTTATATGCATGCAAAAGCTGGACAATGAATAAGGAAGACTGAAGAAGAATTGATGCCTTTGAATTATGGTGTTAGTGATGAATATTGAAGATACTATGTATTGCCAGAAGAATGAACAAATCTGTTTTGGAAGAAGTACAATCAGAATATTCCTTAGACAGGAGGATAGCGAGACTATTGAACATGTTATGGAGAGACCAGTCCCTGGAGAAGGATGTTGTGCATGGTAAAGTAGAGGGTCAGTGAAAAAAAGAGGAATATCCTCAATGAGATGGATTGACACTGTGGCTGCAACAATGGACTCAAACATAACAGTGTTTGTGAGGTTGGTGCAAGACAAGACAATGCTTCATTCTGTTGTACAAAAGGTCATTATGAATCAGTGGCAACTTAGCAGTGCCTAACAACAACAACAACAACAACAACAACAATCTTTTTAGTCATATTTATACTAATGTTGGGAGCTCTGGTAGCATAGTGTCTAAGGCACTTGACTGCTAATCAGAAGGCTGGCGGTTCAAACCGATCAGCCACTCCTCAGAAGGAAGATGGGGCAATCTACTTCCGTATAGTGATACTGCCT
>NW_006921779.1:4027744-4067307 GCF_000298275.1 Orycteropus afer afer | reverse complement strand
ACTATGAGTCAGTTGGGTCCTAGTCGATGGCACATAACAACAACAACAACAACATACAAATGTTGGCTACTTTTTGTCACTACACTCCATTCAGACAGCCACTCCTCAGAAGGAAGATGGGGCAATCTACT
Organism: Orycteropus afer afer; assembly: GCF_000298275.1. Classification (NCBI taxonomy): domain Eukaryota; kingdom Metazoa; phylum Chordata; class Mammalia; order Tubulidentata; family Orycteropodidae; genus Orycteropus; species Orycteropus afer. Next base: position 4,067,176 of record NW_006921779.1, on the reverse strand, counting down.
TCCGTATAGTGATACTGCCTCAGAAACCCAAGGAGGGGTCACTATGAGTCAGTTGGGTCCTAGTCGATGGCACATAACAACAACAACAACAACATACAAATGTTGGCTACTTTTTGTCACTACACTCCATTCAGATAGCACCACATCAGTAGAATCCTCCCATTGACCAACTTAAGATGTCAGGGTGATGGTCCATTGATCCATTGCTTCTCTTTGTCAATTCTAGAATCACTGTCCTGCCGTCTTGGTTGACCACATCTCCTCTGTCCCCTCTGCCTGGGTGCTCTGCCTACTTTCACTTGGGCAACTTTCACTTGGACAACTTTCACTCATACTTCCAACATCAGGGTCTAGATAGGTCAGGTCTCTGTTATACATTGTCATAAGGCCACATGTTTCTTCTACATTGTGGGGAGGGGTAAGAGAGAGCCTGACAAAGAATTGGGGGGAGAGCCAGAGAGGAGCAAATGGGACTCACAGCTGGACACACAGGCAGGAAGAAGCCCCACTCCAGGGAGATCGCAGGGTCAGTGTCTTCACTGATATTTTTGGCATCAGGTACAGGGGACTTTTTTTTAAGGTGGAGCATCATCATTCCTTTCTGGTTCTTGGCCTCCTTCCTACCATCCTCGCCTACCTTTCCTGACTCTTTCTGACTCCTGGCCTCAGACAGTCATAAGTACCTGCTGTGTCTTCCTGGTCTATCTTGGGATGGGGGATATCTCTGGAGGAGCTGGTTGCCATCTACTAGTCTTGAATTTAAATTTTGAGCATGGCTGGATGGTCCAACTCTTCATAACTAGTTATACTTTGCTTGTTGTTATTGTTAGTTGCTGCCAAGTTGGCTATGACTCTTGGCAACCCCATGTACAAGAGAATGAAATGCTGCCCAGTCTGTGCCATCTTCATGATTGTTGGTACCCTAGAGTCCGTTGTGGTAGCCACTATGTAGTTTTGAGTGCCTTCCAGTCTAGGGTGCTCATCTTCCAGCACTGTACCAGATAATATTCAGTTATGATCTACAGCTTCTCATTGGGTAATTTTCAGAAGTAGATGACTTTTGGAAGTAGTAGGCCTTTCTTCCCAGTCTGTCTTAAACTGAAAGCTCCACTGAAACCTGTTCACCGTGGGTGATCCTGTTGGTATTTGAAACATCAGTGGCATAGCTTCCAGCATCATAGCAACATACAAACCACCACAGTATGACTAACTGACAAATAGGTGAGGGACACTAGGTCCATAAAGGGTCAACTCAAGAAACCTTGAAACCTCTCTTGTTGATATGCCAGCTCAATGTGCCCAACTTTCATTGGGGCCTGGAATTGGGCCCCTGGAATGATCATGGACTCTATCACTCATCTATGAGGACCTATTCCTCAGAGAAGATGACTTCACATTGTTGCATTGTGGGCTTCCAGGCAACGAGGTTGTGTCTGAGTCCTCTTGCATCCAGCCCCACTCTCTAAACAAGGCCTGGCATGGTTCAGAGTATTGTTTGTAGACGATATCAAAGAAGACCAGTTTGAGCTTGAGCTCTAATTCTGCCACTGACTTTCTGATCTTTGAGAAATTGTATCATCTTTCCAAGCTTCTGTTTTTTTTTCACTTAAATTCATTCTGTTTTGTGAGGTTCTAACAACAGAGGATAAAAGAGACTTTTGTAAATGATGAACAGTAAAGCCATTTGCCTGTGACTTGAAACTTGGCCATGGCACTCTGACTACCTCCTTTGCCTCTGACTCAGTCCCACCCGTGTCCTGGATCCTGTCCTCTTCATCAATTGAGTCTCTAGCCATCAGATCTTCATTTCCATTCTAATTTTATCTACAAACATATTTATGTTCTTTCACCTAGAAGACAATTTTCCCCAACCATAAAGAGTCTTGAATATAGTATCTCTTTCCTCACACACATTTCCTACTTTTCCTTCATGGTTAAATTTCTAGTCTAGATGTGGTTAAGAGGGTAAGGCTGAATTTAAATCCTGGCTCTACTTGTAGCTGTATGGGTTGGACAAGTTATTTTTCTTCAATTTCCTCATCTGTAAAGTGTGGCTAATAATATTTAATTTATAGTGATGTTAGGAGGATTAAATGAGATAATCCATGTTGAGCACATAGCACAGTGTCTGGTACATAGTAAAATCTAATTAAATCATTAGTTGCTATTATTACTGTTGATATTTTCTTCTTTCCCATATTATTCTTAAACTTCAGCTTGGCTCCCTCCTTCCTAACTGATGCCAAACTAGCCCTGTCACACCCTCTCCGTCCACTGTTCCTTATCACAGCACTTATCCCTATGCAATGGGATTGATGCTTAATTTACTTGTCCATTTCCTCCCCATATATGGTAAGTACCTTAAACAACTTGCTGTATAGTTGACTCATTGTGACTCCATGTGTGTCAGAGTAGAACTGTGCTCCATAAGGTTTTTTTTTTAAAAAAATGTTGTTGTTGTTGTTTAGAATATATACACAGCAAACAAACATCAATTCAACTATTTATATATGTGCAATCCAATGACTTTGATTACATTCTGTGGTAGTTCAGTTTGTGTGTCAACTTGGCTGGGCCTGGTTGAGTGGCTGGGTGGTTGGTGGTAGTTATTCCCCATGATGAGACTGGTAATCACCTTCATGGTGGAATCTACCACAGGCAGCTGAGTAGCTGTCTTTGGGATGTGGTCTACTTCCTGTATATAAGGAGAAGCCTTGGGAATAGTGTTTAGCTTATGGCACGCTTGGACTGTGCATGTAGCTGTGTCTTTGTTCAGCAGCCTGTCATGCTCTGCCAACCTTGGGACTTACAATGGACTTGAATTAATAGCCTGCTGTGTGGTTTGGTACATCAGGACTGTGCCATTTTATTTGTCGACCTTGGACTTGTTAGCCTCAGCAGCCAGCAGCTGCCTGAGTGAAGAGATGTCTTCAGTGGGCCGGGAGCAAGAGGCAGAGCTGGAGCCCAAGGTCGAGGGGCTTTCACCCAGCCCCTAGAGCCTGGCAGTTTGAACTTGGACTTAAAGCCTCCAGACTGTGAGAGATTAAACTCCTGTTTGTTAAGGCCATCCCATTTGTAATATATTCTTGTCAGAGTGGCACTAGATAACCACAACACATTCATTGAGTTGTACAATCATTCTCACTGTCCTTTACTGCTATTATTCCTCCCCCATTAACATAAACTCACTGCCCCCTAAAGTTCCTATCTAATCTTTCAATTTATTTTTGTCACCTTAATTCCATATAGATATTTCTTATAAGAGTGTAATGCTTAAGGTAGACATTTTTTCAGATAAGCTGAACTATTATTTGATTCCATAGGGTTTTCATTGGCTGGTTTTTCAGAAGTTGGTCATCAGGATTTTCACCTTTGGGTAGACTAGAACCACCAAACATTCCATTAGCAGTTGAGTGTGTTAACATTTGCATCACCCTGGGACTCTGGTTAAGGAGCTCTGGTGGCGTGGTAGATAAGGCACTTGGCTGCCAACCAGAAGGTCAGCAGTTCAAACTCACCAGCCACTCCATGGAAAGAAGATGGGGCAATCTACTTCCATTAAGATTTACAGCCTTGGAAACCCAATGAGGGTCGCTATGAGTTGGAATCAACTCGATGGTACTGAGTTTGGATTTTTTGGTTTGGACTTTGGAAGGTCTCTTAGTTTGCTTTGTAACAAATAACCACAAACTTAGTGATGTAAAACAATACAAATTTATTCACTTACAGTTCTGGAAATCCAAAATCAATTTCACTGGGCAAAATTTAAGGTGTTGGCGGGGCTGATTTCTTTCCTGAGGTCAGAGGAGAGAATCTGTTTCCTTACCTTCTAGTGACCATCTATACTTCTTGGCTTTTAGTCCTTCTTCCATCTTCAAGGAACACCAGTATAATTTCTGCTCACATCACATTTTCTGTCCTAAATCTCCCCCTGCCTCCCTCTTATAAAGACACTTCTGATTACATTTAGGGTCCACCCAGATAGTATCTTCATCTCAAGAGTCTTAACTTGATTATATCTGCAAGGTCCATTTTGCCATATAAGGTAATAAGTTTCAGGAATTGGAACATAGGTATCTTTAGGGGTCATTATTCAGCCTGCCACAGACAGTTTCCACATTTATTCCTCTGGTCTCTCCACCTGGCTCAGGTCCTGAACATGGTAGGTGTTCAATACATTTGATGCATGAAAGAATGAATATACGAGTGAATGAATGAATGCAGTGCCAGAGTGGCCATTGGAGGGAAGCCCCTGGGTCCCCAGCAGGCTGGTTGGCAAAGGCGAGAGTGAGAACCAAGGCTTCTGAAACTCCATCCCCTACACTCACCATAACAGAATATTCTCTGCAATAAATAAGAGATCAAACCAGGCCCTCTGTGCAATGTGGGATCCAGGCTGCTTGAGCTAAAACGGAAAATGATTCCTCCCTGGAACTGCAGAGACCAAGCTGTGAGCTCACTGCGTGGGAACATTAGACCCCTGTTCCTCGTCTTAACTGTGCATACTGGGTGGAGTGCTGATTCTATTGGAACATTCACCCTTATGCCTTTGTTTGTTCAGCAGAGAACCATGGATACTTACTCTGTGCTAGTCAAATGAAACACCATCAATGTCCTCAAGGGGCTACCAATCCAAATTCCTTTTGAACACTAGGATTATCTTTGAAATGATAGATTCTTAGATCAGCACTAACTTCCAAACACATTGGACCTCATGAAAGCCCTGTTCTGGACACTTCCAGGGCCCTTCCTGGGTAGCACCCTAATACTCATTCAACAAACATTGAGCACGGATGATGTGATAAGCCCTGGATCGAGCCCTTTATTCATGTGGGGCTGTCCCATAAGATTCCACTGACCACAGATTGCTGTTCACCCACAAGACTTCTGAGAGCCTCCCTTCACCTTGTCCTGATCATTTCCCATTGTGTCAAATACTGCGGAGAAGTTGGGAGGCACCTGGGAAGGGAGATTTGGTCATCGGGAAGTCTTCAGTGATTCATACCAGAGTGATTTTTGGTCAAGTAGTAGAGGGGGGGAAATTCCAGTCATAGCTGTAGTTTAAGGATAACCTGGGAAGACTTCCCAAAGGAGAAGTTGCTGAACTAGATCTTGAAGAAGAATTTTCTAGAAGGACAAATGATGGAGGGGGAAAAGAGGAGATAGTTTTGGGAACAAAGATCAACATATGCACAGGGAAACCTGTACTGTAAATAACAAGGCATATTTGGGGAGCTATGGGAGGTTCAATGTGAATGAAGTCCAGAGAAATAAGAGATGAGGGTGAAAAGGTGGCTAGATCAGCTCATGGACACTTCTCAAATATTAGTAAGTTAAGACGACCCTGTGGTCAATGGGAAGTTATGTGATAAGTTGCACTAATGGCCTCAGTTTTTCACCCCTTTCTGTACCCATGCCCTTGCTAGGTGCCTTTGCAAATCCTCCCAACAAGGGGCATTGTATATTTTGTCTGCCTCTTGACACTGACTTTAGTGATATGTCTTGCTTTGGACCATAGAATGATGTGGATTGACCATGTGTCAATTCTGAGGCTAGGTCTCAAAAGATCTTGGACATTTATGCTGGTCCCAGGAGGAGAACAAGAGACATATGAATCACAGATTAAAAGCAAGAACCCCAACTCACCTGGTGACCATGAGTAAGAGCTCAGCCAAGGCCAACTGATCCTAGCAACTCACAGATACATGTGCTATAACAACAAGTGAGAGCTGTTTTAAGCCACTGAATTTTGAGGGTGATTTGATATGAAGCAATAGCTAATTTATATACTACTGAAGGATTTGAAAGAGGAGAGTGTCATGGCCAGATTGACATTTTAGAAAAATGTGGACACTGTGGTGGATGGCTTGAAGAAGTTGCTACTGAAGACCACAATCAGGTAAGAGGTGGCAAGGGTCTTCTCTATAGCAAGAGTGATGGGAAGAGGAGACAGATACAATATTAAAGAGACAGTCTAGACAAACAAGCTTAGTTACAAATCAGACATAGAGTTGAGGGAGAGAGAGGAAGTTTGAATGATGCCAAGGTTTCTGTGATTGGAATAGGACACAAGCATGGATAAAGTGATAAGATATTGACAAGTTTTGATGTGTTGGTTTGTAGTGCTGTGGCTAGGACAAAGTTATAAATCTGACACTCAAGTCCAGACTGAAGACCTAGACTTAGGAACCATCGTAGAATTACTGATAGCAAATTAGTGAAAGTTGATGGGAGTGTTTACAATAAGCAGAAAAGAGAGACATGAACCCTTGGGACCCCCTATAAGTTATGGTGGGGGATGGAGAAAGATTAATGAGAGAGGAGAAGGGAGAACCAGGCAAGAGCTGGTGTCCAGAAACCCAAGGGAGAAGGGAAGTCCTAGGAGGAGGAAATGGATGATCAGCAGTGTCATAGACAGAGTGCCAGAGAAGATGAAGACCAAGGAAACTGGAGCAAGCCTAGGGTGTGGCAAGGGATTAGTCTCGAGACACCTTGGTGAGAGTAGGATCTTGGTGAGAGCTGGGCGAGAGGCCAGACTAAAGTGACTTGTGGTGGGATTAGAAGGTAAGGGAGTAGAGAGAGAGAGTGGGATTGGGGAATGACTTTTTCTTGGGATGGAGGACCTGCACATGATTTGTTGTCAAGGATCCTGAGCAGAGGATAGAAGTGTTCAGATTTATATTTAAAAAAAGGTCACTCTGGCTGTTGCATGACTACTAGCCTATAGGATGATGAGTCATGGGAAGCAGGAAGAACAGTGAGAAGACTAGTTTAATGGCCCAGAAGAGGGAATATGTTTGCTTTGACCAGGGTGGTAGCTGTAGAGGTAGTAAGAAGTGGTCAAACATATATGTGTGTATATATATATATATATATATATATATATACACACACACACACACATACATACATACATACATATATACATATATACATATAAGTCTCTCTGATATATATATTAAACATTAATATATCAGAGAGACTTGACTGTAGATTGGATCGTGGGTGGGTGTGTGTGATATGAGAAGAATGTAGTATGACTAAAGGATTTGCCTGAGTACCTGGGAAGGCTGGGGGAGGAGTAAAGCAGATTTTGTGGCAAGATGAAAGTGGAGAACCATTCTGTCTTAGAGATGTTGAGTTTAAGACATTCGTCAGAAATGCAAATGCAGATATCAAGGAGGCAGTTGAAAATGCACATCTGGTGTTCAGGGGAGAGGTTTGGGCTAGAGATACAAATTTGGGAGTCATGAATGAATGCCTAGCATTTAAATCTGTGTGACTGGATAGGAGTTTCTTGGGAGAGAGTGGCGCTAGAAATACATGCCCAGCATTAGTCTTCTCTGTTAGACTCTAAATGCTGTGAAAGCAGGGCCCTTGTCTACCTTGTTAATGGCAGCATGCCAGTGCTCAGAACAGTGCCTGGCACATGGCACCAGTTGCCATTGAGTCAATTCTGACTGGTGGTGACTACATGTGTGTCAGAGTAGGACTGCACTCCACAGGGTTTGCATGGCTGGGATCTTTTGGAAGCAGATTGCCAGGCCTTTCTTCTGAGTGCGTTTGAACTGCCAACTTTTCAGTAGTCAAGTTCTTAATCATTTGCACCACCCAGGAACTCCTTGGCATATAATAGGTGCTCAATAAATGCTCATTGGAGGGATGAAAGACATGGGTCATGGGAACCGAGAGTTCTAAGTGTGACAAGGGTCATCCTGTGGATGGGAAGTTACCTCATTACTTGAGCAAGAGGGAATAGTCAGGAGCCATTTCTGCTTTCTCATCACCATGCCTTTGTTCCTGCTGTTTCCTCAACTAGGATTTCCCTGCTACCTTGGCTTCCAGCCCCATGTGGCAAACCCTGCTCTCTCTTCACACCAAGCCAATGCAAAGCCCCTGACAGATCTGCTATCTAGCTCATTTTTACTTTCTTTGTTCACAAGGTGGTTCAGAGACCTCTTCAAATCCTGGAGGTTCAAACCCCAGAGGAGAAAATAAGATGAGTGCAACAAGACTCATGTTGGGGGGACCTGTAATGAGCCCTGGTGATCATATAGAGAGCTTGCCCTTTGTGTGCACACAACTGGATGTCCTAGCTGCTTGCCCTGATGGAGGTCAAATTAGAAAAATCTCCCATTTCTTCTTACAAAATGACATTCTGCTTGTTTGGACTTTTCTTGCTCCTCTTGTGGTCTCCAGGATTCTCGGGTTTGCTTATCCTCTCAGATGGGAATTTTTCTGGGGTGTGAAGATACATCTTAAGCTCTTTCCTGTAAACTTTTGGTCCTCTTGGCATTTTTGGCAGACTTGGCAAGTCAGTACTGTGGCAGTTCCTGAGGGTCTGTATGACTTTCTGCCTCAGTCTCTCCTGCATTTTGTATGAACCCCCTTTAAACATGTCCTCACCCAAGAGCTGCCTCCCTAGATACTTCAGACCTTCCTGCCCTTCCCTCCTCCAGGTCTTGGTTGATGACACATCCCCATTTCTCCATCTGTGGCCACATTGCCCTTTGAAGACCCAGATAGGATCTTCTCTCTATGAAGAAGGAGCTCTGGTGTTGTGGTGGGTAAGGAATTTAGCTGCTGCTCAGAATGCCAGCAGTTCAAATCCACCAGCTACTCTATGGAAGAAAGATGAGGCAATTTACTTCTGTAAAGATTGACAGCCTTGAAAACTCAATGGGGTCACTATGAGTCATAATTGACTCAGTGGCAGTGGGTTTGGTTTTGTTTTTTGTTCTATGAAGAAAATCTGCCTTTTTCTATAGGAGGGGCATTTGTCAGACTAAGTTCTGCTTTTTTCCTCCCTGGTCCCACAGGTGCTGGTAGGGCCAAGTCTGTCTCATTTCTGCTTCCTCAGTGGTGGCCAAATTCTGGACCCTGCAAAGTTACTTTTATCAGTTCTTCAACTGATCTGAGCCTTGGTTTCTCCATTAATACAAGGGGAATAATAATAGTGATCTGCTAGAGTTATTTCAAGGATCAGATGAGATAATACATATGATTGCTCCTACCACAGTTCCTGAGAGAGTGCAATAGTTGTGGTTCAGTGGTAGAATTCTCGTGCAGGTGTTCTGTGTTTGATCCCCGATTCCCAGCCAATGTATCTCAGCACAGCCACCACCTATCTGTAAATGGAGGCTTGCATGATGCTATGTCAGTGAAACTTCCAGACGTAGACTAGGGAAAAAGGCCTGGCAACCTACTTCTGAAGAATTAGCCAATGGAAAACCCTATGGATGACAATGGTCTGATTCTGTTGTGCATGAAGTCGCCATGAGTTGGAACTACTCGATGACTGCTAACAACAATGACAGCATAGTTCCTGATACCTAGCAGACACTGGCTAATGGTCTTTTCTCTCTGCTCTCCCCATCTCCTTTTCATTCTTATTATCTCCTTTCATTTTGTTCTCAGTCTTCTAGTTATGAAACTGTCAGGAGTCCACTAAGCCCCACCCAAATTGCTGGGTCTCCTCCAATGACAGCTCTGGCTGGCTCATCTATAGAGGGATCAACTGTTCCTGTTTGGCTAGAACTGAGGGCATTTCTGAGACATGGGACTTTTAGTGGGAATACCAGGAATGAGTTGGTCAGTCACTCTAATCATCAAACCTCCCTGTATTCATTTAATTAATTTATTTATTGTGATTTGGGTGAAAGTTTACAGAGCAAATTCACCTTCCATGCAGCAGTTCACATACACTTTGTCTCATGACATTGACTACAATTTACCCCAATGCAACAGCTCCCCTTCCACTTCCTTCTGATAGTTACCTCTTCCCTGTGTCCTACCCTCCATGCACTCCTGCCCTCTGAGCTGTCTCCCTGTGCATAAACAGCCTTTCTTTCTCCCATGATTGTTCTCTCCAAGGAGTGTATCTACCTTGGGTAAATGTTCAACTCATATGCCTGTCTTTTGTTTGGCTGGAAGCCACAGGTGTGGGTTCAATTCCAGACCTGAAGGGCAACTAGAGACCATAGTCTCAGTGGTTCCACCAGGCTCTATTGGATCAGCAAACCTAGTTTCCTTTTTTTTTTTTTCCCAAATGATTTTGATTTTTGTTCCACATTGTTCTCCCTCTCTATCCAGGATCTCCTACATAGATCCTCCTCCAAGTGGTTGACAGTGGTAGCCCGGCACCATCTAGTTTTTCTGGTTTCACAGTTGTATAGGCTGCGGATCACATGGTGTACCAGTCACTAGGACTAATTGTTTCCATGAATCTTTGGTTTTCCTCATTCTTCTTTCCTCTGGACGAGGAGAGACCCATCATTGCATCTAGATGGCTGCTTGCAAGCTTTTAAGATCCCAGTTGCTACTCGCCAAAGTAGGAGGTGGAACAATGTTTTGTGTAGTATGTTATACCATTTGAGCTTGATGTCGCCTACGACTATGGTCCCGCGCCCACAGGTTTAACTACTTGCTCCCTCTGAGTAGCTGTCTGTGACCAAGAAGTGACTACAACCTTGTCCCTTGTCAGTGCTACTATACCCCTGGGAATTCTTACAGAACATACAAATACACTTGTAGAACCATTGTTTGCCAACCCTATACATGGTCTTGGATACACTCCCCACTGCATAGATATACCTAATATCAGCCTGTCCACCCATCTATCCACCCAAATACCCATGTTTGCCTTCACTGACAACACAGTACTGTATGTGCAAAAGGGCTCATCTTTGTTGTCTGCACCTCCTGTGCACCTCTCTATGTCTTCCTCTTCCTCAGTGCCACCAGGTTGCTCACTCACATTTGGTACACTGTGCTTCTCTTCACCCAAATCAATACTTATCTCTACCTATCTAACAGTGTTCCCTCTCCTCCCCTCCCACATCCCTGGTAACTAACAAAGAAAATTTCCTTCCATATATAAACCTTTCCTTGAGTTTTACAATAACTGACTAATAACAATATTTGTCCTTCTGTGATTGACTTATTTCACTCAGCATAATGTCCTCAAAGTTCATCCATGTTATGTGGTGTTTTGCAGATTGTACGTTATTATTTAGGGTTGCATAGTATTCCATTGTGTGTATGCTCCATAGTTTGGTTATCCACTCCTCAGATGATGGACACCTAGGTTGTTTCCACCTTTTTTGCTATTGTAAATAGTGCTGCGATGAACATGGGTGTGCATATGCCTCCTGTATTCATTTTAGGGGCCAGAAGCAGGCTATACCTGTGTGTCTCTGACCCCATCTTGGATGGGAGGATTCAGGGCTGGCACTCTAAATCTGATGACTCCAGCCTTGGTCAAAGGAAGCACATGTTCTCAGCTCTACCAGCTGTAATTCTGTGCTCTTTTCCCTCCTCCTCAGTCAAGGACATCCTATCTCCTCCTCCTTGAGAATGGTTCGAGCTGCAGGCAAATGGCCTTGAAAATATCAAAGGCACCAGTGTTGGTGCCTTCATATCAATGGTCACTGACACTTCCAATCACTTTCAGGGTCACTGCCCGACACTACAGTGCCATCTGTGAGTCAATTACCACGCATCTCCCCAGGAGTGCATCCTTGCACGCTTGATCTGGTTCTACTGTGATATTATCAAGACACTTCCAGTGTTTTACCTGTCAGCTCTTGGGAATAAGATCTCTAAGAGGCAGCTGTCATTTCTGCCCCACTACTTTGAGGCTGGGCTTCCTAGGTCAGGCATAGGGTTCAGACTGCTCCCCTAGACCCTTTGTATCAGCTCCAGGAATCTGGGCCCCTAGCCTAGTGGCCTGGCCTGTGCCAGCTGGTGGTATGTTCTCCTGGGAAAGGGCCCATGTGAGCAGGTGCCTAGGCACCATGGGTGATCCATGGGCTTTGAGAACTTTGACTTGGGAAGAATTGGTTTGTATTCCCAAGTCCACAATTTACTCATTGTGCAACCTAAGGCACATTAACCATCCTCTCTGTTTTTGCTTCCTTCTTTATCTCTAGAATGGGAGTTTGGAAATACCATCAACACAAGATTGCTGAAGGAAAAGCACTGGCACAGGGCATGTATGGCACATGGCAAGCATCTCTCCCTTTTTCTCCTTTTTGTGGCACTTTGGTCTATCTGTCTGTCAGTTTCCTGTATCACTAGTGTTACCAGATCTGCCAGTGTCTGAGGCAGATGGAATAAAAATAAGCCAAGACAGTCATGATTTGACTTCTCTTTCCCAAGGTTTAGGACAACCACACACTTGACACAGCCTTTGAAACACAAATACATCACATTGCACTTTAATGAGGGCTTTCCTGTAGGGGCACCAGAGCTTTGGCTTACTGCAGTCTTGAGAGTCAAGGGAGGCTTCTCTTTACACCTTCACAGGCTGCCTTCCCTCCCCCTTTGTCTGCATGTCTGGGTGACAGAGTTGGCTGCAGGATGCTGGGGATGCGTCCTGCTTTGCTTATGGTGAGCTAGTGTCCTGGGGAAAGCCCCTAAACTTTTCTGAGCTTCTTTTGGCCATTTGTAAGTTATTAATGTTCACCGGGAGTTCCTGGGTGGTGCAAATAGTGAATATACTCAGAAAGGTTGGAGATTTGCGTCTACCCAGAGGCACTTTGGAAGAAGTTCCTGACAATCTACTTCTGAAAAACCAGCTATTGATAACCCTAGGGAGGACAGCTTCTACTCTGACACACATGGGGTCACTATGACTTGATGGCAAGTTTTTTTTTTTTTTTTTTCCTTCACACTGTCTACCTATTAAGAGTGTTGGGTCATTTGTAAATTGGGAATATTAATGTCTACCTAATAGGGATGTTGAGAAGCTCTAGCAAGATAATGGGTATAAACCATACCCATTATCAACTCGGCTATTGAGTTGATTCTAACTCATAGTGACTCTGTAGGACAGAGTAGAACTGGCCCATAGTGTTTCCAAGGCTGTAAATCTTTACAGAAGTAGACTGCCTCATCTTTCTCCTACAGAGGGGCTGGTGGTTTTGAACTGCTGACCTTTTGGTTAGCAACTGAAGGCTTTAACCACTACACCACCAGACCTCTTACAATGAATGGATATAAACATTCATTGTAAAACACAGAGTTCTGAGTGCACAGGAGGTGAGGGTGTTTGCGATGTGACTTTTTTGAGTAAGAGCCAGCCCAGTGTCCTGTTTTTTCTTATATCCATTTTAGGGGGATTGAACGGGACATAAGAGCAGTAAGTTTTGATGGCAGATGGGGGAGGCAATTCAGTGAAGGATCTAGGAGTAGAGGCAAGGGGAGGGCTGACAAAAGACCCTGGTCCAATTGTCTGGGGCCCCAGCTTGTCTCTGTCTGCCTGCCTTACCCTGCCTAGTTGCATTGATTTACTTGAAAGTTTTTAATGCGTTATAATTGGAAAAGGCCTGGGTGAGATTTGCATATTGATTTGACATTTAAGTATATGATTAAATAAAAGCTGACTGAGGTCATCACTTGACTAAATTGGCTTAATGAGTGTTGATTACCCTGTGCATGTTAATTTCATTTACTCTGATTACTCCATCTATCTTTCTGAGGGATCTATTAGCACCTCTGACTCAATTGTACTTCAAGGGACAAGAAGCAGGACAGGGGTCAGTGAGGGTGGCCCTTGATCTGTTTGCCTGCCCATCTGCCTGGCTGTGAGTCCCAGAGGTCCTGGCCCCCTCTAGCACTTTTTCTTTCTTTCTAGCTCCCACCCTACCCTCTACCTCCTAATCACAGAATCTGATCATCAACCCTTTCTAAGCGGAGCTGCACCACTTTGCTGCTGAGAGAAATCAGGTGCTGTGGGAGGGAGAGGAATGGGGACAAGTGCCGAGATTGCTCAGACGTCTCTCCTTTCCATCCACATCCAACCCTCCTCTCCCAACACAGACAAAAATGCACCTTCCTTGTCTGGGCCCCTCAGGGGCCATAGGAATGAGCCTGCTCCTTCCACAGATAGGACAGTTTTTCTGAAGGTGAATATACTTACAGCTGGGCTTGACGTCTTCTGTTTGCCCTTCCAGATCCACTCTCTGCCTTTCTCCATCCTTTCACCACCCTATTGACTGATAAGGACCAGGTGAATGGGCTTGTTTATTTTCTGGTTCCTGTTGGGGTCAGCCAATGGGAAGCTCCAGTAGAAGATGTGAAAAGGAGAGTGAAGTTGGGGTATTTAATTCCCTGGCTCCTCTTTGCTATCTGATCAGAGGTCTTTATCTCAGTCAGATGGCCTGTTCACAAGGCTGTCTCTCCAGGTTTCATTGTTCCCTCTCTCTTTGCCCCTTCAGACTAGGGTGGTATCATAGTAACAGTCCCCCAACCTTTATACAAGTCTGAGGGAATTGTACTATTCCTTGTGTTTCCCCTACACTCTGCCCACACCTTTGTAAATAGACCCTTCACAAACTTTCTTTAAATTACTCAATTTGAGTGTGCCATCTGTTTCCTGCTGAGACCCTAACTGATACAGCAGGCAACATATTTTCCCACTCAAAAATCAGGACACACCATCTGACAAATCCAAGTGTGGTTACAGGATCAGGACCAAGCCCAGATCATTCTAGCACTGCCTCTCCGACCTTGCACCCTGCACCACTGTGTACTGGTGGGGAATTTACCCACACAGGACCCTCACCATCATCAGGTCCTTCTGCCTACTTCCTGGCAGCCTCTTCTTCTCCCTGGATCCTAACCACCTTCATCTTCTTGGAGCACCCTCCCCTTCTCCCATTCTCACCAGATATACTCACCTCTAGCTTCATTAGAAAAAGGCCATCAGTTAGTTGTAAATGCTTCTTAATGCTATGTTCTTTCTCACCCACACACAAGTTCATCTTTCAGGTATCATCTTTTCTGTCTTCTTTTGGCCAAGGCAAACATCCTCCCCTTTGCCCTGTATCTCTTTCCCTCCATTTACCCCCAAGGATCTCACTGTGTTACCTTGAGTCATTTTCCCTCCTTTGTCTCTTTCCCTTCAGTTCAAAATCATGTAAGAGTTTCTCCCTCTTGTATACAAGTTTCTCAAAGTCTCCAGCCTTTCTGTCCCCACCTCTCCATATGAAGCCACTCTTGTAAACTCATCAATGACCTCTGTGGTGACAATACCAAAGGATTCATCCCAGACTGAGTTTCTTGGACTGACCACTACCACCACAAACCATTTCCCTCCTTCTCTATACCATCATAAAGATGATTTCCCCAAATCACTCCATGTAAAGGCTTTGGACCTTGGGATCCAGGAAGAGAAGCTGAGATACAATGTTCGGAAACATCCGACCAGGTCAGTGAAAGCCAATGACCCGTTCAGGGAGACATCTCAGCCTGGAGCCCAACTTCATCCCAACAGGCTTCTGAACTTTGCAAATGCAGCCATCAGCTTCTCTCTGTTAGCACAAGATGACTTTCTGTTAGCACAGACTTCTTCCTCTTTCCACTCTCTCCCTCCAATGTCTAGCAGACTACACGTTCAATTGAATCAGTCCCTTCCTCTCCATCCCAGACAGTACATCTTAGTTCTGGCTTCATCCTCTCTCATTTGGTCTGTTATCACAGCCTCTTCCTAGTTCTCCCTGACTCGCAACACTCCCTCAAACCCATCTTCCATCCTAGCAGCCAGAGAGAATGTTCTGAAGTGTTATTACCCCTCTGTATAAAACCCCTGCTGATTTCCTAGCACCAGCAGTGCAAAGCCAAATTTTTTTAGCATGGCATAGTATGGTCCCCAGGAACTCCTATTTATACTTCAAGGTCCATTTTATGATCTTGTTGGAGAATTTTCCTGAGCCCTGATCAGCTAAATTTCCACTCCTTCCTCTGAACCCACCCTCTTCTTTCCCTTCTCTGTCAGAACACTTCTGACAAGGTACAATAACAATCTGATGCCATGTGTAAAGTGTCCCTGTAGCTCTATTGTCTAGGACAAATCCTAGCAGACAAGGAATCATGCATTCATTCAAAAACATTTATTTGGACTTCCTATATGCAAACCATTGTTCTAGAATGAGGCACTGGAATGTAACAATGAATAAAAACAAACATTCCCTGACCTCTGAGCTTACATTCTAGTGTGAGATGGAGGGAGACAGATAATGAACAAACAAGATGATTGTAAAAAGAGGCAAATGTTATGAAGAAAACTCAGCAGGATGATCTATTAGAAAATGGATGGGGTGGAGTGGTGGCTAATTTTAATTGTGTGGAAGAAGTTTACTGAGTGGGTGGCTGTAGAGTTTAGAAAAGGAGCCAGTCATGGAGGTGCAAAGGCCCTGAGGCAGAAATGAACTAGGAAGAGAGAAAAGACCAGTGTTCCTAAAGCAGTGGCTTGGTGTGGGAGAACAGCAGTGGGGGTAGCCCACCCTGGGAGAGGTTTATTTTATCACTGACATTTTTTGGACTCGTCCTGTGCTTGATGATAATAAAAAACAGAATCATTTTTATTACCTTGTGTGCTATGGTAAGAAAATGATTGACTCAGGCAGTGAGTCTGCAATCAGTGAGTGTTGGATAATACGTGGAAACTTGTTTTCATCTCCAAATCTGAGAGTGATGGGCTGGAGGCCTGGCTTATGGGCCAGACCTAACCACTATTTTACTGTGTGTTTTTGGACAAGTTACTTGATTCTTCTAGGTGGTATCACTCAGATTCCTGCTTCCCACATGGAGAAGTCAGAGGTTCAGGGCTGTGCACAGAACTCCTTGCATGCCTCTCTTTTTCTAGACCTGTCCTTGGGGACATGCAAATGGGCACACCCATTCTGCATACCTCATCTTCACCCACCAGACTGCATAGATTCTTCTCTCTATATGACAGATAGGAGCTCTGATAACATAGTGCCTAAGGGATTTGACCACTAACCAGAAGGCTGGTGGTTCAAACCCACCAGCCACTCCTCGGAAGGAAGGTTGAGCAATCTACTTCCGTAGTGATACCGTATTGGAAACCTAAGGAGGGGTCACTATGAGTCGAGTTTGACTTGATGGCAGTGAGTTTGGTTTTTGGGTTTTATATGCCAAATGGAAGGGCAGAATCCTCAAGTTAATGGCAATGATTTCCAGGGCTATCTACTTCCATAGTGATACTGCCTTGGAAACCCAAGGAGGGTCGCTATGAGTCGGGTCTGACTCGATGGCACGTAACAACAACAATGACTCTTTGTCCAATGGAATGTTAGGCTAATGAGGTGGAGGAAATCTTTACTCTAAATCCCAAAGGCCCCAAGAAGGGATGTCACTTTTTCTAGATCTCAATAAAATCAGCAGAAAAAGTGGACTTGAACTCAGTTCTTCTGATTCAAGTCTATATTGCCCATTCCCTTTCCCCCAACATGACTAGTTGAACCTGGGTATAGGCTTGTCTGGATGATGTGACCTTGGGCCACCTTCTAGAGCCTTTGTCAGCCACAAAGGAGGGGAATGTTCTTACCAGTGTCCCTTGAGAGTTGGAGTTGGTTGGTGTGAGAAGGGAGAACAGATGGGGAAAGGCTTGGAGCTGAAGATATGGAGGGAAGATAAGGCTTGCTTGGCCCTGGGGCTGGGGTTGGGGCTGGGACAGGGCCAGGCAAAGTTTGGCTTCTTGTTTTGAGGCTCTGAACCTGGGAAAGAGGCATATAGGGCTTCTGGCTCAGAGCCCAGGGAGAGGGATCATAGGGTTTCCAGCTCAATCCAGTGTAGTTAAGCTGTGGGTGGAATGACTCAGAGATAGGGCTGTCAAGCTTGAGAGTGTCCTAGAAACGCAATCCTGGGCTTCTGGCAAATTTCCCTCATCTTATGGGCTGAGAAGTACAGCATTTTTGGAAACTTGGAAAACTTGGGTTAAAAAAATAAAAAGCATAACCCAAACCTTTTATTTTCCTTTATGGAGAGAAATAGAAATTTTGGGAGAATCTGAAGCATATGCAATACTTATTTTTGTAGCACCCTTTTCATATCTGAAGTCACTCTCTTAATTTAGGAGTGCAAATGCAACCTTATGTAATTTCGTTTGCTCAATAAAATTATCATACTTGGCAAATTCAATCTAACACTATAGCTCGCTTAGACAATAATGACAAATTTGCTAATCAAATGACGTTTTCAATGCTTTAAAGTTTGTGACAAATGGAACTCTGTACAGCTGAGTTTCAAGAATGAACTCTTCTGAGGTGAGTAGAGAAAACAGTGTGGGTGAAAAGAAGGACTAACATGTAATATATATATATTGGAACAAAGGCCTAGTGATCTGTTTCCAATAAGTCACAACTTGAAAACCCTATGCAGTGCAATTCTACTCTGCAAATGGGGTCACCATGAGTTGAAGTTAATGACAGCAACTGGTTTGGTTTTGGTTTTATATACATGCATATATATAACATTAAACAACAATGTTGTTGTTGTTATGTGCCGTCGAGTCGGCCCTGACTCATAGTGACCCCTCCTTGGGTTCCCGAGGCAGTATCACTATGGAAGTAGGATTGCCCAACCTTCCTTCCGAGGAGTGGCTGGTGGGTTTGAACTGCCAGCCTTCTGGTTAGCAGTCAAGTGCTTTAGCCACTATGCTACCAGAGCTCCTTTAAACAACAATAGCTATGGCTTATTAGATGCTCATTATGCTCTCTTGTTTCATTTAATCCTATGAAGCATGGCTCTTCCCATTTTACAGATGAGGACATGGAGGTTCAGAGAGATTAAACCACTTGCATGATGTTCCACAATCAGTAACAGATTGTGGTTTCAGGTGTGCTATGAGTTGCATTTCAATTCACTTATTGAAAAGATTCACTTCTGTCATGAGACCATAAAACCATTTGTATTGGCCAGGCAATGGGAGTTTTTCTTTCTTGGATTTCGGGTTGTCTACTCTGTTAGCGTAGTGGCTAAGGCACTTGACTGCTAACCAGAAGGCTGGAAGTTCAAACCCACCAGCCACTTCTTGGAAGGAAGGTTGGGCAATCTATTTCCGTAGTGATATTGCCTCAGAAACCCAAGGAGGGGTGCTATGAGTCAGGTCTGACTCAATGGCATATAACAACAACAACAACAACTGTACAAGGGAAGCACTCATCTGTCACTTTGTTATATTGTGGTGGCTTGTGCATTGCTGTGATGCTGGAAGCCATGCCACTGATATTTCAAATACCTGCAGGGTCACTGTGATGGTTAATGTTATGTGTCATCTTGGCAAGGCCATGATTCCCAGTGTTGCTTGGTTGTCCTCCATTTTTGATGGAATGTAATGATCTTTCACTTTTTACTATGATGTAATTATTCTCCATTTTATGTGTTGTAAATCCTGACCTCTATATAGTAATGAGGCAGGATAAGTGTGGGGTGTATCTTGAGTCACAGCTTTACAAGAGGGCATGACCCAAGTCATACTCTTACTCAAGTCCTATCTACCCTCCAGTTCTTGGGACTTGAGTTACTTAGCAGGCTATCATCTGACCTGCCAATTGTAGGAGTCACCAGATTCTGCAGCCCTGTAAGCCAGTAAGTAGCCTTCCATCTGTTTATGGGATTTGCCAACTTCTGCAGACTGTAAGCCAATGGCCTATTACCTGACCTGACAATTGTGGTTTCGTCAGCTCATGTAACCAAGTGAGTCAGAAGAAGCCTCCAGCCTGATGCCTGACCCACAGATTTGGGACTTTCCAGCCTCCACAACTGTGTGAGTCACTTCCTTGAGATAAAGAGCTCTCTGTCTCTCTGTCTCTCTCTCTCTATATATATATAATACAATATTTACACACACTTCACTGGTTTTTCTTCTCTAGAGAACCCAGCCTAAGAAAGTCACTCATGGTGTGTATCTTTCAAGGGAGCTTCCAGATTAAGACAGACTAGGAGGAAGAACCTGGTGATCTACTTAAAAAATTGACCACTGAAAAACTTGCGAACAGCAATTGAACATTGTCTGATAGAGCACCAGAATATGAGCCCCTCAGGTTGGAAAGTATTCAGAATATGACAGGGGAAGAGCTGCCTCCTCAGAGTAAGAGTTGACCTTAATAACATAGATAGAGTAAAGCTTTCAGGACCTTCATTTGCTGATGTGGTATGATTCAAACTGAGAAGAAACAGCTTCAAAGATCTATTAATAATTGGAATGTGAAATGTATGATGTATGAATTTAGGAAAATTAGAAACTGCCAAAAATCAAATGGAATGCTTGAAGATCAATATTGTAGGTATTAGTGAGCTGAAATGGACTTGTGTTGGTCATTTTGAATTGGACAAACATATAGTCTGCTATGCCTGGAATTACAAATTGAAGAGGAACAGTGTTGTATTCATTGTCAAAAAGAATATTTTAAGTTCTATCCTGAATACAACACTGTCACTGATAGGATAATATTCATACACTTACAAAGAAGATTCTGAGGATGGTGCAGGACCACCCAGTGTCTCATTCTGTTGAACATAGGGTACTTTCGAGTCAAAACAGACCTGATGGAACCTAACAATAAGGAAGACCAGTTAATATGACATTATTCAAATTTACGCACCAACAACCAATGCCAAAGATGAAGAAATTGAGGATTTTTACCAACTTCTGCAGTCTGAAATTGATCAAATATGTGATCATGATGTAATGGTGATTGGAAGGCAAAAGTTGGAAGCAAAGAAAAAGGACCACTAGTTGGAAAATATGCCCTGGGTGACAGAAATGACACCAGAGATCCCATGATAGAATTTTACAGACCAGAAAACTATTAATTGGAAATACCTTTTGTCAACAATAGAAATGGTGGGAAAACATGTGGACCTTGCCTGATGGAGAACACAAAAATCAAATAGATAACCTCTGTTGAAAAAGACAATGGAGAAGCTCAATATCATCAGTTAGAACAAGGTAAGGGGCCAACTATGGAACAGACCATCAATTGCTCACATACAAGTTCAAGCTGAAACTGAAGAAAATAAAATAAGTCCACAGGAGCCAAAGTATAGCCTTGAGTATACCTGAATTTAGAGACCATCTCAAGAATAGATTTGCTGCATTAAACACTAATTACTGTAGACCAAACAAGTTGTGGGATGACATCAACAAAATCAGACATGAAAAAAAGCAAAGGTCATTGAAAATACAGGAAAGAAAGAAAATGCCAAAATTGATGTCAGAAGAGATTCTGAAACTTGCTCTCATATGGAGACTAGCTAAAATGAATGAAAGAAATGATAAAGCAAAAGAGCTGAATAGAAGATTTCAAACAGTGGCTCAAGAAGACAAAGTAAAACATTATAATGAAACATGTAAAGACCTAGAGTTAGAAAACCAAAAGTGAAGAACACACATGGCATTTCTCAAGCTATAAGATCTGAAGAAATAAATTCAAGCTTATAGCTGCAATATTGAAAGGTTCTGTGGTAGTTCAGTTTGTGTGTCAACCTGGCTGGGCCTGGTTGAGTGGCTGGACATCTGAATGTAGTATTCCCCATGATGAAACTGGTAATCAACTCCATGATGAAATCTACTGTGAGCAGCTGAGTAGCTGCCTTAGGGAATGTGGTCTGCTTTCTGTATATATGCAGAAGCCTTGCAGAATGGTGTCTATCTTATGGCATGCTTGGACCCTGCATGTAGCTATGTCAGTGTCCAGCAGCCTGCCATGCTCTGCCGACTTTGGGAATCACAATGGACTTGAATTAATGACCTGCTATGTGCTATGTGGTTTGGTAACATCAGGACTGTGCCTTTTTACTTGTCAACCTTGGGCTTGGCAGCCTCAGCAGCCAGCAGCTGTCTGAGTGAAGAAAAGCCTCTAGCTTCAGTGGGCCGGGAGCTGGAGGCAGAGCTGAAGCCCAAGGCTGAGGAGCTTTCACCCAGCCCCTAGAGCTCGGCACTTTAAACTTGGATTTATAGCCTCCAAATTGTAAGAATAAACTCCCATTTGTGGTATATTCTTGTCAGAGTGGTACTAGGTAACCAGAACAGATTTTATGGGCAAAAAAATTGAATGACACAGGAAGCATCAAAAGAAGCTGGAAGGAATACACATAATCACTGTACTGAAAGCAATTGGTCTACATGCAACTATTTTGGGAGGTAGTATACGATCAAGAACTGATGCCACTGAAGAAAGAAGTCCAGCCTGCTCTGAAGGCATTTGTGAAAAACAAGGCTCCAGGAATTGATGGAATGCCAATTGAGATGTTTCAACAAACAGAAGAAACACTGGAAGCACTCAGTCATCTTTACTAAGAAATTTCGAAGACAGCTACATGGCCAACCAACTGGAAGAGATCCATATTTGTGCCCATTCCAAAGAAAGGTCATCAAAGAGAATGTGGAATTTACTGAAAAATATCATTAATATCGCACACAAGTAAAATTTTGCTGAAGATAATTCAAAAACAGTTGCAGTAGTACATTGACAAGGAACTTCCAGAAACTCTGGATTCAGAAGAAGACATGGAATAAAGGATATCATTGCTGATGTCAAATAGATCTTGGCTGAAAGCAGAGAATACTAGAGAGATATTTATCTGTGTTTTATTGACTATGCAAAGGCATTTGACTGTGTGAATCACAACATATTATGGAAAACATTTTGAAGAATGGGAATTCTAGGACACTTAATAGTATTTGTGTGCAACTTGCACATAGACAAAGAGACAGTCATTCAAACAGAACAAAGGGATACTGTGCAATTTATAATCTTGAAAAGTGTGTGTCAGGGTTGTATCATTTTACCACATTTACTCAATCTGTGTGCTGAGCAAATAATCTGAGAAACTGGACTATATGAAAAGCAATGAGGCATCAGGATTTGAAGAAGACTCATTAGCAACCTGCAATATGAAGATGACACAACCTTGCTTGCTAAAAGTGAAGCATGGACTGATGAAGATCAAAGACTATAGCCTTCATGAAGGATCACACCTCAACATGAAGAAAACAAAAATCCTCACAAGTGGACCAATATGCAACATCATGACAAATGGAGAAATGATTGACATTGTTAAGGACTTCATTTTACTTGGATCCACAATCAACACCCATGGAAATAGCAGTTGAGAAATCAAATGACATACTGCACTGGGAAAATCTGCTGCAAATGGTCTCTTTAAAATGTCAAAAAGCAATGATGTCACTTTGAGGACTAAGATGTGCCTTACCCAAGACATGGTATTTTCAATTGTCTCATATGCATGTGAAAGCTGGGTAATGAATAAATAAAACTGAAGAAGAATTGATGCCTTTGAATGATCATGTTGGCAAAGAATACTGACTATACTGTGGCTTCTAGAAGAACAAAAAAAAATCTGTCTTGGACAAAGTACAGCCAGAATGTTCCTTATAAGCGAGGATGGTAAGACTTTGTCTCACATACATTGGACATGTTATCAAGGGATCAATCTCTGGAAAACAACATCATGCTTGGTAGAGTAGAAGGTTAAGAAAAAAGAGGAAAACCCTCAGTGAGATAGATTGACACAGTGGCGGCAACAATGGGCTCAAATATAGGAACAATTGTGAGAATGGTGCAGAACTGGGCAGTATTTCATTTTATTGTGCATGGTTGTGCAAAAAAGGCATGGTGGCTGCGTCTTCTGACCTCCTCTAACTTCATGAGGGGAAAGAGGATCCACAACAACATCAACCCAAGGCTGATTCCTGTGATGAGGAAGTCAAACATACTGTAAGCCTCCATCCATTTTTTTTTTTTTTTACCAATTTTGACACAGACTGTTCTTCCCACACACTCTAGTTCTCTGCTGGGTTCAATAATTCATTACAATGGCCACACAGAACTCACATACAATACTCACGATTATGGGGTTTAATAGGGAAGCAACAGATTATAATTCAGCTTCAGGAATGCTCAGGATACACTTCCTGGCCTCCTCTTGGCCCTGCCCGTAGGTATGCCATTTCTTGGCCCTTGACCTCTTGGCTTGGCTTCTGCCCTGCATGGACAAGTGTTACAAATCTATTTTAGCTGTGCTTATAGGTGCCCAAAGAGGCACCCCACTTTGCCAGCAAGCCTCATGCCCAAAGGCACTCCGCTTTCTCACTCCATGGACCAGGAAGCCTGTCGCTCTGTCTCCAGCCAACCTCTTGGTTCTGCTATCTCTGCTGCCACCGTCTCACTGCCATCTCAGCTCAGGGACCTCGGATCCGAGGGTGCACTCTACTCCCAGCTGTTCTCTATTGCTGGCAGTGAGATCTCTCCTTCTACCTCTGGGATGGCTCCTTTAAAGCCTAGTGAAATGGCAAAACTGACCAATCCCCAAGTTAGAGTTCCATATACCTTATTTCCATGGTCCTGCCCCCACAAGGGCACCATGTACCTTATTTACATTATTAGCAAGCTGTCCAACCCCTTGGTGGGCCACAGAGCATCTCACATTTACATAGTTTCACCCAGTCATCTGGTGGAAGTCACAAAGAGCATGGCTAGAAGAGTAAGTCATTGCACCATAGGTTACTATGAGTCAGATCAGTCTTGACAGCACCTAACAACAACTGTATGAAGTAGCTGTGAAGTCTTCAACATTAGGATATAAATTGAGGAATGAGAGCACCTTGGGACCTGTTTTAGTTATCCACTGCTGCCATAATAAAAAATATCACAAATGGATAACTTTAAAGAACAGACATTTGTTTTTTCACAGTTCAAGAGGCTAGAAGTCTGAATTCAAGTCTGAATTCAGGGCATGGTCTGGGGGAGGTCCTTCTTTGTCTATTCAGCTTCTAGTGTTGTTGTTGTTGTTATGTGCTGTCAAGTCGGACCTGACTCATAGCAACCCCTCCTTGGGTTTCCGAGGCAGTATCACTAAGGAAGTAGGTTGCCCAACCTTCCTTCCGAGGAGTGGCTGGTCGGTTTGAACCGCCAGCTTCCTGGTTAGCAGTCAAGTGCCTTAGGCACTATGCTACCAGAGCTCCGGCAATCCTTGGCATTCCTGGGCTTATAGATTCATCTGCCTCAGTTTTAAACCTGAGATCTCTCTTTGTGTGTTTCTGTCTATCTATTCTGCTCTTTTGATAATATACCACTCAAAAGTGGTCAGTTTTATGACCTACTCTAATCTGGTATGACTTCATTTACATAACAAAAGAAAAATCCTATTTTCAAACAAGATCACATCAACTGGAACAGGGACCAGGATTTCAACAGAGACCAAGATTTCAACACATAATTTGGGGGCACACATTAAGTCCACAATAAAACCATACAGGAACTTGGGCAGGGACAAGTCAAGGGTCTTGGGCCTGGAGGGCAGTTTGAGGATTCAAAAAGCTGGGTCTCAGGCTGGCAAGGTCCAGAGGTCAGGTATCCCTGGGGAAGGTGGCTTAAAGGGGGTGAGCAAGAGCTGCCGGTGTTGGTCTATACAAGACCAAGGATGATGCTGGAACATCAGAGGTAGGCTGCGGGAGGACCTGGCCATGAAAAGTCCACTCCAAATCTAGGTGATAGTGGGGCTCCCACAGAGCTAGAGCCAGGGATACAGGAGAAGGGGAGGAGTGGAGTCTAAGGTGAAGGTAGCCCCCAAACCCAGAAAGGAGCTAAGACAAAACTGACCAAAATCCCCAGCCATAACTCTTGTCCCTGAACACACTATCCAAAGGGATTTAATTTCTAAGTTGTTACTGTATCTTTCTTATTTTATTTTGTAATATCTCCAGTGGTTCTGAGGAAGGGGGTCCCTGGGATCTTCCTGCTTTCTCACCTGGGAATCATGGGCAGAGCTGACTTTTTCTGGGTTGCCCAAGCCTGCCCTGTTCCATGACACCTTTCCATCTAGCCTCCCCACCCTCCATCACCCAGTTCTCAGGGCTCAGGAGAGGCCCTTCCTTCAGGAGGAGGGAACTGATTTCCTGGGCAACGACCAGTGAGGACTGGGGGAGAAAGGGAGGGGACTGGTGTTCCTGCTGGGGAGGGCTTAGAGGAAGCATATGCCATCCCCGATGCCCTGTGAATTATTCAGCGGCCGTGAGAACTGACTCACTCCCCAGTCTGCTGTCTTCTCCTGAAAAGTTCCTGCTGTTTCCTTGTTGGCAAGCCCACCTCTGCCTCTGTTTTGAGGCCTTAAATCCCTGTCTAGGGCTTCAGGATGCTTGTCTCTGAGTATCCTTGGATCTTTCCCTCTGTGTGTCTCTCTCTCTCTCCTTTGCCTGCCTTTTTCCTGTATATAACTATGGTGCTATAAAAACCAAAAACCAAAAACCAAAAACAAACCACCACCACCACCACCACCACTACAACAACAAACAGCAAAAAGATCCCCAGCTGCAGCTGAGTCATTTTGACTCATGGTGACCCCTGGGTGGTGCAGTTAATGTGCTGACCAAAAGGTTGGAGATATGAGTCTACCCAGAGGTACCTAGGAAGAAAGGCCTGGTGATCTACTTCTGAAAACTCAGCCCCTGAGAATTGTATGGAGCACAATAAATCTACTATGACACACATGGTGTCGCTAGGACAATGTGAAATTCACAGATATGCAAACTGATACTCAGTTGGTGAGATCACCTGTCCAAGATAATCTAGTTACAGAGACAGAGCTAGAATTCTGACTCTAGAGCCTGTGTTCTCAGGTTTTGAAATGACCCACAAAGTGATGGAGAAGGTTCTTGTCAGAGTCTGCCCTGGAGGTTGCTCTCCTCTGGGGGCTGGTGAGGGTGTTGGAGGGAGCAAATGAGGCCAGCACAGCATGTGTCCATGTTGGCTGTGGACTAGCCTATCTGAATCTAGAGCAGTCCACTCACCTTCCTGGATGCCTGGTCCTGGGGCCCTAGAGCAGGGTGTAGCTGGTGAAGCCACCTCACTTCCTCTGGCCTAAGTGCCAGTTGCCGATGGGTTCACTCCAACCCCTGGTGACCCCATGTGTGTCACAGCAGAATTGTGCTCCATAGGGTTTCTAATGGCTGCTTTTCTTCTGAGGAGCTTCTGGATGGACTCACACCCCCACACTCTCAGTTAACAGCTACTGTTTAACCGCTTGCACCAGCAAGGGACCAGGCCATAGCAGAGGTTCCTTAAAGGTCTCTAGTCTAGCCCCTTCATCCTATAGAGAAGCAAAGGCAAGCCAGATCGAGGCCTCGATCCTCACTGAGAGTCTTTAGGCCCCTCTCCCTGGAACCCTAGCAGTTCCGAGAAGAAGAAACTCTGCCCCCAAGTGAGGGCCCGGCACTGGACAAAGGCTGCTCAAAGAAGGGAACTGAAAGGCCTAATGGGGCCCAGGGGAGACAAGCACATTGCCCTGAGGTTGGAAGAGGGTCAAGGAGCTGTTATCCGATATGGTAGTGGCTGTGGCAGGTCAAGCCCTGGGACCTGGCAGTGCACTTCAGCTAAATCTGAGTAGCCTGCCTCCCTATGAGGCTTTAGGACTGTGATACTTCAGCGGCCAGAGACTCTTAGGGGCACTGCAGATGCGGACTTCTTAGAGGCCAGGAAGTGACTGTATTTCCCCTCAGCTCACTCAGTTAATAACCAGGACACATCCTTGAGAGGTTGTGTGCTGGAACCTCAGGTGAGACAAGGATCCTGGCTTTATTATCCTTCTGCTTCAGGTCCCTTGGATGGTACGTATAATCTCATCTCCGTACCCCTTATGTTTCATCTGTCATGTGACCAGATCAAGGTTGCCCATGATGATACTTTTCTGCTTCTGATCCAGTTCAGGGGTGAAGTCAAGGGAGATTATTTTTGTTGCAATTCAAAACTGAGCCACTGTATGAGAGACTGGGGTTTGGGTCAGTTAGTAGTGTCCACCCAGGAAGCCATTTCTGTGGCTCTCCAGAACTTTGCTCTTGGGTAACACTCAGACTGTGGACCCCCTACAAGATGAGCGATGGTGCAGGAAGTTAGGTGCACTGAGCAGAGGGTTAGCTGAGTCTCTTTAACTTGATGGCTATGGGTCATTTATGCATATGCAAAGCCCAGGCAGATTTTGGTTTCTTCCACCTCCCACATCCCCTTGGCCCTGATCAAGCCCTTTCCTACCCATACCCCTCAGCCCCCTGGCCCTCCCCACCAAGTCCCCTGCTTCTCTCCTCTTCTAGCTCATAACAATCTTCCTAGAGATGTGGCTCCCCTGTCTGGATAGGCCTGGTCTCACTGATGCCCTCTTCCTCCCTGTACATTGGTGCAAGTCCTCTCCTTAGGCCAGGAAGGGCCTCCATGTGGCCCTGGACCCAGGGGAAGGGGCTGTCCTTGGTTCTGGATGGTTCTTTGCCTCTGACCTCTTGCAGCCTCTGGGACCTCCCTGGTCTCCATGTACCCCCGCTACCCACCAGAACTCAGTCAGCTCTGGTAACTACCTCAGGTGCTCCTCGCTTCCATCTCCCCTATGACTTATCCCATACCAGCTCAGCACATTTGTCCTGTCTTTTCATATCCACCTTCCCCATTTGAAACTACCCATTTCTTCCAGGGTATTCTGCATGCAATGTGAATAGCTGCCACTAGGGGGACTGCGGTGTCTGGGCTAGAGTCACCTTGGACAAAAAGCCTCTCCACAGTTGTGGATAACTGTGGACATTTGATGTATTTTCAAATCCATGCATGGCAACAACAAAACAAAACAAAAAAACCCAAGCAACTGTGTGTATATATGTGTATGTGTCTGTAGCATTAAACCAAACAAAAAAAGTAAAACGGTTGTCATCAAATCGACTCCAACTCATGGCAACCACGTGTCAGAGTAGAACTGTGCTCCACAGGGTTTTCCATGGCTGAGTTTTCAGAAGTAGATTGCTGGGTTTTCATCTAAAGCACCTCTGGGTGTTTTTGGCTAGCAGTCAAATGTTTGAGCATTTGTACCGCCCATGGACTCCAACAAAGCATCACATTTAAGTGATTCCTAATGACTGCATATAAAAAAGTGATAACTAATGTAGAGCAAGATGTAGAAATCGCTAAACATTTAGGTAAATCAGGCATCCTCATTAGCCTTTAACTGCTAATAATTAAGCTTAATTTTACTTTGACTCTTAATTTCTCCCATTCCCAGAGCGATTTAAATTTGGCTTCTCTGAGGCTTGTCAGAGATGCTGAGATCTCTGGTCAGCCAGACAAGGTGTTAAACCCCTGCGCCTTTTCTTTCTGCAGCTTTAACGGCTCTGGTGCAGGAACCTTATCTGTGATTGCTTTCTGCAAATCCCTGGAAGGGTCTGTGGTTGCCTTTGTCTGTGCTCACAGCCCCTACATCTTTTCCCTTTCACAATGAAAAACGGAAGCGAGAGGGATCATGGCTACATACGTGCTACATTTCCCCGAGGTTGTCTTTTTTCCAATTAAGAAAACAATTTCTTCACGCTGACCTCTTCTCCTGCCAAAAGTCCTCAACCTTTGGATTTGTGTCTTGTCTAAAATTCTAGTTTGGTTCTAATTCTTGAGGTCATCCATCAACCTCTTGTCTTTGTAGTGCTTGGCTCATGTAACCTCTTCTCTCTGTAACACTGCTCTCTCTGATCAGGGTTTAGAATTAGGGCAATTCCAAATGATTTTAGACTTAGTGTTTTGAAACATGATGAAAACTGTGTAGTGATGTTTTAAAATGAAAATTAATGGTTTCCTCAGAGGGAGATGGGATCACAGGGAATCCTAAGTGCATGGAGGATACACTCTAGTCCAGGGCCCTTGAAGTTCTTGAGAGCCCAGGCCATAGGCCCCCACTCTTTCCCACTGTTTTTGTTGCTGTTTTCCCCAGAGTCCTGGAAACCTTTAAGTCCCAGAGTAGGAGAGAAGCAGAGAAGGAGCCAGCAGTGAGAAGAGAGAGAGAGACAGAGGCCCAAGCAACAGATCAATTTAATTCAATTTAGTTCAATATTCGCTAAGTACCTATCAAGTGCCAGGCTTAATATAAGGCACTGGAAATTCAGAGTAGTCCCAGCTACGTAATCTGTGGGGCATAGTGCAAAATGAACATATGGAGCCCCTTGTTCAAACATTATTAAAAATTTTAACAAAGTGACAACAGAACATTAAAACAAATGTGTGTGAGAAAGGGTTTAGACTCATCATCTTAAGGTGCCCTGGGGTTCTGAGGAACATAGTTTGAAAACCACAAAAAGTAGAGTCTGAGGCACAGACTTAGGTGGTTGTTGTTGTCAGCTGCTGTTGTGTTGGCCCCTAACTTATGGTGACCCCACGTACAACGGAATGAAACACTGTCTGGTCCTGTGTCATTGGGTTGTGGATCCGGCCATTGTGATCCAAAGGGTTTTCATTGGTTGCTTTTTGAAAGTAGATTGCCAGGCCTTTCCCCTAGTCCATCTTGCCTGGAAGCTCCACTGCAACCTGTTCAGCATCATAGCTACATGCCAGGCTCCACTGATGAACCAGTGGTGGCTGTGCGTGCAGTGCTGCAGCTGCTGTTGGGTGCTGTCGAGTCGGCCCCAAGCCATACCGACCCTATGTGCAGCAGAACAAAAGATGCTTGGTCCTGCACCATCCTCATGACCCTGCTATGCTTGTGCCCTTTGCTGCAGCCACTGTGTCATTCTATCTCATTGAGACTCTTTCCCTTTTTGTCTGATCCTCTGCTTTACCAAGAATGATATCCTTCTCAGGGACTGGTGCCTTCTAACAACACGACCAAAACTGGTAAGATGAAGTCTGGCCATTCTTGCTGCCAAGGAGTATTCTGGCTGCACTTCTTCCAGGACAGATTTGGTTGTTCAGAATTCTGCCCATGGATGGTATTTCCAGTAGGATTCATCAACACCACAACTCAAATGCATCAATTCTTCTTCGATCTTCCTTATTCATTGTCCAGCTTTCTCATGCATATGAGGCAATTGAAAATACCATGGCTTGGGTTAGGTGCACCTTTGTGTTCAAAGTGACATCTTTGCTTCTTGGCCCAGAATCTAGGTACCAACCAACAACCAACTCACTGCTGTTGAATAGGACCCAACTCATAGTGACCCCTCCTTGGGTTTCTGAGGCGATATCTCTATGGAAATAGATTGCCCAACCTTCCTTCTGAGGAATGGCTAGTGGGTTTGAACTGCCAGCCTTCTGGTTAGCAGTCAAATGCCTTAGGCACTATGCCATCAGAGCTCTTTAGAATTTAGGTATAGGTGGTTTATTTGAAGGATGATCCCAAGAAGCAGGAGTGAGGAAGTAGGGAGGGTGAGACAGGGAAGGAGGAAAAGCCAATGTAAGAGTGAATTATCTTGGTTGCTTCTGGGCCCTCAGCACCTCTTGAGAAAGCCCCTGGACCATTTGTCTCAAAGATGAGGGCTGCAGCATTCCTCCACCAACACCCAGCACCATTGGGTGAGGGATGCCCTTCAAGACACTAGCTTTCCAGAATTTCTAAGTTGAGCTTACCTTCTACCAAGCAAGCCCCTAAGCTCCTGGAATGTTCAAGAAAGTTCTGGGGCAGAAGTGGAAAGATACCTGGAATGACACTTTGAGATGGGCATTTCTGCTCAGGGTGAGTCTGAGCTCCCAGTGAACTGTCCCCACAGCTGTGGCTGAAGTTGGAGGTGGGCTGAGAGGCGGTGATGCTGGGCACAAGAAGTGTCTGCTGAAAAGATTTTTGAGCAGAGGAGTGGCATGGTCATTCTGCATGTTGCAAAGTTCTTTCTGGCAACTGGTGAGGACTGGGCTGGCCAGCGTGAGGCAGGGCAGAGGTGGGAGCCACTTGCACAGCTGCTTCCCCCCTCCCTCTCATAATTAGTGTCTCGCCCTCATCTGCCTGACGTATAGTTGTTTCCTCTGCTGCCACACTTATCAGAAGTCCAGGAACGGGCTGATTAGATCTCCCGGGCCAAGTTTCATTCCACCCCCCCACCCCACCCCGCCCCAGGTGCCTCGGAAGCGGACTGAAGTCGCTGCCTAAGCAGCCTTGCGTCTTCCCATTTGTCACTAGCATTAGCACTTGGCGCAATGACTTGCCCGCTGCAGACGAGTTCCCGGAGTTCAGGAGAACTGGTCCCGGACGGCCAATGTGGACTTTCAATTTAGAATTTCCGTCCATTTACCAGGGAATCACCCCTAAAGAACACCATTTACGCAGCTGACAAAGGCCAAATTAGATTTCAGATTCCACTGCTGTGTGTCAGTGACAGGCCGACGGGGTGAGATAGCGAGGCGGAAAGTGCAGACGCTGCGTTTGCAGGAGAACGCACTGGCGTCTCCTGTCTCTGACTGGCCCTCTGGGTCCGATTTGCCCCGCAACAGCCTCTGCCATTGGTTCTGCGTCTCTTTTGGTATCTCCCTTGGTCTGTATCTGTCACTCTACTTCCTAAACATAGGCCTTTGCCCCCTTCCCCCACCTGTGCTTCCTTGTCTCTTTTTCTTTGGGACTCTGTCTCATCTGTCCATTTTTGCTCCCCCCCCACCCCCCCATTCATCGATTCATTCAATTGATGGAAGCCTCCAGTCGGTATGATCGGTGGGTTGTGGCAGAGGCTGTGCTGTGTTCACCAAACCCTATTTCATTTCTTTCCTGGGCAGATTGGAAGACTGTGCTTCCCAAACTCTTAAAAGGGATAGAAGTACTGGGTGGTCTAGACAGTTACGGCTGCTAATCACAAAGTTGGAGGTTGGAGTCCACTAAGAGGTGCCTTCGAAGAAAGGCCTGGTGATCTCCTTCTGAAAACTCAGCCATTGAAAACCCTGTGGAGCACATTTGCGCTCTGACACATGCTGGGTCACCATGAGGTGGAACTGACTTGACAACAACTGTAAAAGGGATAATAAAGTAAAATCTGCGAGAGCCAGAGCATGTGCAAGGCAGAAGCCTGTCAGAGAAAGAAAACTCAAATATTTTCTACTAATAGAGAATGACATAAAAATGGTGAAACTGCACTCTGTCAAAGGCAGAAAACTTGTGAGACCTGGAACAGCAAGGCAGTCCCGTTAAGTTCTGGTTCTCACAGCTTTCACTGCATTTAAGTTGAGGCTCAAAAGATGAAAAGAAGCAGCTACATGATGAATGGGAGGAGGATGGGAGGAAGCATTCCAGCCAGAGGGACTATCATGGATAAAAGCTGTAAGGGGGTTAAAGCTGAATCTGGGACAGACAGAAGGCCAAGGTAACTGGGTAGGTGAAAGAACTGGATCCAATTCTTCATTACCCTGTGGTCTCATTGTACATCCACACACTTGTCATGGCTTTGTGGTGTTAGGAACATGTGTTTCTGCTGTTGTCATTTAGGGATTGACCATATGACTTGCTTTGGCCAATGGGATGTTAGCGGATATGATGCAAGTAGAAAACCTGAAATGTATATGTGTGGTTGGCTTTGTGCGCTTAAGCTCTGCCACTGCTAAGAGAAGGACATACCCCAGAATGAGCCAGAGGCCCACTGGTCCTAGAAGAATGAGAAACATATAGGTCATTCTGCATGTTGGGAAGTTCTTTCTGGCAGCTGCTGAGGACTGGACTGGTGAGCTTAGCCAAGACCAGAGTAGATTATCAAACCCAGTTAGCCCACAGACATATCTGCTGTTAAAAGCCACTGAGTCTGGGCACGGTTTGTTATTGAGCATTATTATGGTAGTATCTCTGGTAGCATAGTGGCTAAGGCACTTGACTGCTAACCAGAAGGCTGGTGGTTCAAACCCACCAGCCACTCTCCAGAAGGAAGATGGGGCAATCTACTTCCGTAGTGATACTGCCTCGGAAACCCAAGGAAGGGTCGCTATGGATTGGGTCTGACTCAACAGCACACAACAACAACAACAACAACAACTAAACTGATACACTGAAGCAGAGTGAATGACAGCTAGGATGAGGCTGGAGAGGTGCAGGGGCCACTTTATGCAGCATCTCTTAAGGCGTAGAGAGCTTGGATGGGAAGCATTTGAAAGACTTTAGGGCATAGATAAGAGTTATTGATCACACTGGGGGAAAAATAAGGCCCAAAGAATTTAAGCAAGTTGGCCAATATCATAGAGAAAGTAAAGTGACAGAGTAGTATCAGCCCCAGATCTGAGTCCCAAACCCCAAGGACTTGAAGAATGGCTGCAGGATATATGCCAATAAGGCTGCTAAATGGTTGTCTGAACCTTCCTTCCTACTGCTTTGGGTCAAGTTCATTTGTCTCAGCTTCACAGTGTGACATTCTCTGATCTTGTATGTGAGCTTTTTGATGCTTCTTCCTCCCTCCATCCTTCCCTTTATTTTGCAGATGCTCCATGTGACCACAGGTCCTTCTATTCCTCTTTGTTGTCATATTTCCTCATCTGCTACAAGCTCCGACTGCTCTCCTTGACGCCTCTGGGCAGCCTTTCTATGTCCATCTCACTACTTCTCTAGTTTCCTGGTTCCATAACCTCATGTCGTGATGACTGTGGTCAGCATGATCACAGTTAGCCCCAGGCAGACTCCATTTTTGCTGTCTCCCGCTCTACTCCTGGGCTGCCAGCTGGTGCTAAAGCACAGAGTTGATTCACAGGCTGTGTGGTCAATGACAAGAGCATGGGTTTGGTATTTAACAGATTCAAGTTCAAATACCGGCTCTGCTACTTAGCAGCTATATCACTTTGGACAAGTTACTACATTTCTCTGAGCCTCAGTAACTTCATCTATAGGAAAAGAATAATGAAGCCTCCCTCAGTGGGCTTTTATGAGAATGAAATAACTTACATTCAACAAGTGGGAGTTATTCTAGCTGTAATGAGAATGCTTTTCAGTGTCACCTGGGCCCCACTGCCCTATGACCATCATCATCTCCAGCTCTGTCTGTTTTCTGTCAAATGCCCCAAGTTGCTCACCAATCCTTTCCATCCTCCTCCCACCTCCATCTTATTTCAGCCACTGTTCCACTCTACAGACAACCTCAACGTACCCTTTACGGTGTAGATCAAGGTCAGCATATATGGTTTCCCTCTATTTCCCTCCATTTCCCCTCAGTATTCTCACACTTACCCCTCTTGGCCCAGGTCCCCCTACCTTTTCCATCAGTGCCCAGGGTCACATTTCCTCCTGGTGGCCCCAAAACTCCCCTCTACCAATTATCTCCTTATGTTTTTTATCTTATCATTCACTTGTTTATTTGTTCAAAGTCTCCCCTTCTTTCTCTAACTCTGGGTGAAGCCCCCAGTCTGCACATTTGCTCAAGCTTTTATAAAACCAATTGCTCTGTAGGTGGCTCCTAAGTGGTTGCTCGTTTCTCACCTTCCCTCCACATCAACACTCTTAAAGGCTTGTACACATTTTTCTGCTTCCTCACCTTCCATGTTTTCTTACCTGCTCCAATATGGCTTCTGTCTACACTTAAGCCACTCTTGTGAAGGTTGCCAGTGACCCACTTATGAAATCCAATGACACATCTCAGTCCTTATCTTACTACATCTCTTGGCAGTATCTGACACTGTCAGCTGCTTACCTCTTTTGCAAACTCTCTCTGTCCTTGTTTTGAAACATCTACTTTGTCTAACTGTCCCTTTTCTGGTTCCTGTGGTTTCCTCAGGAATCAGTACTTGACTCTCTTTCTTCTCTCTTCTTGGGAATCACAAAGCATCAGCTACTGTCTGACCTCTGTATAGTCTTCCAAATTATGTCTTCAGCCCAGACCAACTCCTGTACCCACTGGGAATCTCGCTGGTACCTAGACTTATCATTCTGCCTTCTATAAAACTATTCTGCCATTTGTACTCTGTGCATAAATTAGTGTTACATTTCGTCACAGTCCTCAGGTCAGAAATTTCATCTTTGTCTTCAACCTGTAATTGGTTGTCAACTCCTGTAAAGTCTACTTTCCTTAGCCACCTGGCTGAGACTCATCCTCTTGCTCCTCCATTTCCCAGGAA
The DNA here is from genome assembly GCF_000298275.1 of Orycteropus afer afer. Lineage (NCBI taxonomy): Eukaryota > Metazoa > Chordata > Mammalia > Tubulidentata > Orycteropodidae > Orycteropus > Orycteropus afer. The sequence continues at coordinate 4,031,549 of NW_006921779.1, read as the reverse complement.
CATTCCTTACCTTCTAGACAGGAAGGACCCCTATCACATGCTTTTATGGTCCTCTGTACTTCTCCTGGACAGGTCTGCATCACACATACCATTCAATGAACCATTATAAAACCAGGATGCTCCATAAAATTGAGGAAGGTGAAACTGAGCATGTCATCAGGAGGGATCAGTCCCTAGAAAAAGACATCATGTTTGGTAGAGGGTCAGCAAAAACAAGGGAAACTTCAATGAGATGGATGGACATAGTAGCCACAACCATGGGCTCAAACATGTAGACGGCACAGGACTTGGGCAACATTTCCTTCTGTTATAAAATCATCATGAGTCATGCTGATTCAATGGCAACTAACAACAACAACAACAACAACATGTACTTAATTGTTTAATGTCTATCTCCCTGTCAGACTATAAGGTCCATGAGGACAAAAACTGTTTCTGTCCTGGTTTTCTGTGTACCTCCTGTACCCAGCATGGGGACAAATATAGGTTAAAGACTCAATAAGTGCTTGTGGAGTGCATAGGCAGCAGTTCTAGATGAAGATGATGGAGCAAAGACAGAGTGTTTTGTGCCTACATAGAAAAGCACAAAGTACAACAACACAGACCCTTGAACCCCCTTGCCTATTCCTCCCAATCAAACATGGTAAACACAGTGGCTACTAAGCTTTTTATTCTATTGACAGGAGGCGAAGCAGCTACAAGCTCCTTAATCACCTCTCCACAAACATGGAGAAGCCTCATTAATCCCAGTGAACACATGATCTATTGTGCTTTCCTCAGGTCTCTGGTGGACTGGTCTTCTTCGATAGAGACAGAAACCCCCATGGGCAAGAGTAGTCCTTCCTCACTCGTGCAGATGGAGGACCACAGCCTTGGAACTAGTGCCCCTGATGGGGACTCTTGGCCCAGCTGAGCCCCTGTCTGCATGGAGACCAGGACCAATTCTCCATGGGACCAGGCCACTGCTCACTTACCAGACAGGCACAGATTTAAGGAACTTAATACTATCCTGTGCTATAAGGAAAATGGGCACTTTTGACAGAGGAAGTGAGATAAATTGGTATAGCCTTTTGGGAGTGGGTGTTGTATACAATTTAGTAGTTTGAATGGTTAAGCTCATTTAGAGCTAGACTTTGGCACTTACCAGCTCTGTGAACTTGGAAAAGTCACTTATGCACCCCGTGCCTCAGTTTCCTCATTTGTGAAGTAGGGATAATAATAGTACCTACTCATTAGTCTCTGGTAGCATAGTGGCTAAGGCACTTGACTGCTAACCAGAAGGCTGGCGGTTCAAACCCACCAGCCACTCCTCGGAAGGAAGGTTGGGCAATCCTACTTCCGTAGTGATACTGCCTCGGAAACCCAAGGAGGGGTCGCTATGAGTCAGGGCTGACTCGACGGCACATAACAACAACACCAACAACTCATTAGTCTATTAAGAGTCCCTGGGTGGTGCAAATGGTTAAGTGTTGGACTATTAACTGAAAGATTGGCAGTTAAAATGCACCCAGAAACTCCTCAGGAGTAAGGCCTGGTAATCTCTTCTGAAAAGTCATAGCTTTGAAAACTCTATGAAGCAGTCTACTCTGCACACATGGGGTTGCCATGATTTGGAATTGACTCGACAGCAACCAACAGCAACAACATAGGTTTATTATAGAAACAGATAAGTTAACATATATAAAGTCCTGCATTAGCTCATTCTCTACTTGAATTGAAACACTTTAGAAGCTCCTCTACTCCCCAACCTGGAGCCAGAGGGTTGCTTTGGAAACCAAGGGGTGGAGGAGTAGGGTACATTGACTCTTCCTTGTCCAGCGGGGCCTCCTTAAAAGTGAGACTCAAATATCTTCAGTGCTGTCTCACTGTGTGGCTGTATCTTTGCCTTAATGGCCAGGATTAGAGGCTAGGACATCTGGGTTCTCATCTTGGTTTTCCTTCAGACTTGTGTGACCCTGAGAAAATCACTTTTTATCTCAGCCTCAGTTTCTCCACATGTACAAGGAGGTAGTTGGCCTAAAAAGGAAATGGATCTTATTTCATGCATCGCTTCATATGCTGGAGACCTGGATTGAGAAAGATTCTGAAGTTGTGTCCAGGCTTGGGGGGAAAGAGTGTCTGTGATTGATTACTAATGGCTGCAATGGGCATGATAAGGAGGAGTGGTGCTATGTGTATTTTGTATTGACCGTCTCTAAGCTAGATATTTCATTTCTAAGTAATCTCCTTCCTTCTTGATATGGAGCTGCCAATGTTTTGAACATTCAAAATGAGACTCATTAACAATCTAGATATAATCTAGGCATTAGTCCCAAGAGTCCCTATTCACTGTGCTTCAATATTAACTGAGTTCACAGGAGAAAGACTCCAGAAGTCTTCTATGGCTCTATCCCAATTACCCATAAATATAGCTGGTAGTCACTATGAAAGGAAAATAGACTTTAAAAACTCTAGAAGCTGGAACCCAGAAAAGGGCTGAGAAGCATGTGAGGGATAGTGACTAGCCTGAGAGGAGGTTGGGGCAGCAAGCATTGTGGGATGTTTAGAGCAGTCAAGCCTGAGAGGGTTACCTGCAAATTTTGAGGTCTGGAGGCACTAAGCCAGGGCCAGAAGAGAAGTAGGCAATGAGATCAAGGCAGGCTGCCTTACAGGTGCACCTGAGGCTGGCTCAGCCCAGAGCAGGGCATAGCAGTGGGGCTGGGACATAGAGGCATTCTGCTTTGGAAATTTCTGTCTGTGGAACCAGCTCAAGGCCCTGGCCATATTGGCCACATTCCCAGCAGACCTTTCTCCTGGACATTGGAATTGGGAAGGAGGCAAAAGCCAAAAGGCATTGGCTGGGGTTATAGATTCAGCCTTGAAGTTGGATGCTCTGAAAGTGAAGTGGGGGGAGATTTTCTGAAGCTTCTTTAGAGGCCTAAGATTATTACTAGTTGGGAGGTTAGGAAGAGGTGAGAGTAGATGGAGATGAGTAGGGGGCTCTATTCCTCCTAGTGGTGGTGGTTTTATTGGAGGGCATCTGTCACGGGCCCAAGGGTTTCTCAGCTTGTAGCAGGCAGTTTTAGAATCGATAATGTTCATAAGCACAGAGCTCATCAACAATTAAGCTCATGTAACCATCATTCTCCTTATAAATTCATTGAAATTTAGGAGAATGAATTTCATTGTTCTTTAAATTTATTGTCTGCTAACTCAATCAAGGTTCTTTTAGTGACTTAATTGTTTCTGTATTCAGGAATTTCTAACTCAACAAAAGTGTCAGAAAATGAAATTGATAGGTTTTTAAACTTTATTCTGCACCCAGCAAGTATCTTTTCATATCTTTATACAATGAGCCATTTTCTGTACTTAAACGCTAGACATACAAGTACTAGACACAATCTATAGAGTTATACAGCTGCTGCCATAAGTAGCTAAAGTAATCAGATAGACCTGGGGCCAAGGTACCTGCCCTACCCTCTCTCACCACATACTGGCAAGTAGCTTAGCCTATCGGCACCTCAGTTTCCTCATCTGCAAAATGAATATGATACTATTCACTTTGCAGTGCAGGGGTATTATATGATTTGGTGAGGTAATTGTATGTAAAACACATAGCAGAGTGCCTGACACATAGCAGGTGCTTAAAAAATGGTAGCTATTATTATTTTATTATTGGATTAAATGCAAATTCACAGTAAAACTTAGTTGCAGTAAAGCCTAGCTTCAGTAATAAATGTAGTAACACCTAGATACAACAACATGAATGCAGTAATACATAGATATAGTAATACAATTAGAGTCATACACACAATAACAGAACCAG
>NW_006921779.1:4026230-4027444 GCF_000298275.1 Orycteropus afer afer | reverse complement strand
AATCTGCTTCCATAAGAGATACTACCTTGGAAACCCAAGGAGGGGTCGCTATGAGTCGTATCCGACTCAACGGCAGTGAGTTTTAGTTTAATATACAACTGGCGAAGAGCTACTCCTCAAAGTAGAGTCAATTTTAATAACATTAATGGAGTAAAGCTTTCAGGATTTTCATTTGCTGATGTGCCATAACTCAAAATGAGAAGCAGCAGCTGCAAACACCCATTAATAATTGGAATGTGGAATGCTCAAAGTATGAATCAAGAAAAATTGGAAGTTTTCAAAAATGAAATGGAACAATTGAAGATCAATGTCCTAGGCATTAGTGAGCTGAAATGGACTGGTATTGGCCATTTTGAATTGGACAATCATATGGTCTACTACCTCAGGAATGACAAATTGCATTCATCATCAAAAAGAACATTTCAAGATCTATACTGAAATACAACACTGTTAATGATAGGATAATATCCAGACACCTACAAGGATGATCAGTTAATATAAATATTATTCAAATTCATGCACCAACCAGTAATGCAAAAGATGAAGAAATTAAAAATTTTTACCAACTTCTGCAGTCTGAAGTTGATCAAACATGCAATCAAGATGCATTGATAATTACTGATGATTGGAATACCAAAGTTGGAAACAAAGAAGAAGGATCAATGGTTGGAAAATATGGTCTCAGTGACAGAAACGATGCTGGAGATGACATAATAGAATTTTGTAAGACTAATGACCTATTCAGTGGAAATAACTTCTTTCAACAACATAAATGGCACCTATATATGTGGACCTCACCAGATGGAATATACAGGAATCAAATAGACTACATGTGTGGAAAAAGATGATGTAGAAGCTTGATATTATCAAAACAAGGCCAGGGACCAACTTCAGAACAGACCATCAGCTTCTCATAAGCAAGTTCAAGTTGAAGCTGAAGAAAAGTAGAAGTCCACAGAAGCCAAAGTACAATCTTGAGTATATCCACCTGCATTTAGAGAACATCTGAAGAAAAGAGTTGATGCATTGAACACTAGTGACTAAAGACCAGATGAGTTATGTGGTGACATCAAGGACACTGTCTTAATTCTCTAATACTGCTATAAAAGAAATGCCACCAGTGCTTCCAGCCAAACAAAAGACAAGGATATAAGCTGAACATTTATATTAGGTAGATACACTCCTTGGAGAGGTCAATCATGGGAGAATAGAAA